>NW_016824934.1:272268-360910 GCF_001698545.2 Rhinopithecus bieti | reverse complement strand
ATAAATAAATATAAAAAAGACAAAAAAAAAAATTCATTTGAGGAAACTTTTACATTTTGAATGCTTACTCTCTGTGCCAAGCTTCGTATGAGGAGATTTGTAAATATTATTTCATTAACTCTTCTCAAAACTGCCTTAATATTAAAAAAATCTTTTCTACAGTGAAAACAACTGGGGAGCCACACCACATGTCTGACAGCCATTTTAGTTAATATTTCAACTTGGCATGATGAGTTAACAGATAAGTCAAACAGGTATAGGTCGTTCTTCAGTTTTTACTTTCTATATTACCACACAGAAATGGCCCTGCTTTAGCATTTTGTTTTATCTTCTTTAGAAGGAGTCTTCCCCTGGGCCCTCACTGGGGTGCTGTTCAGGCCCAGGCCTGCTGTGCACTTTCAGCCAGAGGGCTCAAACTGACAGTGCATTCAGGTTGGATTGGCCATAGTTGTGTTTTGTTTGACTTGTGCAGGATTTACATTTCTTTTTTTAAATAATTTGCTGGCATTTTAAACTGAGGAAATTTCATTGTAAATCAAGATCTACAGCTTCTTTTGAAAACCTGGAAGATCTGGCACCACCAGGCTCAAATTCCCACGTGGCCACAATGGGCCAGAGCTAAGTCCCAGCCATCCTCCCTTGATGGGTATACTCTGTGCTTCTCCACGGCCCATGCCCGGCCGCGTCTCTCATTAGGTTACCTGCGCTCCCATGGAAACAGGAGTTTGTGTCCCTTGCTATTGGCATTTATTAAGTAGCAGATTGGCTGATGCTAGTTCTTAATGTTCGTGGCTGCGTTTTTAGAATCATCTGGAGAGATTTTTTGAGTTATCTCACTGGCCCTCAGAAGTACCATTTAAACCTGATACTGTGATGTGGTTAATGGTTGATTGTTGTGGAGGCTTATGGCCTCCATAAAAAAATAAAATTGGGGGCCGGGCGCAGTGGCTCACGCTTGTTACCCCAGCAATTGGGAGGCTGAGGCGGGTGGATCACCTGAGGTCAGGAGTTCGAGACCAGCCTGGCCAACATGGTAAAACCCCATCTCTACTAAAAACACAAAAATTAGCCAGGCGTGTAGTCCCAGCTACTCGGGAGGCTGAGGCAGGAGAATCGCTTGGACCCGGGAAGCGGAGGTTGCAGTGAGCCAAGATCACGCCACTGCACTCTAGCCTGAACAACAGAGTGAGACTCTGTCTCCAAAAAAAAAAAAAAAAATTGTTTTTTTTGAGAGACAGAGTTTCATTCTATCACCCAGCCTGGAATGCAGTGGCATGGTCATGGTTCACTGCAGCCTTGAACTCCTGAGCTCAAGTGATCCTCTCACCTCAGCTCCCAAGTAGTTGAGACTATAGGCATGTGCCACTGCACCTGGCTAACTTTTTTTTTTCCTTTTTTTTTTTTTTTGAGACAGAGTCTCACTCTGTCGCCCAGGCTGGAGTGCAGTGATGCGATCTCTGCTCACTGCAAGCTCCGCCTCCCGTGTTCTTGCCATTCTCCTGCCTCAGCTTCCCAAGTAGCGGAGACTACAGGTGCCCGCCACCATGCCCAGCTAATGTTTTGTATTTTTAGTAAGACGGGGTTTCACTGCGTTAGCCAGGATGGTCTCGATCTGACCTCGTGATCCGCCCGCCTCGGCCTCCCAAAGTGCTGGGATGACAGGTGTGAGCCACCGCACCTGGCTCTTTTTTAAAAAAAAGTAGAGACGGGGCTTGCTTTGTTGTCCAGGCTGGTTTAGAACTCCTGGCCTTGAGTGATCCTCCTGCCTTGGCCTCCCAAAGTGCTGGCATTACAGACATGAGCCACCACACTCAGCCCAGTTTTATTAAGTTGAAGCTTAAATAGAATAACTATCCCTGTATTACTTCATTCACCAAATACCTATTGAGCCCTGCTGTATGCCAGGCCATATCAAATACTACAACTGTATGTTAAAACCACTGCTTCAGTGTAAAGAGAGCAACAGAACAGAGTCTTATCAAATAGAATCATTGACCTAGAATTTTAGAACTGGCAGGCATCATGAAGTTTATTGTATTAAGGGTCTACTCTCACCCCTGTGCACGTGGAGTACTACAGCCCACAGAGGATTGTAGGAGGTTGGAGGATTTATCCGTTTTCTCACAGTTCACCAGAATTAACATCCTACCTGACAACTACTAACATTTGTTGAGGGCTTAGCTCCCGGCACCTTATTGGACTCTTTGTACTTGACCACACTGCCTCCATCTGTCCAGACAGTGTTTTTATGTGAGGGTTTTGAATGGCAGTAATTTAAGCCTTCTCTAGAACAGTGATTCTCAGAAAGAAAATGTGCACGTGAATCACCTGGGAATCTTATTAAAATGAAGACTCTTATTCACTAGGTCTGGGTGGAGCCTGAGATCCTCCATTTTGACCAGCTCCCAGGGCACAGAGTACATACTTTGAAGAGCCAGGGTCAGAGTGCCAGGCTCTGTGATCATCCAAGTCCCCCGTTCGAAATACTCCCATCCCCAGCCAGGCGCAGTGGCTCACTCCTGTAATCGCAGCACTTTGGGAGGCCGAGGTGGGCAGAGCACGACGTCAGGAGATCGAGACCATCCTGGCCAACGCGGTGAAACCCTGTCTTACTAAAAATACAAAACATTAGCCAGGCATGGTGGCAGGCGCCTGTAGTCCCAGCTATGGGAGGCTGAGGCAGGAGAATGGCGTGAACCCAGGAGGCGGAGCTTACAGTGAGCTGAGATCGCACCACTGCACTCCAGCCTGGGTGACAGAGCAAGACTCCATCTCAAAAAAAAAAAAAGAAATACTCCCATCCCCATTCCCTTTCTCAAGGGCTTATGACTGAGCTTGGAGCTACAGGAGAGGGCTGAGGCTACTGAAGGGATCAGCCCAAGATTTTCTCCGTACCCAGTTGGGATGACCTGTGCTGAGGGGTTTTATGGCCCCAGGGCTCTCTATGGGAAGTCCATACTCCATTGTCTGGGCAGCCATCCCAGTGGCCTCAGTGCCCTGTGTGGGACCAGTGCTTTGTTGGCATGCAGTGTGTTTATCATTTTGAAAAATAACAGTCTGATATTCTGGTGAGAAAAACAGGCTCTCAGAAATATAAGACCAGGTTCCAAGGTTACAAGGAAAGCAACCTTGGGAATAAATTTTTTGCATAAAACAATGCTGATGAGGGGAAGAGATGGTAGAGGGAGCTACTGTTTGTTGAAAGCCTTCTCGGTGTACCAGACCTAATGACTTGCTACCCCACGTTAATTCTAGTAATCCATCCACTTCCCTGTCCAGCTTCCCTGTAAGTGCCCCTCACACACCCATGCAGTCCTCCATGTGCCCTTTCATGTGCGCCTCGTCTGCTTCTCCATCCCCCTCATCCATACTCCAGTCACTTTCCTGTCTCCTTCCCTGTCACCCCCTATCCATACTCCCATCTATTTTCCTTTTTCTGTCTTACTTACTGGACCCCACTGAGCTGAGTGATGTGCTCCTGGAGGGCCTGTGGATTTAAATGTGTAAGGAAAATATGCTTATAGAGACAAAGCTGAGGCTTTTGTGTGGCAATCCCAGTTCTTCCCTAGGGGGTCTGTGGCCAGCTGCAGAAGTTCTGGTTTAGGATTCTGTTTTGCTTTACAACAGCTGAAAACAGCATTTATTTTCTAACCACCAAATTTATTCACACAAGAGACTATACTTCCCAGGCAGAAATACTGGGTTTTAGGTCTGCTTCCATTTTCCCACTGTCCTTTAGCTCCTTCCCAAATCCCTCATGGGTTGGTCCTCTCCCGAAGAAAGAGATCCTGCTTTCACAATGACTTGAAATAAAAAGAGGCCACAGCCCTTTGCCACAGCTGCAAGTTGCTATTTCACTTCCATGTTGTTGAAATGAATCCAGTCCAGGATGATTGTTAAAATATTCAGATGATCATGTGGCATTTTAAGGCTATCATTTGTGGTCCATGCCAAAACTTTAAGGGAAGCAAGTCTTAACAGGGATCGCTAGCCACACAGCAAGTTTCCAGGCATTGCTAGGGGTTATATTTTGCCTTTTGGTTTGTTTCTTTCTCTCATTTTTTCTTCTTTCTTTGTTTCCTTTTTTTCCTTCACAAAAAAAGTATCCTCCTTTTTTTAATTTTAGAAAAAGTCTTTTTTTAAGGGAAAAAATGGAAAAGGTAGTAACTGCTTTTCAATTCCTAGATTTTATTGGAAGAGACAGCTTCTTATTAGGACCCCTCTTTAATCCTCCAGCACAGCCTGTGCGAAGTCACCTGAGCCTCATGCAGATTTGAATGACGAGAGAAATGAAGCTGGTGTATTTTAAACCCAAGCATGCTGACATATGTTCGCCTCCCTTTCAGATGTCTCAGGAATGTCTAAGGTCATGATATCTCTTGGATGAGATCCTGTTTGTGTTTTTTAAATACAAAAGGAAACATTATCACATTTCAACCCAAGCCAATGGGACAAGGTGCAAAACATTTTCTTCATTAAATATCCCTTTTGCAAATACAGCCTCAAGTTTTAAAGGAATAAGCTGTTTGAGGAAAAGTGAAGTTTGAAAATATATGAAGTAGTTCTTGTTGACAGACTGAGCTTATGGAAACTCGTCTGGGTAAAAGCAGTCAGAAGTGATCAATATATTACACTGGGCCTTTGAGCAAGTCGCCCAAGATCAAAGCTTTTCATACTGCAGCGAGAAATAAAATAGTCCTTTTACGCAACTGCACACACACCAAGAATTCAACCCCCAACTGCTGATGCTTTCTACTTTTTAAGTATAGAAATCTGCAAACCTAACGTGGAGATGGCAGTTAGTTCAATAGAGGGCTCAGAAATCTCTGTCTTGTTCCACTTGTAGCTATTGGCATATTGGGGTGTTGCTGTTGGAAGATTTGGGCAATGTTGTCATTGCTCAGCTTGCAAGGGAGTGCAGGCGTTCAGTGTCTTCAGCACATTCTCATAATATTATGTAAAGCCCTAATGTAGTGGGTTATTTTTTTTTCCTTGACCATGTAACATCTTCTGTCTTTTGGATAAATTAACACCTTTGTTACCTTCATTTGAGCCATTCCCAGTGAATTAAAGCCCATTCGGAGTCACAAATATTACAAGACAATGGTAGTAGGCACAGTGGGAAATACATGAATGAATGAATGATAATTGTCTCTGTTTCAGAAACCCCACAAGTAAGACAAGTATGGATTTAAATAACTATAAACAAGATTGTGTCAATGCTAGAATGAGTCAAAATGTGTTGCAGAAGCAGAGAAGGGAGAAATAAATGCCAGCTTGTCAGGGTAGGGGTGTCAAGGAAGTCTTCAGGAGGAGGGAGAAGTCTTTAAAGGATAGGTGAGTTTAATTATTAGATAAGGTTTATTTTTTAGCGTGGTGGCATGGTCCTGTAATACCAGCTTCTTGGGAGGCTGAGGCACAAGAATTGTTTGAACTGGGTGACAAAGCAAGATTCTGTCTCAAAAAAAAAAAAAAGATAAGATTAATTGTCTCAGATTGGAGACAGTAAAGTTGTACTTGTGTAGTACCTTTGTTGCCAAGTAAATTGTGATGGTCTCATAGCCCAAGTACACAAAAGGAATCTTAGTATAGCACCCAGCATTGTGGGAACCTTGTGTGTGTGTGTGTGTGTGTGTGTGTGTGTGTGTGTATTAGATATATATAATGGAGTCACTGTTGTCAGAGTTTAGTTATGGTTGAATCTAAATGAAAATTTAGACAGCGAAGCACATAGAAGTACATACAGTAAGTACAAGAGTTCAGAAAATAATGTGGACTGAGATAGTCAAGGAGGGCCTTCTCAGAGGACTTAGATATTTGAGATAGGTGGTAGAGCAGGGTGTGATTTGGAAACACCAAAAAGTGATAGGAAAAGAGCGTGTCAAGATGGTGGACAAAATGTGCAGTGGGATACTGGAAGGAGTGCATGTGATATAGCATGGGCCAGTGAGGAGATGGGGCTGAAGGAGAAGTGCTGTGCTTTAGAGAGCAGTGCAAGATTTGATAAGAGACCAGTTGTGGAAGCCCTCAGTCAGCCAGAGGAATATGGACTGATCCAGGAGTTAAGAGGAAGTTAGTGAGCTCTGGCTGACACTGGTAAGTAGGCTGCTATCTATATGCACATGAAATACACTGCATGCTTTACATCTTTCCAGCCTCTCTCAGTGGTCATCAGAGTTTCTAGTCTCTCTTAAGGATTAACAGAAATCTCTCTAGTAGCAGTCTTTGTCACCTGGAAGCCTCTGTTGCCTGCCTGGGCAGCTAGTAATGGGAATAGAGGTATTTGTATGCACTTGAGGCCACCTGGCTTTTGTCTTTCCAACATTGTTAAGACTACCATTGAACCACAGAATTTATAACAGTAAAGGGAATTTAGAGATTGTCTAATCCAATGGAATTCTTTCTTCAAACAAGCTTATGTGGAAATTCAAGATATTGAAGATAGTAGAGATGGTTTCAATATGGTCTAAACTGGGGTGGGGGCCCGGAGACCCACCTGCATGGCTTCCCTCCTGTTGGTAGCCCCAGAAGGGACTAAGAGAAGCACCCTGACTCTCTATTTCAAAACAGTGATCTAATCTAAGCCAATATTTATAGAAGAGGTAATAGACACAGGGGCAGGCGACTTCTTCTTACTTGAAAGATGTGGCTGTCTCAAGATGGCTCAAGTTAGGGATGTAAATAGCAAGTTTGTTTTTTGCCTCTTGACCTGCTTTCTTCCTCTCCTGGGGCCTGATCATCCTTGTGGAAAATTCTGCAACTCCATGTCCTTGGGCTGCCAGGGCCCTCTCTTAGGAGCTGCCTTCCATGGATAGGGCTTCATGCTCCAGACCTTCTTGCCATCAAAACTTAACTATTCTATATCCCTTTTCCTCAGAAATCCACTCTCAGCTGGCTGGCTGTCCCTAACTTTTAATACGTAAATAAGTTTGTTCTCCTGGGTCACACAGCTGTTTTCTAGTAGTGACCTGGTAGAGACAGCACCTCTAACTGAAGTCAGTAACTGGCGCAGGCTTGATGGCAGTGCTTTGGCCTGGTGGGAGCACGTCTGCCCTCATATTAAGCTGCTCAGCCCTGATATGTTTGTCCCGTGTGGCCAGGCTTTCGGCCACCTCCAGGAGGGCTGTGGGCAGCATGAGCTGGTCTTACATGAATGGGCCAAGGGAGCATCTTGGAGAGAGGCCCTCCAAAGTCTCGCTATCCTTTGCTTCCCCTCAGCTGCCAGTGATGACCAGGCTTCCTCAGCAATTAGACTGGCCCCGGGGCCTCTGAGAATAACACCTTCCCATGCAAGTTCAGGGGCTCCCTGTAGAATTCCCTAAGTCAGAGAGGCCCTCCCAGTCCACAGGCTCTGCGTTCCTGGGTAGCCATAAGGAGAGTCACGTCTAGAGGCACTTGGTGAATGGAAAGCCTCCAGCCAGAAAACACAGTGCGCTGCTGTTGAGGAGAGGCAGAGAATACTCAAGGTTAGCAGGTCAAGGGTCTGGCCCCTGCTGGACTACTGGCTAACAAGGTGTGGCCTGTAATTTCCTTAGGCCTGAGTTTTCATCTGTGAAGTGGGAAGCTCTAAAATGAAGATGTGAAATAGAAGAGAGCAGGGGAGGGCATAGTGAGTAATGGAAGTGTAAACATAAAAGTGCTAAGAAGATACCGGAACTATCTATTGTCAAGTAAGGAAGTCTCTATCAACATAGTTGCCACGTTGAAAATGTGCCTTTATACTGGTCCTCACAGAAATAGCTGCACTTGGAGCCTTGCTTTTCACCAGACTGGCTACCAGGATGTAACACCAGTCTACTGGTTTCTCATTGCTTGGCCCAGTGTCTCACTTTTCACCTGATGGTGTGTTTGGGACACATAGATACAATTTGTTGTCTAGAAAACCTTGAATTCTATTCTTGGTTTCTGCCCTTATCTTGGCTAGGTCACTTGCGCTACTTTGTTGATTTGTAAAAATGGGAATAATAATTTCTATTTTTCTTCCTTAAGAATTTTATAAAGATAAAATAAGAATATTTTTTAAAGAGAAAACTTTTAATGTAATAAGATATTGATATTGTTATTTTCATTACTGCTATTTTTGCCAGGGCTAGTTTCCAAGTGTGTGCCTTGCCAAATTCACATGACCACAGTCTTGTTGACAGTGCTGTTAGAAATTCTCACCTTGTGATTTACATAGCTCAGGCAGCATCCAGAAGATTTCATCCACCTCACCGATTTATTCTTTTTTATGCCTTTAGGGAGAAAGTAAGGTTTGAAAAGAAAGGGAACTTCCATTAACATTCTATATAAGAATTGAAGCTATATATCTTCCAAGCCCCAAACTGTACAATAAAAGTTTTCTTGGATACTACTTTTCTCCCATAATTCCTAGCACATAGCTTATTAAGTTATTAACCAGCAATTACTCTGGCAGCATATTAAACTTTACTTTTAAACAAGTCACAGAGGGAGGGAAACACGCATCTCTCATAAAAGGAATAAAAAACACACACCCTCTAAAACAGTTTCCCCAGGCTTTGAACAAATCCCAAGCCCCACACCAAGGTCTCTTTTTCATCATTCTCTGCACATAGCTTGAGCGTTAGTACAGTAATGAGAACAAGATGCCTAATAGAAAGATGGAAAAATATGAGGATTCTGGAGGCTCCCTGGGGCCTCTCTGAAAAGGCAGGTGATTAATATTAGGAGGGAAATGCAAAGCCATGGCATTGAAGCTGTGGACTTCCTCGAGCAGCAGCACTCCTGAGGGAAACAGAGGAGGCTGTGGCTTTGGCCCTAACCTAAAAAGGGGACCCCAGTACCTTCTGCAGACTGCTGGAGACTTGCTGAATGCCTACCCAGAACCCTGGTGGAGTGGGTAAGCCCCTCTGCTTTCACAGATTACATTCCCCAGGATCAAAACCTGCTCTTCCAGAGAACGCGCACTATGCTCGCAATGCATAGCTAAACCTTCAGTCACTTTCTGGACAGACTCACAGCTCACGGTCTCTCACTTTGTGCATGGTAGCTCAGTAAGAATTCCCTAAAAGTTGGTCCACCACCAGAGCAGGGCATGGAGGATGACTTCACTTTAAAAGGAAAATCCAAGTAGGAGGGCTGTGGGGCAGCGTCTACATATGGCTGTGAGTATAAACACTCGCAAAGCTCTAGACCAAGAAAGGCAGGATGGATGTTGGGGCATACCATAAAAATGTAGCTCTGCCGTCACACCTCCCCAAGGGAGGGCAAGGTAAACGAGCAGTCCTGGTAGCCAGCCAGGCCCTGCAAGCTGCTGCCAGCTGGCCCTGCATGCACAGCTAAACTCTCCATGTTACAGTAGGGGAAATAACTTGTTTAAATATATATATTCTGTAGTTCATCACCATTTTGCATTTTGCTTTAAACAAATCCCCTATTGTTTCTCTAAGAGTGCTATATGATGGTTACTTGACTGGGGGCCATGGTAAAAAATGGAAATCAGAATGGCAGAGATGGGTTCTTTTTATTTAATTTATACTTCCACATTTACATGGTTTAATGTGGCCTCCATCAAAGAAGTACCTCCTAACTCCTATCCACAGGATATAACCAAATATAAGGAGAGGCAGTGTCTGGTCCATGGACAACTGTTACAATGATGTAAAGTGCTCAAGACTACAGAGATGACCAGTGGGATCTCTGGGAGAAGGGGAAGCTCAATGAATATCCTGAGTCGAGACAGTCATTCAGCGTATCCTTAGAGGTAGTTTTCTGGGTAATTAGAAAGGTAATCCTCTAGAAAGAGGAGGGACTTTGAAGTGAGTTGGGTTTTAGGGGGTTTGTTGTTGTTATTGCTGTTTGAGATAGGATCTTACTATGTTGCTCAGGCTGGTCTTGAACTCCTGATCTCAAGCAATCCTTCCATGTCAGCCACCAGAGCAGCTGGGATTATAGGCACCTGTGCCACCTGTACCCAGCTTGAAGTGAATTTTAAATAAAGGGCATGAGGTGGGTGGACATGTGTCAAGTGGAGGGATCATAACGGGATGTGGAAACATGTTGTAAACTAATTTCCCCTTTCCCTCTTCTACCATTTTCCCCCTCCCATTCTTCTAACCTCCCTCCCTCTTTCCTTCTCCCCCTACTCCCCTTCTCACCTGCCTTCTCTCCCTTTGCCCTTTACCTGCTTTTCCTCTCAACCTGGTTTCCTTCTTTCCAGCCGGTTATGGGCCTGCTGGTGGTCCCTAGGATATTGCTTCATTAACTCCAGTGCTGGCTCCATAGCAAGAACCTTCTAGTACTTCTCGTTTATTGTGGTTGAGAACAGAAGTGATCTGAGCTGCTTATATAGGAGCTAAGATAAGAGAACTACCCCAGATGGGCTGGGATGAGCTTGCCAGCTGCACCTGTTTGATTTTCTGGAATTCCTTCTCTTTCGCCAGCTCAAACCCCTCCAGTGCCTCTAGAGCCTTCCTCCATGACTATCATGACAATCAAATCAATCCTCTGATTGTTTTTATGTGTATTTTTTTCTCCACATATACCCCTCCCCCAACAAGATCATAAGCTCTGCAAAGCCAAAACCTTTTCCTTTCCCTCCCCTTCCCATCCCATGTGGGATATCCCCCATACTGCTCAGTAAATGTTTCTGTATTAATAAAGTTAAGCCATGTGTCTTAGAGACCTCAACAGACACTAGCAACCTAAAGCCAGAACAGCAGTTTCCAGCCCTCTGAAGATGGCAGTGAATTCTGGTAGAGCTTGGTAAGTCCAAAGTGAATTCCCTCTCTCTTCCAGGGAGCCCACCAAGGCTTCACAATATTAAGTGGGGACCCCAGCTGTCCATTGTGACTTGAGCTGATGGGGTCCCACTGCGGTCTTCACTCTTTGGAACTTTTAGAGCTCTGAAAGACCACTTCTGTTTCGGGCCCCTGTTGACTCATCCCATATCATTTCCTGCTAATCCCACTGGCCATCTTTGTAGTCTTAGCAGTTCACATCATTGTAACAGCTGTCCATGGACCAGACACTGCCTCTCCTTATATTTGGTTATATCCTGTGGATAGGAGTTAGGAGGTACTTCTTTGATGGAGGCCACATTAAGCCATGTAAATGTGGCAGTATAAATTAAATAAAAAGAACCCACCTCTGCCATTCCGATTCCCACCCCCCATACCATTGTCCCTTTAGCACTTGTTATTCTCTAAACATATCATGTCCCCAAGTCTTTGGACATGCTACTTCCTCTGTTGGGATCACTTTGCCCATGGTCTACCTCCTCCCCATTCTCCAGCTCTCTGCCAAGGCCCTTCCTGACTCACCCAGACAAACAGTTACTCTGTTAATCTCTCTTTTTGGGGCACCCATCATACTCTAGTATGACTGGTTGTGTGTTTTCCCAACTACACTAGTGGTTTTCAAGTGTTTTTTGTTTGTTTTTTTTTGACATTGACAACAAGAAATAACTTTTACATATGACCTAATGCGTATCTTTGTGTGTATATACTGTGTGAACACACATTAAATCATGCACAGTCTGAAATTTTAATAACTGTGTAAGATATAAATTGTCTGCCAAAAATGGAACAGAGAGGGAATATGCTCAAGACAGAGCATATTTAATTTCAGGAATGTTTGCTTTCAACATATCCAGTGTCATTTTGGATACAAAGCATAACCCTATTGATGCCATTCAGTATAATGTAGGGGAGCTTATTACCTGGAAAAGAAAAAGAAATAAGCTAGGCCAATCAATTATTTTACTTAAACTTGTTGCATTTTAATGGTCATTTACATCTTAAAGATAACTTATTTTGAAAATCATTCTTAGCAAGGACTTAATGGAAAGCTGATATATAACAAAAACCTTAATGAAACAATGCGTTAGGAAATCTCTGAACTTTAAATCTTCTGCCTTCTCTCCTTACTATACTACTTTGATACACTCTGATTATATTTTCTTGCTTTCTCCCTCTGTCTTCCTCCTAGCTCCTTCTCTCCCTTCCTCCTCTGCCCCCATCTCTCTCCTCTTCCCTTCCTCCCTCCTTCCCTTCCTTCCTTCTTTCTTTCCTTCCTTTATTGCTGGTCACCACCCACTAGTTGACTTTATAACCAACTAAATGAATCATAACCTGCATTTTGGAAAACACTATTCAGGACTCTAAGTTCCTTGAGGGCAGTGACTGTGTCACTGAATCACTCATCTTCTTATTTCCAAACCCACCACTATTCCTGGCTCTCAGTAGCCTCTTAACAAATGTTTTCTGAATGAATAGACCTCGATTTAAAAAAAAAAAAAAAAACTACAGCCACTGGGATTCCGGAAGGGACAGGAAAAGTGAATAATTTATCACAGAGTTCCCAAGATTCCTGCTGTCCTCTAGACACTGGGGCCTTTGTGGACGTGTCTGGGAAGCCCGAATCTCTGCCTGCCTTCGGCTTCTCCCAACTTCCAGGAGAGAGGCAGGAGATTTAAAGGAGTTCGGAGATTTCCTAAGGCAAAAACATATTAATCAGGTTCTAAAGCGGATATTCATAAAGGACAAATGTAAAAAAGAGTGGAAGAAAACAAGATTCTTAACAGGGCCTTCATTTCGTCTACTGTATGTCAACTTCGTCCGCATAGTGCTTCTCCTCCTTCGAAAGCCACTATTAATGCTGCTTTTCAGTGCATCTGCTAGACGCTGATCACTTCTGATTTTTTTCAAGCACTATAAATCTTCATTATGCTGTGCTCCATGCCAGGATTTTTCCATTTGGGGGTAGAAAAAATCCCCAAGCCCACCAAAACCCTGTGGCTTAGTTTCCTGTCCAGCTGGCGTGCTGCTCTTCGGGATTTTGTTCCCATCATCAAAGTGGTTTGACAGACTGAGAACAAACCTCTGGCTCACCCTAAACTTACAGTGCACCATTTCCAAGTCAGAACAAACACCAAGTAATAGCAAGAGAAAAAGAATGAAAAAAATTATTTTCCTGACTTAGAAGCCAGTTCAGAGTGAAGCCCAACTCTGTGACTCCAGACAGGGATGTTATGAGGCCTTGGCTGTCCTCAAGGGTGGAGTCATGAATAGTGGGCTCCAGGCCGGAATTTCTCTCAGTCATCTCAAAGGAGAAGCCATGGATGGACTCCTTTGTGGCCCCAAATCTTCTGTTTCCTGGAATCCAAAGCAGCAGCATTTGAGGGAGCCTCCCATGATCTCGTTGACTACATCACATTTGGCCCCAAGCCTCACAGTTGTGGGAGCAGTGAGTGATTCCTGAAGTGTCCCAGGAGGCCAGTAAGGTCACCAGCCTGTACCAGGTCTAGGGAAGATGCAGAACACTTCAACCTGGCAGAAGGCTCTAAAGATCGTCAGCCTTTCTTCTGTTCATTTAGAAATTTTTAAAAATATGCTAACTTAACTGAAAATTTCATGGAAACCAGGCTCTTCATCAGACTTGAAAGTCAAACCGGTTTCTCAACAACTTCTCTTTATGGCTCTGTATGGCTCCACAGAAAACCAGAAAAACATTTGGGGCAAGAAGCTATGACTCTGTGAGGCCACATGGGAGCAGGCAGTCAATTATTACACTAAGGAACACCCAGTTAGCATGAAGTATCCCATCAATTAAAAGCCTGACCTGCCTTCCTCTTGTTTCCACCTTCTCAACGCATTCTCTAATCTTCGCAAGCTGCCTCTCCTCGGGACTGGAGAAGCCAAATGAATTCCCTGTCACATCTCTTACCCTCTTTCCAAATGCCCTTCTTTATCAACTTTCTCTCTAAATTCTTGCCATCTTACATGGCCCAGTTGGAAGTATAACTTCATTTCCCCAGTCCACCCTGGTGGGTTTGTTTGTTTGTTTGTTGGCTTAACTCCTTACATCCTGTTCTAAAGTTTGTCTTTGTTTTTGTCTCCAAAATTAGACAAAATTCTCAGGTCAGAAGCCATCTCCTGTGCGTGTCTTCCCTGCACCTAGCTCAAGGCTGGATGCACAGGAGACATCCTGTCTGCTTTCTCAGCCACTGACTTTCCTCCCTGAGTGGCTCTTGCTTTAGCAGGGGGCAGTGCCCACTGTTAAACAGTAGAAATCTTACCATTGGGAATGATATCACTGAAGTTTTCATAGACTGTGGGCTTTCCATAGTGGATGGAAGAGTAACAGCAAGAAGTTAAGATTGAGAGTCCCAGGGTAAACTAGAGACAAAAGATAGGGGCAGGGTTAAAAAGAACCCCAGGCTGGACAATATAGCAAGACTCCATCTCTACAAAAATAATTTTAAAAATTAGCTGGATATGGTGGCATGCACCTGTAGTACCAAGTATTTGGGAGGCTGAGGTGGGAGGATTACTTGAGCCCAGGAGGTTCAGGCTGCAGTGAGCCATGATCATGCCACTGTACTTCAGCCTGGGCAATAGAGCAAGACCCTATCTCAAAACAAAACAAAACAAAACAAAAAAGAAAAGAAAGAAAAGAAAATTAAGCAAATCTCTATGTTCTTAATAGAATGGTATCCTGAAATATATTAGTGAAAAGGAGTGATGATCAGAACCTAGTATATAGTAAGCCACCATTTATATAAACAGGTGGGTAGCAGATAGATGCTTAGAATAGAATGTGCTTGGAAGGATATGCTAGAAAGTAGCCTCAGGGGAACAGTATATGGGCAGGGGGTAGGGTTGTGGAAAAGGGGCTTCATTTTCATTGCATGTCCTTTTGTACTTTTCAATTATTTTGCATAAATAACCTATTTATTTATTTATTTTTGAGACAGAGTCTTGCTCTGTTGCCCAGGCTGGAGCATGGTGGCATGATCTCAGCTCACTGCAACCTCTGCCTCACAGGTTCAAGTGATTCTCCTGCCTCAGCTTCCCAAGTAGCTGGGACTACAGGTGCCCGCCACCATGCCCAGCTAATTTTTGTATTTTTAGTAGAGACGGGTTTCACCATGTTGGCTAGGCTGATCTCAAACTCCTGATCTCAGGTGATGCACCCGCCTTGGCCTCCCAAAGTACTGGGATTACAAGCGTGAGCCACCGTGCCTGGACCACCAGCATACTCTTAACCAGCCTCTGTTTTTCAGTCTTACCCCTTATAATCCCAGCTACTTGGGAGGTTGAGGCAGGATAATCACTTGAACCCAGGAGGCGGAGGTTGCAGTAAGCCAAGATCACACCACTGCACTCCAGCCTAGGTGACAGAGTGAGACTCTATCTCAAAAAAAAAAAGTATATGATACCTATTTTTCATGTTAGACATACACCAGCTCCAGATATAGACATTCAGGATAGAAGTGTGAATAAACTTTAGGGAAATTTTTAAACTGTTAATTTATAGGAAATGAGAAAGATGGATTTCAGGATTAAGACACATGGAAACTCACTAGCCAGAACACTTGTGCCAATTTGAATGCCATCCCCTAATCCTGTTTTGGAAGTAGAGAAGGGCAGGGAATGAACTGTTCTGGAACATCTACCATGGCCAGGCAGTGAGGTGGGCATTTTAAGTTTACTGTGCCACATTGAACACTCACAGTGACTCACAGTAAGGCTGTCTTAGTCCATTTTCTGTTGCTATAACAATACCACAGACTAAATGATTTATTAAAGTCTATTCAGGTCATGGTTCTGGAGCCAGGGAAGTCCAAGAGCATGGCTCTGGCATCTGGTGAGGGTCATCCCATGGTTGAAGGATGAAGGCAGAAGAGAGCACGCAAGACAGAGAGGAAATCAGGCCAAACTTGTCTTTATAGCAAACACAGTCTCCAAATGACTAGCCCAATCCCGAGATAACAGCATGAATTCATTCATGAGAACAGTACCCTCATCACCCAACCACCTCTTAAAGGCTCTGCCTTGTAACAGTGTTGCAATAGCGTTACATTAGAACGTGAATTTTAGCAGGGGCAGTCAGACCATAGCAGACGTGAGAATATAGTTCCCATTTTATAGGTCAGGAATCTGATTCAGGTCACAGAGATTCTAAGTGGGAAAGCCAGGACTCAAATGTAGGTCTGTCCCTACTGTCTCTACTACTCACAGTGTATTGTTAGTACACCAAAGATGTTTTCGGCCTTTTCATGGACAAAGACACTCAAGAGTCAAGGCCCTTCAGTGCTGTTCTTAAAAACAAAGTCTTTCTTCTTCCTTTTGTATATAGATCCCCAAATCTGAGCCCACTTACTATTTCTACTATGTGGTTCAAAGAGCTGCTCCGTATATTGAATGAAGAAAAAAATCCATTTATTGGGGAAAATGTCATCTCCAGTGTTTGTTAATCTTGCCCATGTGTCTATTGTTCAGCTGGTTATTTCAAGTCCACAGATACAGTTTTTAATATGTGAGTGTAATTTTCCTTCTCCAAAATACTAAATCTGATTTTCATGACTGATTTTTTTCCCCAAATTTCTACACTTAAGAGTGTAAAATAATAGAATACCATCTCCCTACCCCTTCTGTCCCATCTTATTTTCAACTAACTAGGATAGGATCTTGGTGTTTGTTTTCATTTTATTTTATTTGAAGCCAGAGCATGGAGTTTTTATCTATTTTGTCTACACATAGTCTTGGCCTCCATCATATGGTCAAGGATTTCATTTTCTCACATTAGTTGCTTATTTTCTTGCCATCAATGATTGTACATCGTTTCTTACCATTTGCTATAGCTGCTTAAGCCCCATCCTATACCATAGAAAATACCCATGTTCTCCTTCCTGACACCCAGACCTAAGGGAGAGAAAATCTCAATTTATATTCTGTTCTTTACCTTTCTAGGCAAAATCCATGTTTGGTGACCAGAGCTGTATATATTGATATTCTCTTCCTGTTGACTTGCTGCCTCAACAAATCTGCAAAGGACAACCAGCCAGGTATGATTCATAGTTATACTATATTTTGGAATGGTTACACATCTTTGAAATGTAGATGGAGTTTTGAGTGGCTCCGCCACACACTGCTCCACCTTCTACTTTTGTAAGACTAACCACACATCAAAATTAAACAGTGTTATATAGTTCCCTCATGGAAGTTTCTTGGGAAAACTTGTTCTTGTTTATTTGGAAGTTTGCCGTTTATTTTCTAGTTGGTCATTCAGGGAAGAGTGAACTCTACTCAGATACCCTCTGTGCTTCTACAACCCTGGCTTTTTTCTATTTTACGTATTTTCTTTGAAATGTCATTATTTTGAATAGCTGCGAGTTCATTCTGTTCCATTCTGTGGAGATAACCGAGCTGGGCTCATTTGATGCTGGGTATTTGAGACTCTCTTCTCAAATCGACCGCGACACCAATGCACTTATGAGTTGCTGCCTCAGGGTCTGACTTTCCACAAGTTTCTTGGTCCTGTATGTTTCTAGGGATGGACCCCAGATCCACATACAGTTGTTCTATTTTAATCATGATTTGCAAAGTGGTTTTTCTTTTTTAAGGGAAAACGGCAACTCCAAATAAAATTTTTTTTGATGTGTTTATATAAGAGGCTGCAGGAAGTGCTGTACATGAATTCCAGGCCACGGACTGAAACTGATTTTCATCAACACAAACTGGAATGCAGGATAATGAGCCTGCAACTGGTTAAAATCAGCCTCTTCTAATTGATTAGGCCTGTCTAAAGGAGGCTACAATTACAAAGTCAGATTCTGAGTGCAAGCAGACCAGGCCTTTCCTCTGTTACATTTAGTCTGTCAATGATTTGTTGTCTTCAGTAAATACATTCAGGCTGTCAATGTCCAGTTCTGTTCATATGGAACCCTGTTCCCAAATTCAAACCAATTTAAAATGCTTTGCAGGAGGGAGGTGGGGGAGGTGGGAGTATGCAAAACCGTCTCATCCGGATCAATGTATATTAGCCCACAAAACCCCTGTGGCCATGCAGAGATAATAAGAACATGCTAGACTCTCATCAACTCCACATCCCTGGATAGGGGTAGCTGTTGTATCCTCTTTGTAGTGTAAAATCATATGGTTTTATGGCTATAAAGGAATCCCAGTTTATGCCTCTTATCCCAGCATAATTATTAATAGTGCCCCCTTTTACTCTTGAAAGTGATCAGGTTTGCATAATAAATTACTGGTCGCCCTGGCTGTAAGGGACCCCAGAGTTGCATCTACTTTAGCTAACCCTTGATTTAACTGGAGTCCAAAGTTTGTAAAGAGACTATGAATTCAGTGTTACCAAGTAAATTGCTTTCGATTTCCACCATTTCTGTATTTCAGTTCCAAATTCCATATAGCTTTATAATACCTCCCTGCCATGTATCTAAAGGGCTTTGGCCATAACAGATTTATTCATTGCTTACAAATCTACTCACTGGGATTCTGACAGTTTATGATTGACTGTAATCATTAGTTTATTTGAACTGAGTTTTTCTTGGCTCATTTAGTGTCATTATTCTTTGTCTAGAATGGTTAACCCTTATATGTTGTAAAATACCTTCTTTCTTCCCCAACTACCCATCCTTTACTGATGAGCTGAGTTCCTTGAAGATGACTTTAACTTTTTTGAACCATCCATTTCTCCAAGCTGTTAACATTATTTAGAGTTTATACCCTAATTAAACAGATCACAGCTTGTTTTCACAAGCTGTGTTTAATAACTTAACAGTATTTCACTTGCATCTATATATTACTCTTAAAGATGTTACTCTGCAGAGTAAGATGTGAGGACAGGATGTTTTTATTCTAGTATGACAACCATAGCTCTAAATATTTTGTCCTGCACTATCCGGTACTACAGCCACTAGTCACATGTGGATCTTGAGCACTGAAGATATGGTTGGTCCAAAAGGAGATGTTGTGTTAGTGTAAAATACATACTAGATTTCAAAGACTTAGTGTGAGTTAAAAATAAAATTTCTCAATAATTTTGTATTTATTATGTATGTGTTGGAATAATGTTTTTGACATATTGGATTAAATTTAAAATGTATTATCAAAATTAATTTTACCTGTTTCTTTTACTTTTTAAAATGTGGCAACTAAGGTCAGATGTGGTGCTCAAGCCTATAATTCCAGCACTTTGGGAGGTTGAGGCAGGAGGATTGCTTGAGGCCAGAAGTTTGAGACTAGCCTGGCAGCGTAGTGAGGCCTCATCTCTAAAAAAAAAAAATTTTAATTAGCTTTAATTAGCCACATGTGGTAGCATTCATCTGTAGGCCTAGGTACTTGGGAGGTTGAGGCTGGAGGATCACTTCAACCCAGGGGTTCAAGGCTGCAGTGAACTATGATCATGCCATTGCATTCCAGCCTAGGCGACAGAGCGATACCCTGTCTCAACAAAAAAAAAAAAAAAAAGAAGAAGGAAAATAAAATGTGGCAACTAGAATGGGAAAAATAACAAAGAAAAAATAAAACTGTCATTGAAATGTATGTATTTAACTTTGTCAAATGGAGAGATAGGAAGAATTGTAAATGACATCATAAGAATTCAAAAGGTACATTAAGTAACATTATTAATGATGGAAAATGTGGCCATTTACATTTTAAATTATGTATATATGACTCATTTTTATCAGACAGCACAAATTATATTCAGTCCTCAGGGAATTACCCTCATAAAATCACTGTATATGTGTATATTTATGTATATGTATGAATATGCATGTTCATATAATACATCCACACAAACAGTGGGAGCGTATTTTCTTTCTTTGAGGATGGAATAGATTTTTGGAAATAACCAAATACCAAATAAAATGGCAATTGAGATGGAAAGCACCATTTGGGATAAAAATAAACTGTGTTTAATGTAGTGAAATGTATTATTGTGTGTTTTATAAATTGTTCCCCAAAACAGGTTGAGCAATAGATAAATATATCACCAAATAAGTCGATCACTTAATTTGGATGTGTAGATTTCAATATGCTTTCAAAATAATGTGATGATATTATAGTTTTAGCATATAAGCTCCTTGAAAGAATGGACCATGTCTTAGATTATTTGTCGTCTAAGCACATAGTAGGCCCTCATTAAATGAATTTATTAACTGTTTGATTGAAATTCAGTTTTCCTCCGTTTTTAAAATAGTAACAGGTGTTATGAAAATACACATTTTATTTAAACTCGTGTATCAAATAGATGTGAATTCATTTTCTGAATTCAAGCACGATGTTTATGTGTGTATGTAAATATATATCTGCCTCCCTTATTAGCTCACAAAGCCCAGAGTAGGAAGTATACCACATAGACTGAAGCCAAACCTCTGGGTTTGAATCCTAGATCTGCCATTTACTAAGTTTGTGACCTTAGACAAGTTATTTAGCTGTTTTGAGACACGTTGTTTCCATTGTAAAAGGGAACAGTAACATCTATATCTTAGAGTGGTTATCAGCTTATACATGTAAAGCTCTATGTGAAGAATGTGCTTTGCATGGAACAGAATAAATGCTCAATAAATATTAACTTATTAATATGTCTTTTTTTTTTTTTTTTTTTGAGATGGAGTTTTACTCCTGTTGCCGAGGCTGGAGTGCAACGGCACAGTCTCGGCCCACCACAACCTCCGCCTCCCACGTTCAAGCAATTCTCTTGCTTCAGCCTCCCAAGTAGCTGGGATTACAGGCATGCACCACCACGCCCAGCTAATTTTGTATTTTTAGTGGAGATGGGGTTTCTCCTTGTTGGTCAGGCTGGCCTCGAACTCCCAACCTCAGGTGTCTACCCACCTCGGCCTCCCAAAGTGCTGGGATTACAGGTGTGAGCCACCACACNTTTTTTTTTTTTTTTTTTTGAGATGGAGTTTTACTCCTGTTGCCGAGGCTGGAGTGCAACGGCACAGTCTCGGCCCACCACAACCTCCGCCTCCCACGTTCAAGCAATTCTCTTGCTTCAGCCTCCCAAGTAGCTGGGATTACAGGCATGCACCACCACGCCCAGCTAATTTTGTATTTTAGTGGAGATGGGGTTTCTCCTTGTTGGTCAGGCTGGCCTCGAACTCCCAACCTCAGGTGTCTACCCACCTCGGCCTCCCAAAGTGCTGGGATTACAGGTGTGAGCCACCACACCTGGCCTATTGTCATTATTATTTGCTGGAAGCTATGCATCTAATCCAGTCTCCTGTAGCCAGGCAGCATTGTGTTCACCTCCTCACCTTCACTGTTCTCGTATTTTTAAACATCTTCAGGAAAGAAGAAATACCTGCTTTCCTAGGAAAGCACTGGGAAATACCTGGCTTAGAATGTCAGGAGTCCACTCAATTAGGGTTGCCCCTGTCCCTCTGATCCAGAAAAAGATCATTTTTTTTTTTCTTTTTTATTTATTTTTTCATTCATCAGACCTGCTAGCCTCAGGGATACATTGCACACTTATATCTGGAGATAGAGATGAATATGCCTTGGGCTTATAAGTAGGTACAATGAAGGATTTTTCAGATGCTATATTAAAGGAAGTATGTATGGGACACATTTGAGGCACTAAAGAAAGTTAGATCATTTCTACTTGAGAGGACAGGAAAGACTTCCTTGAAGAGGAGATGGTTGAACAGAGTTTTTGACAGTGGGTAGAGATTCACTAGGATGGGCAAGGTGGAGGTGGGTATTACAGACAGAGGTAGGAGCATGGCCAAAGCTGTAAGGGTACAAATCAGCACAGCCTTCAAAGCACTAGGGACATGGCGACTGGAGGGTTGGGTTCAAGGCCAGGCACGTGTGACTGATGAGGCGGGGGAGGCAGAAACTCAGTCATGGAAGGCCTCATTCATAGGCCAAAGTCCAAGGAGCCTGAATTTGACTCTGCAGACGAAGGAGTTCATTGGACAATATAAGACAGAGAGTAGGACTGTGTGGTTTTTAAGACAATGTGACATTTCTTTCTCTGCCCTCATCCTTACCAGATTTTTAGGACCCTCATGGAACCAAGTTCCTAGTGTCACTCCAAAATAATGTAACTGGCTGGATGCAATGTCTCACGCCTGTAATCCCAGCACTTTGGGAGGCCAAAGCAGGAGGATTGCTTGAGCCAGGAGTTCAAGATAAGCCTGGGCAACATAGCAAGACTCCATCTCTACAGAATTTTTTTTTAATTAGCTGGACATGGTATTATGTGCCTGTAGAATCCCAGCTACTCAGGATGCTGAGGTAGGAGGATCCCTTCAACCCAGGAGTTCAAGGCTGCCTTGAGCTGTGATCACACCGTTGCTCTCCAACCTGGGTGACAAAGCAAGATCCTGTCTCTAAAAAAAAAAAAGAATGTAACTGGAAATTCATTCACTTTGCCTTTGCCCAGCCATTTTGATAATCAATGTTAGAGGTTTGCGAGGTAGAGAGTGGGGAATGGAGGACCAGGACCAGACTAGAATTAAAGGCAGTGCTATGGTAAAAGTAATTATTTTAGAATGGTGGGATTACAGGGGAGATTCCTTCTCTTATTTTCTATTTTACTAATTTTATGAAACATTTAATTCTGTTTCATTCATATATATGTATATACATATGTTTAAATTAAATGTATTTAAATATGAATCTTGAAAGGGATTGATTATTCCAAAGGAAATGTAGTAATAACAATTTCAGGGAAACTTTTTTGGATGGAGGAGCATCTGCTCATCCCTTCTCCAATCTTATTCTGTAAATGACCTTGGAAGGCTTTTCCTACCTCTAACGTGTCTAAGAACCACATTGAAGGGCTAGGGGCATAAACAAGGAGAAAAACAGTGAAGGAGAAAGGCAGAGAAGATGATTAGAAAAGCTTAAGATAATGATGTGTTTTGTGTAATTCAAACTTTAATCTTAGTGCTTCCCAATCATTTGAGGTTTCCTCAGCCATTAACTAGGTTTTAAAATTTTCAAATCTGGGGGTTTTGTTTTGAGTTTTAAACCCACAAGGACTCTCTGTCCCCTGTATTCTTTTTCCTCTTCTGAATCCAGCTGTCATCATTAGTATATATCAGTTTCCTGCTGGAATGGAAAGAAAATTATAGTGTCCAGTTGTAGTTGAGGGAACAAGGAAGAAAAAGCCGAACTGCCACAAGGACTCAGAGGGCTCGGTTTCAGGCTGGGCAACGACATGGAGACAAGAACTTTAATTCTTATTTTAAACCCATCTTAAATTATTTGCTCTCAGGTTGGAAATTTTCCATTGAAATTTCTGTTTACAGAAATACCATCTAAGACTTGACTAAATATTTACCCCTTTTACGCTGAGATGGACTTTCTGTTTCTCTTATGCCCACACCCCTTGAAATTGTGTCTGTCACAACTATTGAATTGAACATTTTCTTTTACCAAGTATTTAAATAAATACCTACCTGCACTTTCAGACTTTCATTTTAATCTCTCTTGGTGGGTTTATGAGTGGGTGTTTCCTTTCCTAGTCTCCATTTTATAAATTTTATGCAACTTGGTTCTTTTATAATTACGTGTATGTATAATATATTGAAATATGACTCTTGAGGATTAATTAATCCTAAAGAAATGACATTAGCAATCATAGATAGAAATGTTTTAGGTTGATAAGGATTTGTCCATCCATACCCTTCATGTAAGTGACCTCAGAAGGTAGTTTTCCTACCCCTGAAATGTGGATAGAATGCCCATTATACTCTCATTTTTAGGAAACATTGTTTTTAATCTCATCCTCCTTGTATGGGGTTATAATAATAATGGCCAACATTTATTGAGCATCTGTCTCTATGCCAAGCACTGCCAAGCATTTTATGTGCATTAATGAAGAAAGTACCAATGTTCATCATAGACACACAGAAACTGAGGCATAGCAAGACGTGCCCAGTGTTCCATGTGTGCTAAGGTGGCGGATCCTGAGTTCTCCAGCTGCCCGCACTGTGGCCCCACAGCACAACCAGGGCCACAGTCAGGAAACACCAGTCACTCACTTAGGGAAGGGAGTCTGAGAACCCTCTTTGTGGACTCAACTTCCCAGCCTTCTGTCCCTGCTGCAGAACCCTGAGGCCTCAGAGAGGGATCCCCTTTTCAGGAGCTTCCACATCACAGGCTTTTATGGGGCCTTTCTTGCTTGTGTTTCTGTTTCCCATCCTGAGGGTGTGTGGAATGATACGAGAGCCCACCCAGGACTGCAGCGTGGTATTAGAAAGAGCACGCTTGACTGCTCCCGGGCAGCCACCTGCCCTTTTTCCCTTGGAAAGTGGACCTATGGCCACTGCACAAAACACTTCCTAATACCAGGCTGCTGGTGACTACATTTTGTGGTTTGTTAGTTGGAATTTATAGCTCAGATCTCATCACTCTGCGAAGTGCAATAAACTTTTGTTTTAACTGGAATATAACTTTTATTGTTATTATTTCTCTTTTAAATGTCTTAAAAGTGACCAACTTGTGCAAGTGGAGTCAGAAACCCTAAATAGTCTAAATGCCAAGTCAGTGTGCTCTGTAGATCAGTGTACGATTAGAACACAGGCTCTCATTTATTACTGCTTGTGTTTCTATAATGGAAGTTAGGTAACGTAAGCCCCCCTGCAGGCCAGCTTACATGTTGATGATGCTTAAATGGTAAAATCTGTGAGAAATGTTCAGCAATGCCCTGTATTTATACTGCCGAAAACATGAATAATACATGTGTGACATGAATAAATAGGTCAGTGATTTTTATGACATATTAATTTCCTTTACCTAAGTTCCTGGGAAATATAGCTGAACAATTACAGAGAATGAAAACAAACTGGCATCTTAAAACACCTCCTTTGATTATTTGGTCTAATTAGGTTACATTTAACTATTTCCATTTGAACAAATTGAAAACAATTCTTATCTGTTCCTCGGTCATGCACTTTATCATTGTTGGATGCAGATGTGTTTAATATGACATAGTTGGTGCTATTCTCTCAGCTCTGGGTGGGAAATAAAAAGGAATTGAGAACATATTTTCAGAGTCTTCTGGGGACTTTGTATTTCTGGGCTTATAGCTATGAAATTTTAAGGAGAAAAAAAAAGGCTTTGTTGTCAATAAATTAGTTGGTTTTCTCCAAAACACTGCAACTGTCATCTGACCTGCTGCTTATGCCAAAATTATCTTTCCCAGGGAACAGTGAGCTTCTAAAATAAGCAGATGATTCCTAACTGTCTTTCAGAAGTCAGAATAATATAGGGTGTGTTATTAGATTGCTAGGTTAACGTGGTATTTACTCTGTTAATTCCAAACCTCGTGCTGGGTACAGAGACCCACAATTCTTTAGAAATTTAGTTTAGAGATCATAGCAATTTAAGTGACTTACCCAAAGTTACACAGCTGGTTAGTGAAAAGGTTGAGCTTTCCTGACTCCTTATTCACTGTCCATTTCTGTGACCAAAGTTAAAGCCCTCATATAATGTGAGAGTTGTATCTGTGGCAGAACCGTGTCATGAAACCTTCTACCCACATTTTCATCCCAAGAGTGAAATACTGTTCTAGTCAACAACTAGGGTCTCAGAACATCTGTGATTTCTTATTTTTTATTTCATTTTTGTTTGGTTTTTTGCAGCTTTGTCACCCAGGTTGGAGCGCAGTGGCACAGTCATGGCTTACTGCCGCCTCAACCCCATGGGCCCAAGCGATCCTCCTGCCTCAGCCTCCCGAGTAGCTAGGACCACAAGACACATGCCACCATGCCCACCTAGTGGTTTTTTTGGTTTTGTTTTTTATTTTGATTTTTGATTTTGTAGAGAGAGATCTCCCTTTGTTGCCTAGGCTGGTCTCAAACTCCTGGGCTTAAGCACCCCTCCCGCCTTGGCCTCCCAAAATGCTGGGATTACAGGCATGAGCCACCATGTCCAGCCACATCTGTGGTTTCAATATTCTCTGTTTCTGCCTTTCCCAACTCCAGCCGCTCATCACAGATAATCTGAAAGTAGTTGCCCATGTCAGTTAAATTTTTATGCAAGTAGTTTTTGAAAGCTTACTTAAGATATTTCATGTAAACAGAATCATACCTTTGTGGCCTTTCATGTGTAGATTCTTTCACTTAACATGTTTTCAAGGTTCATCCATGTTGTTCATTGTATTCTTTTTTATGGCTGAATAATATTCCAGTGTAAGATATCACATTTTGTTTATCCATTCATCAGTTTGATGACATTTGGGTTGTTTTCACTTTGGAGTTGTTATGAATAATGCTGCTATGAGTGTTCATGGGCAAGTTTTTGCTGGGACCTGTGTTTTCAATTCTCTTGGGTATTTACCTAGAAGTGGAATGTCTGGGCCATATGCCAACTCTAAGTTTAACTTTTTGAAGAATTGCTAAATTGTTTCCAAAGAGTCTGCAACCATCTTACATTTTTACCAGCAGTGTATGAAGTTTCCAGTTACTCCATATCCTTACCAACTCTTATTGTCCATCTGTTTTATTAATAGCCATCCTAGTGCTGGGATCTCTTTGTGCTTTTGATTTGCATTTCCCTGATGACTAATGAGCTTGAGCATCTTTTCTAATGGTAGTTGGCCATTTGTATATCTTCAAAGAAAAGTCTCTTTAGATCCTTTGTGCATTTTTAAGTGAGTTATTTGTCTTTTTTTTTTTTTTTGAAACAGAATTTCGCTCTTGTTGCCCAGGTTGGAGTGCAATGGCATGATCTTGGCTCACTGCAACCTCTGCCTCCCAGGTTCAAGCAATTCTCCTCCCTCAACCTCCCAAGTTGCTGGGATTACAGGCATGCACCACCACGCCCAGCTAATTTTGTATTTTTAGTAGAGAAAGGGTTTCACCATGTTGACCAGACTGGTCTCGAACTCCCTACCTCAGGTGATCTGCCCGCCTCAGCCTCCCAAAGTGCTGGGATTACAGGCATGAGCCACCACGCCCGGCCGAGTTATTTGTCTTTTTATTCTCAAGTTGTAAGGGTTCTTTTTATGTTCAAGATATTAATCCCTTATAAGGTACACAGTTTGCAAATATTTTCTCCCTTCCTGTGGATTTTTACTTTCTTGATAATGTCCTTTGATGGACAAAAGTTTTTAGTTTTGAAGTCCATTATATCTGTTTTTTCTTTTGTTGCTTGTGCATTTGATTTCATGTCTAAAATCATTGCCTAATCCAAAATCACAAAGATTTACACCCATGTTTTCCTCTAGAAGTTTTATAGTTTTAGTTCATAAGTTTATGATCCATGTTGAGTTAATCTTTATATCTGGTATGAGGTACAGATTCAACCTCATTCCTTTGGCATATGTGACTATCCATTTGTCCCAGCACTGTATTTCAAGACTATCCTTTCTCCATTGAATTGTCTTGACACCCTTGTCAAAAAGTCAGTTGACCGTAAATTAGGGGTTTGTTTCTGGATTCTTAATTATATTCCATTGATCTATATATCTGTCCTTATGCTAGGAGCACACTGTCTTGATTGCCATTACTTCATAGTAACTTGAAATCAGGATGTGTGAGTCCTCTTTCTTCATTTTTCAACATTGCTTTGCCTATTTTGAGTTCCTTGCATTTTCATATGAATTTTAGGATCAGCTTGTTTTGAAAAAAAAAAAGGAGGGGAAGGAGGGAGGGAGGGAGGAAAGAAAAAGCCAGCTAGAATCTTGATAGGGATTAAATCTGTAGATGAATTTGAAGAGTACTGCCATCATAACAATATGATGTCTTTAAATCCACGAACACTGAATGTCTTTCCATTGATTTAGGTATCTTTAATTTATTTCAGTGGGTGTTTTATAGTTTTCATGGCACATATATGTCATGCACATCTTTCGTTAAATAATTTAATTTGTTCCTATTTTGATGCTGTTAGATTTATTTTCCTAATTTCATTTTTGGATTGTTCATTGTTACTGTATAGAACTACAATTGATAATTTGTATGTTGATCTTTTATCCTGCAACATTGCTGAACTTACTTATTAGCTCTAATAGGTTCTATTGTGTACTCCTTTGAATTTGTGGCTGTGAATCTGTGACTTGCCTTTTCATTTTCTTAACAGTGTCTTTTGAAGAGCAGACATTTTTAATTTTGATAAGGTCAACTTTATCCTTTTTTGTGTGTGTGTTTTATACTTTTTATGCCCTAGTTAAGAAGTTCTTGCCTATTCCAAGGTCACAAAGATGTTCCCTCCTTTTTCTTCTAAATTTTGTAGTTTTGCATTTAACATTTAGATCTGTAATCTATCTCAAGTTAATTTTCATGTGTATCATGAGATATGGTTGGCATTCTTTTTTTTATTTTTTTCTTATGGATATCCAGTTTTTCAGCATCATTTTTTGTTTGTTTGTTCATTTCTAGAGACAGGGTCTTGCACTGTCTCCCATGCTGGAGTGCAGTGGCACGATCATGGCTTAGTGCAGCCTCAAACTCCTGGGCTTAGGAAATCCTCCAACCCCAACCTCCCGAGTAAGTGGGACTACAGGCACATGCCACCATGCCCTAATTTTTAAATTTCTTGTAAAGACAAGGTCTTGCTATGTTGCCCAGGTTGGTTGAACTCCAGGGTTCAAGCACTCCTCCTACCTTGGCCTCCCAAAGTTTGGGATTACAGACGTGAGCCACCATGCCCAGCCCCCAACACCATTATTGCTTTAAATATTTCCTCCATCTCTTCCTGTTTTTCCTTTCTTTCTGTGATTCCATTCAAATGTAACTTAAGTCCCTTGAAGTTGTCCCATATATCGCTGATGCTCTTTCTTTTTTTTTTAAATCTGTTTTACTTTTGATAGCTTCAACTTTTGTGACTCTAAATTCACAAACTTTTTCTTTTGCAGTGTATAACCTGCTACTGTTTTCTTTTAAGAAAAATGATGTAGGGTCTCACTATGTTGCCCAAATGGTCTTGAACTCCTAGGCTTAAGCAGTCCGCCTCCCTTGGCCTCCCAAAGTGCTAGAATTACAGATGTGAGCCACCATACCCAGCCTCTACTGTTATTTTCATCTAGTGAATTTTTTTTAATTGTAGATCTTGTATTGTTCATCTCTAGAAGTTTCATTTGTGTCCTTTTTATATCTTCTGTATCTCCCTTTATCATGTTCAGTCTTCCTCTAGATTCTTGACCATATGTAGCAGGCGTACATAACTGTTTTCATGTTCTTGTTTCTAATTTCATTATTGCTGTCATTTTAGGATATTTTTAAATTATTTTTTCTCCTGGTTATGGGTTATACTTTGCTACTTCTTTGCATGCTTAAAATTTTTTATCAGATACCAGACAATGTTAATTTTATGTCATTGGGTGTTGGATTTGTTTTATTCTTTAAAGTGTTGGACTTTGTTTTACACACAGTTGAGTTACTTAGGATTGGTTGGATTACAGATCTCCAGAGCTCTCTCACTATACAGATTTGTTCTCTCCAATATTGTACCCCACAAATTCCAGCTGCCTGAGTCTTCCCAAACTCTGATCTCTCATCTTTTCAACTGAGCAAGACCTCTGGGCTCTGAGTTCCTCCTCTCTGTACTAGGGCTTAGAAATTCCCTCTTGGCAGTAAGCTCAGGCAGTTGTAAAACTTGCCTTATTGTTGTCTTCTTGTTGAGTCTTGCATTGCTTGTATCCAATGATTAAAAACAATGATTTCATACATTTTGTTCAGTTTTCTCATTGTTTATGGTAGAAGGACAATTCCTGTAATGGTTAATCTTTTATAGGCAGAAGCAAAAATCACTTCTGTCACCTTGTCTTGAAACCTTTTGGTTCTTCAACTGTAAAGTGGGCGTCATACACTCAGAAGATTGGGGTAAATGTCATAAAAATTATGAAAAGTCACATTACAAGAAAAAGCCAACATTGGGAGAACAGCAGCTTATCAAGAGATAAAACTGATAGCAAGAACAAAGAAATGAATGGCCATCATATCCAGGGTGGAAGCAGCTGGATCCTGACTCCCAGATTCATTTCCATTGATTACCTGGCAGAATTAACCTAAGTCCTCTCTCCATGTTGGGGCTGGACTTCACATTAAAATAGGGACACTCCTAGTACAACCAGATTTTGTTGGATTTTGCTAGCAGCTGTATACTACACCTTGCAACATCACTGATGATTTGGTCTACAATTCATTGGTGCCAGGAACCTCTTCAGTCTTAGATTCTACAGACCCTCAACCCCAGGGGCATTCCCAGAACTAAATGGTAGCACTAGCAAGGGACTGAGATGGGTGATCCTAGTGTCTCTTATTACAGGTGAGGCAACAGAAGTAAGCCCATTATGTAAAGGAATCCTCCCAGTTAGCAATTGACTCCCAAGTTGGTTTTGCGGTATCCCATGGACTAAGTGTGGAAGAGAAGCCCCAGGTCCTTTGTGAGTTAGAGTTTAAATTAAACAGGGTCATGGTGGACGAATTTCTGATTCCCAATCCTGTTCTTAGGACCAGTTCACCAAAAGAACCAGGAGGCCGGGCGCAGTGCCTCACACCTGTAGTACCAATACTTTGGGAGCCCAAGGCAGGTGAATTGCTTGAGCCCAGGAGTTCAAGACCAGCCTGGGCAACATGGCAAAACCCCATCTCTACAGAAAATACAAAAAATTAGCCAGGCATGGGGGCTTGTGCCTGTAGTCCCAGTTCCCTGGGACTGAGGCTGAGTTAGGAGAATCACCTCCCAGGCTCATTTCCATTGCTTCCTGAGCCCGGGAAGGCTGCAGTGAGCTGCATGCAGTCATACCACTGCACTCTAGCCTGGTAACAAGAGTAAGACCCTGTCTCAAAAAAAGAAAGATTGAGAGAGAGAGAGACAGAGAGACGGAGAGAGAGAGAAGGGAGGGGGGGACGGGAAAGGAAAGGAAAGGAGAAAGGAGAAAGAAAAGAGGAAAGGAAACCAGAAGTAGTGTATGCTTAGAATTAACTATGTTTGTGTCTTTGAGTTGTCATGTGTTTATCCACAGTAGTTCTGGACTTCCTCCCTGTGTTGGGCAAAGGCTGAGATGGGATGGTGGGTGGAGGCAATAGTAAAAGCTGTGGGTCCCACCCAGGGCCTGGTGAGCTCATCTTTAGCCTACCCAGATCCTTTGAGCTCTTCTGCCTCTGCTGTCTCCCAAGCCAGAGAGGATATGTTTTGATTCTATGGGCTACCAGGATAGTCTTCAGAGTATCCTCGGAAGCACATCCTCCTTCCTCAGCAGCCGATTGGGAATCCTACACTTGAAAAATACATGCCTTTGAGAATATGCAGGGACAAGGGAAAGTAGGGATGTTTTTCAAGGAGTGTGTGTGATGGGGGCTGCACCTGTGTAAGCAGAGATGATGGGGTTCAGAGAACCAGAAACAAACCTAGGCAAGAAATAAACAACCAGTACTAGTTCAGGGTGAGACAAAGTTAGTTTCCAAATCCCTCCACCAGGTCATTCAACATGTTTGTAACTGGAAGAGCCCCTGGGGTCAGGATTACAGTTTACTGGGCGGGTCAAGGATTAAATGGAAAAATGGAATTTCCCTTTGATAAGGAGAAGCCAAGATTTATTAAGTCATTTTATTTTGTTGTTGTTGTTGTTCCTATGGTTTCCTTTTCTCTAAAAATATAATTTTTTAACTGAGAAATTGCATGACAGGACATCAACATTAAGAGTGTACAAATTATCATGTGTGATTATTTTTAGAACCAGTTTATCCACCATTTCAGATAAAAACTTTTGTTGGATCTGATTACAGAGCTCTAACCAACGCTACAATTCTTTGAAATAGAAAAAGCAGGCTGTCTCCCTATGCACTGAAAGTGAAGTCTGGGCCAGGCACAATGGCTAATGCCTGTAATCCCAGCACTTTGGGAGGCTGAGGTGGGCGGATCACTTGAGGTCAGGAGTTCGAGACCAGGCTGGCCAAAATGGCGAAACCCTGTCTCTACTAAAAATACAGTAATTAGCCAGGCTTGATGGCTGGCGCCTGTAATCCCGATTACTCGGGAGGCTGAGGCAGGAGACTCACTTGAACCCAAAAGGCGGAGGTTGCAGTGAGCCAAGATTGTGCCACTGTACTCCAGCCTGGGCAACAGAGTGAGACTCCATCTCAAAAAAAAAAAAAAAAAAATGAAGCCTGCTCTGTATTTTTTCATCTGCTACTTTTTTAAGGAGGTTGAAGATACTGGGAGAGAAAGGAGAAGATAGAGAAAAGTTTATAACAATTATGTCTGCAAAGGAGAAATTCACTCGTTTGTTCATTCATACATTCCTTTGAGGCAGAGGGAATAACATGTGCAAGTTCAGACAGAATGAGGAATCTTCTTCTGAGACTTAGTGGCAAATGACCTTCCATGGTGGCACAACCAGTATCACTGCCATTTGCACAGTATCCTTATAAGTGACACTTTGTAGTGGTGAAACCATTTTTTTGTTGTTGGGTTGGTCTTTTCAGTCCTGAGGAGGATCTTTCTGCCTTCACGGATACTGACTGCTGCTTCTAAATAGAACAAGTTGTGTATGATTACTGGGACTTTGCCTCCCCCATAGCCATCTTTGCTGGGACCAAGGAAATGTTGTCATTCTGGGCCTTACATTTTTTCTTTCTTGCCCTTTTTATTTTGACACAAGACGATCAGAAGGCCAGGGACTGTATAATATGCAGGAGCTCTTTGGTTGAATACTAGATGAAGGGGTTGACTTATGATGAAGGGCCATGGTGTACAAAAACAAATACCATTAAACACTAGAATTACACACATTCAGCATGGCAAGATGTTTGCACTATGGAAAGCACGGATGAGCTCAGATGGTCTGAGGTGGAGGCCCTAAAAGTGCGGTCCCTGCACCAGCAGCATCAGCATTACCTGGGAATTTAATTAGGAAATGTAACTTTTGGGGGACCCTGCCCCAGACTTACTGAATTAGAAACTCGGGGTGAGCAGCTCAAGTTTGAGAACCGCTGGTCTGAGGTAACAGTACAGCAACCCTACATGGGACATTGATCACTGATTGGAATGCCAGGGGAAACTGCCCTCTCTAATTATTATTCCTTCCCCACCCCTGGCCACACCTAAAGTTAAATTCACCTAAATTAAATGCTGTTGTGGTGTAACTTCACTGTATCCATAATTATGTGGTAATATTATCCACTTTTTTTTTCAGAATGCCCTTGTTAAAGCTATTTAGATTAACGTGCATCTTTTAAAATTATATTGATTTTTTAAAATTTAACAAACCTGTATGAATAGCTCAGAAGAGCAAAGGTGAATGGCCCACAGGCCTTCCCTTTGGGGTTATGCTTCTCCTCTAGGGAGGAGACAGACTGCCCTAAATAATAGAACAGAACATGCTAAGTATGATGCCATCCCTGCTCAAGGTCTGTGCTACTGTTAAATCTTCTTTCAGCAGCCTGTTGAAATTAGCACTCTCCCTTGGTTAGTTAGGGAGTGGCAGTTTCGATATCTAAAGTTAACTTTCACAGTGACTGTTAGGTTGCAGGCATTACACTGGAATCTCCAACCTAACAAAGAACCAAAAACTACTAAGATAACACATGCGGTACTACCAAAGGAACTGTGTGTGTGAATGGGCCACCATACTCCTTCATGCAAGACACTCCTTAGTGCCATGAAGGACTCTGCAAAGTTCCTTCAGTTTCTTCCTGAGAACAGAGGTTCCTAATAGTTATGCCATCCAAACAGACTAGCCTCAAGAAGCTTTTATCAACTTCTTCAAAGCTGTAATTCACTAGTGCTGCTTCCTGGTGATTTCACCAGCCCATGGCACAAGGAAACTATAGCAAAATGATACTATAGCAAATTTGTCTTTTTTTTTTTCCTTAGTTTTAGTTTTAGAGATGGGGTCTCACTACGTTACCCAGGCTGAAGTGCAATGGCTCTTCACAGGTGTGCTGATAGCACATTGTAGCTTCAAACTCCTGGGCTCAAGCAATCCTCCTCCCTCAGCCTCCCAGCTAGCTGGAACTACAGGTGCATGCCACGATGCCTGGCTACATCTTTTTCTTAAAAACAAATTTCTTTAAATTATCTTTTATGATGACACTATGATTTTTTCCCTTTCGGAGCATAAGAGACTTTCTTTCATGAAATGATAATAGTAGGTTTTTAACATCCTTTGCAAAATATAAGCTGGCAACTTATACCAGTCTGCCACATTGTGACATTTCTTTAGGAATTACTTCTCCAGGGAACCAGGACATGGCACAGTAGGAGGTATTGTCCTTCCATGTGAATCCAGCCATTCAGCCATTCCCTTGAAGGCCAGAAATATACTTGCTCCGAAGAGTGAAAAAAAAAAAAAAAAAAAGTTAATTCCAAAAATGAAATCAAATTGGATGCAAGAATCAGTCACACATACTTGAGTGGCTGAGATGATTGCACTGGTGGGAAAGTGCAAAGACTTTCCAAACAAGGAGGGCTGAAAAAAGCTCCAGCCAGGAAGAGTTAGAAAAAAATCACTCTAACTTAGGAAAAATATGATGGGGCCATTAAAACAGGAACTTCATTCTTTCACTCAAACATTTGGACTTTCCAACAAAGAAGAAACTCAAATCAGTCAAAGTTGAGGTTGCAAGTAGAAAAGGTAAGATTTCAGATGGGTGTGGTGGCATGCACCTGTAGTCCCAGGTACTCAGGAGACAGATGTGGGAGGCTCACTTGAGCCTAGGAGTTCGAGACCAGCTTGTAATAAACTGTCTCTTTTCTTTCTTTCTTTCTTTTTTAATAAAAGGCAAAGAAGGTTGAAAATTACAGTCTGCTAAAGAAGAAGGCTGCTAAACTTCAGACTGGATCTAACTTCAGTTATTTGTGTCCTACAATGAAGGGCACTCATAGAAATGAAAATAAGTACCACATGTTCATCTAGACTCTTTATGGCAGGACACAAACGTTGTTGCACCAGGGAAAAGTCTTGGTTGTGAAAATCCTTTGATGAACTCTCCCTGCAGTGGGAAACAGACTTTACCACTGAAACAGTAGCCGTCAATCCCTGCTGTACCTAGGTCACTTTAAAATTAGACTGCCAGATCTCACCCCAGAGATGCGGTCAAGTGTCCCCTGACATAAGTATTTTTCTAAAGCTCTCAGATGAATGTAGTGTGCTTCCTGGGCCGAGAACCACTGTGCAAGAGAAAAGCAGCATTTCTTTATTAGTTGCTGCAGTAGCTTATGCTGAAGTATTGGACATTCCTGCCTCCAACCTTATGTTCCACCTAGAGACCCTCTCACTCTGGGTACTGAGATGGAATAGAGGAATGTGGTTCCTGTGGTCCCCACCCAGTTGGAGCTCCATGAGAGCAAAGCTGAGTCTAATTCACTTCTACATCTAGACCTAGAGCAGAACCTGCACATAGCGAGCCAGTGTTTACATTGCTGAAGGTCTGGCCAGGTGGCCGGCCTGCCTGCCAGGAACATTTATAGTGCGGATTCATTCTTTCGAATTCTTGGTTATTTTCTCTCCTTTGGTGTTTTTATTTGAAAGAGAAATTGGGGCATGGTGAATTTTCTAGTTCTTCACTACTGTGAAGTCCTGCGCTGGAATCAGCCATGCTCTGCTTGGAACTTCAGCGCCCTACCCACCCATAAACCCTGCCAACCGCGCGAAAGTTGGCCCTGAGGAGTGTGGTTCTCAGCTGGGGTGCAGAGCAGAATTACCTGCCAGTTTTTAAGATTACAGCTGTCTGCGCCCAATTTGAAACCAACTGAATCAGAATCTACAAGAGTGGGATTCAGGCATGTGTGGTTTTAATATCCTTAGTCATTACCTTCACTTGAGGGCAGTGGTGTTTAAAATACCTGGATCAGCAGCAGCAGCTTCACCTGTGAGCTTGTTGAAAATGCAAATCATCAGCCCCATCCCAGGACCTTCAGAATCAGAAACTCTGGGGTGAGGTCGAGGTAGCAGTTCATGGTTTCACAAGCCCTTCAGGGCATCTCCTGGAGTCAGAGTTGCTGCACAAACAGAATATTTTTTCCAAGCAGCAGTTTGGAGAAAATGCCTAAATGAGTATCACTTGATAATTGTCTCCCTTTGGGCTCTAGATCTAGCCTCTCCTGCTGCTCCTCTGTTGACACATTAATTCAGCAAACTTATTTAAAGGTCTCTCTGTGCCTGTTCTCTCCTAACTCTCCCTGGCACGTTTGCGCTTTCCTCTCCTCTCCCAGTGAGGCACCTGTGCAGCCTCAGGGCCCACCTTAAATTGTGTTCCCTCTTGAAAGCCCTTTTTCCATTTCTTCCAGTAGAATATCAGTGCCATCACATTCATTTTGGTCTTTCGTATGGTTTTAGTATGTTTTCTCTTTACCTGCCTTTTTCTTAGTGACCTTGAGCGAGTGACTTAACCTCTCTGTTTCCTCATCTGTAAAATGGGAATGATAATAATAATAGAGCCTACCTCATTAATGAGTTAATACTTGTCTAGGTGCTCCGAATAATATCAACAAGTATAAATTCTAAAAGTAATTTTTGGCTGGGCACAGTGGCTCACGCCTGTAATCCCAACACTTTGGGAGGCTGAGGCAGGAGAATTGCTTGAACCTGGGAGGCAGACATTGCAGTGAACTGCTCTGCACTCCAGCCTGGGTGACAGAGACTCTGTCTCAAAAAAATAAATAAAATAGAAGTAATTTTTATTCATAGCATTAAATCATGGGTATGTAATATGTTATAATTACGTAATAGTACATGACACGTAAATACTCAACAAATGTCAGCATTTTTTTTTCTTTTTTTTTTTTTTTTTGAGACGGAGTCTCGCTCTGTCGCCCAGGCTGGAGTGCAGTGGCCAGATCTCAGCTCACTGCTCCGCCTCCTGGGTTTAAGCCATTCTCCTGCCTCAGCCTCCTGAGTAGCTGGGACTACAGGCGCCCGCCACGTCGCCCGGCTAGTTTTTTGTATTTTTTAGTAGAGACGGGGTTTCACTGTATTAGCCAGGATGGTCTCGATCTCCTGACCTCGTGATCCGCCCGTCTCGGCCTCCCAAAGTGCTGGGATTACAGGCTTGAGCGCCCGGCCATTTTTTTTTTTTTTCTTGAGACAGTTTTGCCCTTGTTGTATGGGCTCTAGTACAGTGGCACAATCTCGGCTCACTGCTACCTCCGTCTCACAGGTTCAAGCAATTCTCCTGCCTCAGCCTCCCGAGTAGCTGGGATTACAGGCATGCACCACCACGCCTGGCTAATTGTTGTATTTTTAGTAGAGATGGGGTTTCGCCATGTTGGTCAGGCTGGTCTCAAGCTCCTGACCTTGGGTGATCTGCCCACGTTGGCCTCCCAAAGTGGCTGGGATTATAGGCGTAAGCCACCGCGCCCAGCCCAAATTTCAGCTCTTATTAGTAACAATTTTAGGACACTAAACATTTTGTGATTTTTATAGGTTTTTGTTGGTGGTGGTGTTTTTGAGAGAGTCTCTTCTATTGCTCAGGCTGGAGTGCAGTGGCCCTATCTTGGCTCACTACAAACTCCACCTTTTGGGTTCAAGCGATTCTCCTGCCTCAGCCTCTTGAGTAGCTGGGATTATAGGCGCCTGCCATCACGCCCAGCTAATTTTTGTATTTTTTTTAGTAGAGACGGGGTTTTACCATGTTGGTCAGGTTGGTCTCAAACTCCTGACCTCAGGTGATCTGCCCGCCTCAGGCTCCCAAAGTGCTGAGATTACAGGCGTGAGGCACTGCGCCGAGCCAGATTTTTATAGTTATTATTGTGTACTTGTTCTTTGTCCTTCCATTGGTCTTAAAGCTCTTTGAAGCAGATCTTTTTCTTTCTCAGCTCTGCATCTCTATATCTCCCAAGTACCTAATACAGTTAAGCATGCTTTACCCAAAATGCTTGGGACCCGACATGTTTCAGATTTCAGGTTTGGGTTTTTTTTTTTTTAATATTTGCATATATAATGAGATATCTTGGGGTGGAACCCAAATCTAAACACAAAATTCATTTATGTTTCATACATACCTTATACATATAACTGGAAGGTGATTTTATTTTTCCCTTGGGGTCACTGAATAAACTGCATCTGTGTGTTGACTGCATTAGGTCAGATGCGGAATTTTCCACTTGTGGCACCATTTCAACACGTAAAAAGTTTCTGATCTTAGAGCATTTTAGATTTCAGATTTTCAGATTAGAGATGTTCAACCTGTATATGCTTAGGAAATACTTACAAAGTTAATACTGAAGTCACAGGCAATGTAGGTCAAGAAGTCCCTAAGTAATGTCTCCATTCATTCACCTCATCAGCATGCTTGCTCCCCATCTCCTCCTTCTTTTGGGTAGTGCCTTCATTCCCTGGCTTCCTGGTGATATCATCCCTTCTTAAGGCCCCAGACCAGGCAAGTGGGTCTGGGTGTCCAGCTCTCAAGTCCAGCAGACTACACTTACACTCAGCCTGGACTATATCCAGAACAACCCAGATAGTTCTTCCTGTTGTTAATTACAGTTTTAAGAGCAGATTTCTGAGCCGTATTTCTGACTGTACCAAACAAATGAAATTCCTTTTGAATATAATGTTGTCCTCTAGCAGCAGTGGGTAGGAAGGATAGGGAAATGGTACCTGGAGACGATAGTACTGTGCTCTTATTATTAAATTATTATGAGATTCGGTTTTTAGACACTGAAACAGAGATGACACAGAGGTTGAAGATCCCAGCTGCCCAGGGTTTCCCTCACTGCTTTATAAAGATGCCTGCCTGGCTGGGCTCAGTGGGTCACACCTGTAATCCCAGCACTTTGGGAGGCCAAGGTGGGTGGATTATTTGAGGTCAGGAGTTTGAGACCAGCCTGGACAACATGGTTAAACCTTGTCTCTACTAAAAATACAAAAATTAGCCAGGTGTGGTGGCGCGTGCCTGTATTTCCAGCTACTCTGGAGGCTGAGGCAGGAGAATCACTTGAATCGGGGAGGCGAAGGTTGCAGTGAGCCAAGGTTGTGCCACTGCGCTCCAGCATGGGTGACAGAGGGAGATTCTGTCTCAAAAAAATTTAAAAATAAAAAGATGCCTCCTTGTGAGCTGGGAATTCTGCAATGTCTGAGTTAAGAGTAGAGGTGTGGCCAGGCATGGTGGCTCACGCCTGTAATCCCAGCATTTTGGGAGGCTGAGGCAAACGGATCACAAGGTCAGGAGTTCGAGACCAGCCTGTCCAGCATGGCGAAACCCTGTCTCTACTAAAAATACAAAAATTAGCTGGGAGTGGTGGTGTGTGCCTGTAATCCCAGCTACTCAGGAGGCTGAGGCAGGAGAATCACTTGAACCCTGGAGGTGGAGGTTGCAGTGACCCAAGAATGCACCACTGTACTTCTGCCTGGAAGACAGAGTGAGACTCTGTCTCAAAAAAAAAAAAAAAAATATGATGGCCTCCCTGGGATCCCATCATATTGGAGCCCAAGTCTAGTCCTCGTTTTGGCCCCTGTGGCAGACTTTGAAACAATTTGATGTGTTACATAAATATTGTATATTTTTAAATCTCAAATTATTGCAAGTCTATGCAAATTTTCGATTTCAAATTAATTTTTCTGTTACCTTAATGTTTTACATTTGCATTATGTTTATGTTCGTTTTCTAGAAGTCGGCAGAGTTCTCTGAGTTATAATGAGATGATAAATATAAACAGTGTTTTATTAGCTGTAAATGCATATCACTTAAATGCTCTCTGGTAAGCCAATCCAGGATAAACTTGTTAACATTATGGGTACAGTTGTCAGGGTTTATCAGAGAATGCTATGAATATAATATCTAAATTTTGGCAAGGCATTTGGTGAAGTCTGTCCTAAGTTCCTGTAGATAAAACTTCATGGACCGAATGGTACAATTAAGAGGATTCATAACTGGGGTATGACGCAAACCAAAGAGGGCTAGTTAATGAATTGGTGAGAGCCTTGAAGAGCGTTTGAAGCAAGGGCCAGCAGGGAGCCTGCTCACCGAAGGCCTCTGCCCTCCACCTTACCCACATAAATTTTAGTAATTATTTGATTGTGGGCATTTAGGCATTCCTGTGTATTTGTATGCGTTTTTGAGATAGGGTCTCACTTTGTTGCCCAGGCTGGAGTGCAGTGTCAGCATCATGGCTCACTGCATCCTCCACCTCCTGGGCTCAAGTGATCTCCCACCCAGCTAACTTTTTATTTTTTGTAGAAATAGATTCTCACGATGTTGTCCAGCCTGGTCTCAAACTCCTGGGCTCAAGCAGTCCTCCCACCTTGGGCTCCCAAAACGTTGGGATTACAGGCGTGAGCCACCAGGCCCAGCTGGTTTACCCAACTTCTATTAGATGATGAACATGTGTGAAGAACTGGGTGCTGGGAGGTACCCAAGACTCCTCCCCTAGTCCGCACCCTCATTCCCTAGTCCTGCCAGTTTTATCCCTTCCGTAGTTTTTTTTCTTTCTTTTCTACCTTTTTAAATGATCACCTTGGCTTCAGACCTTCAGTGTTTCTTAAACCCACCTTCTCCCGATTCCTTCTGAACTTTAGGCCCTCGTCATTTATTTCTCTCCTGGACTACGGTGCAGTAGTGTTGTAACTGGTCTCCCTGCCTCTAATATTGCCCCCTCAACAATAAGAGCACTTCAGTGAAAATGGGCCCCTGACCTTATTGCTTAAACTAACCCCTCAGTGGCATTCCCTTGCATACAGAACTAGCTGCTTCACATTGTCTAGAAGGCTTTCTGTACTCTAGCCACATTTCTTCCCTGGCCTCATCTCCTGCCCTTTCCCACCTCTAATTTTATGCTCCAGTGTTATGGGATGGCCTGTAGTTCCCCATATGGTCCATTCTGCCTTCGTTGAGCCTTTGCTCAGCTGGTTCCCCTGCCTTTGGTGGTCCTAACACATTGTCACCTCTCTTCTTCCTTGAGACTTGGGTTATCATTTATACCAGTATATTGGAATTATGTGTTCATGCATTTCTCTTTCTCAAACTAGGCTGACTATAAACTCCTTAAGGGCAGTGATCTTATTTAGCTCCCACCACATAGTTAGCAGGCAATAAGTTTTTGGGTTTTTTTATTTTTTTAATCAGAACTGAGAATATGAAAAGATCTTGGCAAATGAAAGGCAGACCATAAAACTTAACAGGAAGATAAAATTTAACAGGGATATACTTGGGCTTAAAATAAACAAACAAAGAAAACACATCTTGGCCTAAGTACTGAGTACAAAGTGGGAGAAAGATGACTCACCACCATCAATAGACCATGTCAAAAAAGAAGGGCTGTGGTTTCAGTTGATTTTGTGCTCCATATGAGTCAACAAGTGTGATGCAACTCCAGTTCAGAACAGGGAAAGTAATAGTCCTGTGGGTCAAACCGTGCAGGAGATTTGTGATCCAGCCTATGGGCCATCCTTTAAGAGAGGGTGAGGCATGTCCACAGGAAAGCAGCTAGAATAATGAGAGATGGTGACCCCATCATTTGGGGAAGGAATTAGGAATGTTTCATCTGGAGAAGACAGAGGGGACACAAGAATTGTAATCAAATGCCTAAGGAGCTGTCATTGGGAGCCTCAAAATGTGGCATTAGGCTAATGAGTAAAACACAAAACAACTTTTGACAATGGAATAAACTGTCTCATGAGCTCCAGAGTACTATAGGGTTCAACCAAGAGCTTCTGGGAAGGGGTGTTACAGAGGGAAGCATAGCCCCTGAAGGAAGTTTATACTAGACGTCCTCTTCTCTTGGTCAGCTTTGAGGCTCAGTGATAAGAGGTCACTGAGTTCATATTTATTAAATGTTGAGGAGGGGTGCCAGGAGCGCATCTTCTAATAGTAATTCCTTTGTACCCCTGTTGGAAAAATTATACATTACCTAAATGGAAATGGTTGCGGACTAGAAGTCTGAACCTTTGAGGGCCACTCACTTATGACAGTGTTTGAAATCTGCTTATGGGAGACATCTGATGGCCTCACGCAGTGGATTCAGTCTTCATTCTGTCATGTCCTTTTGTGGAAAATTAAAGTGATTATCTCTTTCCCTTTGCTTTTTTTGCTTCTTAGTTCTGGAGAGTCTTGGCTTCTGGGAGGAAGTCGGAGGGATTATCTCAGGATCAGAGCTGATAACAGGATTCCCTTGTGCCTTCAAGGCGCCAGGCCTGCCCCAGTACCTCCAGAGCCTCACCAGACTAACCATTGCTGCAGTGTGGGCTGCAGCAGCCCAGAGTGGAGAGCGGGAGAGGGACGTCCCCATCTCTTTCTCTCAGCTGTTAGAATCTGCCTTCCCTGAAGTGCGCTCACTGACACTGGAAGCCCTCTTGGAAAAGTTCTTGTCAGCAGCCTCTGGACTTGGAGAGAAGGGTCTGCCACCCTTGCTGTGCAACATGGGAGAGAAGTTCTTATTGTTGGCCATGAAGGAAAATCACCCAGAATGCTTCTGCAAGGTAAAGTCTCCAATGTACTGACTGGCCCTTTCCACTCCCCACATTCTTTTGTGAGCCACTGGAATGGCAGGATCATGAAGGCAAGATTGGGTTTGGGCTCTACAGGGGCAATAGGAAGTAGATTCAGCATCCAGTGGATAAGGACTCTCTTTGTATGGTGGTTGGCATGGCGTCATACCTAGAAGGGCACCAAGAAAAGCTTTTGATGATAGGGGTATTGATGGCAGAGATTAACCAAAAACAGAGCAAACCACTTTGGGATGTTTAGGAAACAGGTCATTAAAAATTCACTGTAGAATGTGTTAGAGGTAGTCTTTGCTGACATGGCTATTTGAGGGCAGATGGCCACCTGGGAAGCATAATCAAAAGGAAAGGGCACTGGCCTAGAAATCAAGGTATCTGGCTCCCATCCCAAGTCACTAGAGGCCCTCTGGTTAGTCATTGCATCACCCTGCCTCAGTCTCCCAAATGTATTATGGGGGAAATAAGAAGTTAGTGGGAGCCTTTTGAAAGGTAGACCTCTTGTTGATACAGTTGATTATCATGTAACCTCTAGAGACGTTTCCCTGAGTATTTATTTCTCTTTTTTGTGTGTGGATTTGGCTTACACAGATACTGAAAATTCTCCACTGCATGGACCCTGGTGAGTGGCTTCCCCAGACGGAGCACTGTGTCCATCTGACCCCAAAGGAGTTCTTGATCTGGACGATGGATGTTGCTTCCAATGAAAGGTTTGCCCCCAATACCTCCTGTGCAACCTTGGTAAGATGTATGGTCCCATCAGTCATTATGTAATGAACTTGCACACAGTCCTGGCCTCAGGTCTCAAGTCCTGTGTTTCATTCTAAGCCTCAGCCTAAGAGTTCTAAACTCAAGCAATAGAATGATGTCAGCGATTCGCGTTAATAACAACAAGGTGATTGCTTCCGGAGGCATTTTTGTAACCAGGAGGTAGAGATTTTCAGTGTTCACCTCTGCATGGATTACAGACTATCTGCAAAAGCCAGTGTATGAAATATGTCTGATTGTAATTTTGTGTTTTTTTGTTTGTTTATTTTTCTAGATCTGAAATTCAGAGTGTAGCTCTGAGACTTGCTTCCAAAGTCATTTCTCACCACATGCAGACATGTGTGGAGGTAAGGCTAGTTCTCATCTTGTTCTGGGACCTAGGGTTTTGTGTTCTCATTTACTCAGAAGGTGTCAGTAAAAGTGAACAGTCTCAGCAGGCAGAACCCCTGTGACATGTGTATGTAACATATACAAAAATATTGTTCATGCTGGTTTTTCAGTTTGAGTATAACTTGAGAAGACTTCTTTGGATGCCACCTTTCTTTTCTCTTGTTTCTTTTTTTTTTTTTTTTTTTTTTTTTTTTTTTTTGAAGATGGAGTTTTGCTCTTATTGCCCAGGCTGGAGTGCAGTGGCACAGTCTCAGCTCACTGAGACCTTTGCCTCCTGGGTTCAAGTGATTCTTCTCCTGCCTCAGCCTTCTGAGTAGCCAGGATTACAGGCGTGTGCCAGCATGCCTGGATAATTTTTTGTATTTTTAGTGGAGGCAGGGTTTCACCATGTTGACCAGGCTGGTCTCGAACTCCTGACCTCAGGTGATCCACCCGCCTCAGCCTCCCAAAGTGCTAGGATTACAGATGTGGGCCACTGCGCCCAGCCTGTTTTAGGCATTTTTAAAATTAGAGTTCATGGGGGTAACAGAACCTTCCCCCCAAAACACATATGCCCAAACTCCTTATGTTTCCCCCCATTTCTCTAGCTGAACTCTTTATTTAAAGATGAATAAGCATGTCAATTCCAGAAATATTTAGGATTACAACCTAGTGAACTAAGTATGAAAATACATCGCTAAGGCTTAAATATTCCCCCTAGAACATGACCCAACTGGCTCTGGATGGAGGCCCAGATACGCCCCACCTGTTTTACATGTCCTTTGTTAGTGAAGTAGAACTAAAGTAAGAAAAACAGCTTCCTGGGAAGATGTCTTAAGACAAATACATGCTACTTAGGTGCATACAAGAAACATAGCACCATCACAGAATCACAAGTAGAAGGCAACCAAATACCACAGGAAAATTACCTGAAGATCCGGATTCCACACAGCCACACTGATGGTGGTGGCATAACATTGTGAACCCTGAGCCCTTACAATAAACCTAGCACTGATGTGTAGGTACTGCAGATACAAAGATGAACAGAGACTAGAGGTATAGTCTAATGAGAGAAAGAGAACATTAGATAATTACGTTATATGCTCTAGTAGGAAGGTGTGCCAGGGCCATGGAAACCCAGAGGAAGGAGCGAGAGTTCAGAGGCTGAAGAAGACTTCATAGAGGAGATCATGAAGTTCAGAGAGCATGGGGCTGGGCAGAGATAAAACTGAGGGTAAGAATTAACAAGCAGGTCCAATTTCCTTAGATCTGTCATTCAAAGGCAAGCCAGGGAGATAAAAAAAAAAAAAACCCAAAAAAGTCAGGTGGGGTGGAGGGAGTATAAGAATGGAGATGATTTGCTAAAAACTATAGCCCAGGGGAAAAAAAAGAAAAACGGCCAGACATGGTGACTCACACCTGTAATCCTAGCACTTTGGGAGGCCAAGACAGGCAGATCACCTAAGGTCAGGAATTCGAGACTAGCCTGACCGACAGTGAAACTCCATCTCCACCAAGAAATACAAAAATTAGATGGGCGTGGTTGTGGGCGTCTGTAATCCCGGCTACTCGGGAGGCTGAGGCAGAATTGCTTGAACCTGGGAGGCGGAGATTGCAGTGATCTGAGATCATGCCACTGCACTCCAGCCTGAGCAACAGAGCAAGACCCTGTCTCAAAAATAAACAAAACAAACAAACAAACAAAAAATACCAGATCCGGGCACAGTGGCTCACACCTGTAATCCCAGCATTTTGGGAGGCTGAGGTGGGCAGATCACCTTGAGGTCAGTAGTTTGAGACCAGCCTGGCCAACATGGCAAAACCCCATCTCTACCAAAAATTATAAAAATTAGCCAGGTGTAGTGGCATGTGCCTGTAATCCCAGCTGCTCAGAAAGCTGAGGCAGGAGGATCGCTTGAACTCAGGAGGTGGAGGTTACAGTTAGCCAAGATCATCTCACTGCACTCCAGCCTGGGCAACAGAGCAAGACTCCATCTCAAAAAAAAAAAGAAAAAAAAAAACACCAAGTTCTAAGACAGAAGTCACCAGGCAGCCTAGCAAGACTACCAAGGCATTATTCTTATCCAAAGCTGTTTTTAACCAGTTATTATGTCCCGTACATGAATAAAGTGATATTTAATGAAAATTGGGAATTTTCCAGGGAGAAAAAAATGAACAGAACTGTAGAGAAATAGATAAAAGAAGCTCCTGGGGAAATGTGAGTTTCTTGGTGCATTGGGAATTAGCATCTTCCTCAAAAATACGCATCATATTAGTTGCATAGATGCCCATAGATGATCAAAGGAATCATTAGTTACATTTTGAACATTTAAAGAGTTTCAGTTGATAGGAGAAGTAAAGTACATGTGGAACAACAGTCCCTGTTAGAAAATGAAAGAACAGAGTTTAAATGATGAAAACAATCCAGATGTTTATCAACTGATGAATGAGTAAGCAAAATGTAGTATATCCATACAGTGGAATATTATTTGGCCATATTATCTGATTCCATTTATAGGAAATTTCCATTTATAGGAAATGTCCTGAATTGGCAAATTGATAGAGACAGAAAGTAGATCAGTACTTACTCAGGGCTGGGGAGATGGGAGGATAGGGAAGTGATAGCTAAAGGGTGCAGAGTTTCTCTTTGTGGTGATGAAAATGTTCTGAAATTGACTGTGGTGGTGATTGCACATATCTGTAAATACACCAGAGTTCACCGCATTGGCCAATTTAAATGAGTAAATTCTACAGTATGTAAACTGTATCTCAGTAAAACTGTTACTATTACAAACAACAAGGAGCTGAAGGTTGAGTTGATCACCAGTGGCCAATGATTTAATCAATCATGCTGTTGCAATGAAGCTTCCTTAAAAACCCTGAAGAATGAAAAGTTCAGAGAGCTTCTGGGTAGTGAACAGGATGCACCCAAGTGCCAGGAGGGTGGCACAGCCCAAAGCTCCATAGGGAAAGGACGTCCTGTGCTTGGGATCCTTCTGGACCTCTCCCTGTGGATCTTTCTCTTAATCTGGCTGTTCATTTGTATCTTTTAGCCTTTGTAATAAACTGATAATCTAGTTTTCTAAAAAATAAAAACAACACTGCTTTGTTTAAACAATAGTGTTAGATGCTGCTTTATTTATTTATTTAGCGATGGAGTCTCATTCTGTCTCCCAGGCTGGAGTGCAGTGGCGTGATCTTGGCTCACTGCAACCTCCACCTCCTGGCTTTAAGCAATTCCCCTGCCTCAGCCTCCCGAGTAGCTGGGATTACAGGCGTGCGCCACCATGTCCAGCTAATTTTTGTATATTAGTGGAGACAGGGTTTCACCATGTTGGCCTGGCTGGTCCTGAACGCCTGACCTCAGGTGATCCACCTGCCTCGGCTGGGATTACAGCCGTGAGCCACTGCGCCCAGCCAATGATTCTGCTTTAAATGTTTTAACAGAAACTCATAAATACTGTGGCTTAAATCAGATAGAAGCAGTCCAAAGCAAATGTAGCTTGACAGTGTTGAGTCACCAGGTTCTCATACTTTGTTGTTCTGCTGTCCTAAACACATAGTTTCTATCTTAAGGCCCCACCTGGTTGCTCCAGCTTCCACCATCTTGTCCTTGTTTAGCTAGCAGGAAGGGGAAACCCAGGAAATAAAGATCATGGGCATTTATTAAGGTATGACTTGAAAGTGCACAGATACTACTTCTAGTGTCATCCCAGTCTTCAGAACTTAATCACCTGTTACTCCCAAACGCAAGAGAGACTGGGACGTGTAGTCTCTAGCTGGGTGCCCATGGGCCCAGCCAAAAATCTGGGGTTCTGTTACTATAGAAGGGGCATCTGGTTATTGGTGACAAGAAGTTATTATTTGCTGGACAGTCTTTCCCCACAAATTTGGTCTTTATGAGACCAAATGTATGCCAGTGTTCTCATAACTTGATTTGCATCCAGAAAGACTAAAGGAAGGCCAGGAGCAGTGGCTCATGCCTGTAATCCCAGCACTTTGGGAGGCCAAGGTAGGCAGATCACTTGAGGCCAGGAGTTTGAGACCAGCCTGACCAACATGGCGAAACCCTGTGTCATTTTAACCCTGTCTAACAAAAATTAGCCAGGTGTGGTGGCGCATACCTGTACTCTCGGCTACTTAGAAGGCTGAGACAGGAGAATCACTTTAACCCAGGAGGCGGAGGTTGCAGTGAACCAAGATCGCACCACTGTACTCCAGCCTGGGCAACAGAGCAAGATCTTGTCTCAAAAAAAAAAAAAAAGACTAAAACAACTTGCTGTCTAGTCATAGTGACTCCGTCTTACCAAAAGACAAGTCAGGTTTTCTTCCTTGGGCATATTTCTCTCTAGTTGGAATAGAAAAGCAACTAAAAAACAACTTTCTTCCCACTGAGCTAAGAGCTAATCTGCAGGCCCAGTCTGGTGTAGGTCACCCCTAATTCCATGTCAGCCCTTGTTGCATCTTCTGAACTGATAGGTATATTTTGTGCTTTTAGAACAGGGAATTGATAGCTGCTGAGCTGAAGCAGTGGGTTCAGCTGGTCATCTTGTCCTGTGAAGACCATCTTCCTACAGAGTCGAGGCTGGCCGTCGTTGAAGTCCTCACCAGTACTGCACCACTTTTCCTCACCAACCCCCATCCTATTCTTGGTAAGTGTGCTGAGACGGAAGTCTGTTCACTTAAAATATGGATAGATACTCTTGCCTAAAAAAAGGGAAGGTGAAAGATGGCAACATGAAACCTGCCTTTATGTCTTTCAGATATATTCCTGCCATCTTAGTTCATGCTCTAATCATTTTCACGAACACACTCTTTTTTTTTGAGATGGAGTTTCACTCTTGTCACCCAGGCTGGAGTGCAATGGTATAATCTTGGCTCACTGCAATCTCCACCTCCTGGGTTCAAGCAATTCTCCTGCTTCGGTCTTCCGAGTAGCTGGGATTACAGGCGTCCGTCACCACGCCCAGCTAATTTTTGCGTTTTTAGTAGAGACAGGTTTTCACCATGTTGGCCAGACTGGTCTCGAACTCCTGACCTCAGATAATCCACCCACCTCAGCCTCCCAAAGTGCTGGGATTACAGGCGTGGGCCACTGCTCCCAGACCACCAACACACAAAAACCAGCCTCTTGTTTTTCAGCCTTACCCTAAACTTTTTTCTACAAAGATCTTTCTGAAATGCAAGTCTGATAATTTCAGTCCACTGTTTAAAACCTTTGAGTGGGTTCCCACTGCTTTCAGTATAAAGCCTAAACACCCTTTAGCATGGCTCACAAGGCCCTTCCTGTTCTGTCCCCTAACCCACTCCTCCTGCCTTATCCACCACTCCCTAACACAGGCCCTATGTGTCATCAGTAGGGAACAGTTCTCTAAATTAAACAAACCACTGCTTGACTGACTTCTATTTGTCTTTCAAGACTCAGCCTAACTGTCCTCTCTTCCGGGAGGCCTATTGCAGTAATCTAGGTGAGAAATGAATGGGTGAGTGTGAAGCTGTGACAGCAAGGAAGAGAGAACAGGCTCAAAAGATTTAGGAAGTAGAATCAACAGGACTTGGTGGTATTGAGGTTGATATAAAAGGAAAATTCAAGAATGACTTCTAGGCATCTGGCTAAAGTAACTGGATAGGCTGCTGGTTGCATTCAATGATTTTTGTTTTAAGTTGAAGGTATCTGTATTAGTCTGTTCTCACACTGCTATAAAGAACTACCTGAGCCAGGCACAGTGGCTAACACCTGTAATCCCAACAGATTGGGAGGCCAAGGCAGGTGGATCACCTGAGGTTGGGAGTTTGAGAACAGCCTGACCAACATAGAGAAACCCCGTCTCTACTAAAAATACAAAAATTAGCCGGGCATGGTGGCACGTGCATGTAATCCCAGCTACTCGGGAGACTGAGGCAGGAGAATCGCTTGAACCCAGGAGGCGGAGGTTGCGGTGAGCCAGGACTGTGCCATTGCACTCCAGTCCAGACAACGAGCAAAACTCCATCTCAAAAAAAAAAAAAAAACCAAAAAACCTACCTGAGACGGGGTAATTTATGAAGAAAAGAGGTTTAATTGACTCACAGTTCCATAGTCTTAACAGGAAACATGGCTGCGAGGCCTCAGGAAACTTACAATTATGGCAGAAGGTAAAAGGGAAGCAAATACCTTCTTCACATGGTGGCAGGAGAAAGAAAGAGAGAGAAGGAATAAGTGCCACACACTTTAAAACCATCAGATCTCATAAGAACTCACTCACTGTCATGAGAACAGCAAGGGGGAAATCTGCCTACGTGATCCAATCACCTCCTACCAGGCCCCGCCTCCAATTCGATATGAGATTTGGGCAATCCAGACCATATCATTTCACCCCAGGCCCCTCCTGAATCTCTTGTCCTTCTCACATTGCAAAATACGATTACCCTTTTCAAGAGTCCTCCAGTCTCAACTCATTTCAGCATCAACTCAAAAGTACACAGTCTAAAGACTCATCTGAGACAGGGTAAGTCCCTTCCACTCATGAGCCTGTAAAATCAAAAACAAGTTAGTTACTTCCAAGTTACAATGAGGGTACAGGTGGTGGGTAAATGCTCCTATTCCAAATGGGAGAGATTGGCCAAAACACAGGGGCTGCATGCCCCATGCAAGTTCAAAACCCAGCAGGGCAGTCATTAAATCTTAAAGCTTTAAGATAAATTCCTTTGACTCCATGTCTTACATCCAGGGCACGCTGATGCAGGGGGTGGGCTCCCAAAGGCCTTGTGCAGCTCTGCCCATGTGGCTCTACGGGGTACAGCCCCTGCATCTGCTTTCACAGGATGATGTTGAGTGCCTGCAGCTTTTCTAGGCACACAGTTCAAGCTGTCAGTGGACCTACCATTCTGGGGTCTGGAGGATGGTGGTCCTCTTCTCATAGCTCCACTAGGTGGTGCCCCAGTGGGGACTCTGTGTGGGGGCTCTGACCCCACATTTCCGCCTCTATATTGCCCTAATAGAGGTTCTCCATGAGGGCTCTGCTCCTGCAGCAGACTTCTGCCTGGAAATCCAAGTGTTTTCATCATCCCTCTGAAGTTTAGGCAGAGGTTCCCAAACCTCAACTCTTGCCTTTTGCACACCCACAGGCCCAACACCACATGGAAGCCACCAAGGCTTGGGATTTGCACCCTCTGAAGCAATGGCCCGAGCTGTACCTTGGCTCCTTTTAACCACAGCTGGAGCTAGAGCTGCTGGGACTCAGGGTACTGTGTCCCGAGGCTGCACAGAGCAGCTGGGCCCTGGGCCTGACCTAAGAAACCATTTTTTCCTCCTAGGCCTCCTGGCCTTTGATGGGAGGAGCTGCTATGAGGGTCTCTGAAATGCCCTGGAGACATTTTACATGTCATCTTGGCTGTTAACATTCGGCTCCTCCTTTTTTTTTTTTTTTTTTTTTTCTTTTGAGATGGAGTTTCACTCTTGTTGCCCAGGCTGCAGTGTAGTGGCACAATCTTGGCTCACTGTAACCTCTACTTCCTGGGTTTGAGCGATTCTCCTGCCTCAGCCTCCTCAGTAGCTGAGATTACAGGTGCCCACCACCATGCCTGGCTAATTTTTGTATTTTTAGTAGAAACAGGGTTTCACCATGTTGGCCAGGCTGGTCTTGAACTCCTCACCTCAGGCAGTCCACCCATTTTGGCCTCCCAAGGTGCTGGGATTATAGGCATGAGCCACTGCACCCGGCCTTGGCTCCTCTTTACTTATGCAAATTTCTGCAGCAGGCTTGAATTTCTTTCCAGAAAATGGGTTTTTCTTTTGTACCACATGGCCAGGCTGCAAATTTTTCAGCCTTTTATGCTCTGATTCCCTTTTAAATGTAAGTTCCAGTTTCAGATAATCTCTTTGTTCATGCATATGAGTATACACTTTTAGAAACAGCGAGGTCACATCTTGAATGCTTTGCTGCTTACAGTTTTTTTCTGTCAGATACCCTCAATTATCTCTCTCAAGTTCAAAGTTCCACAGATCTCTAGGGCAGGGGCAAACTACCACTAGTCTCTTTGCTAAAGCATAGCAATAGTGACCTTTACTTCGGTCCCCAATAAGTTTCTCATCTCCATCTGAGAGCACCTCAGCCTGCTTCACTGCACGTATCACTGTCAGCATTTTGGTCAAAACCATTCAACAAGTCTCTAGGAAGTTCCAAACTTTCCCACATCTTCCTGTCTTTTTCTGAGCCTTCCAAACTGTGTCAACCACTGCCTGTTACCCAGTTCCAAAGTTGCTTCCACATTTTCAGGTGGAAATGTCTTTATAGCAGTGCTCCATTTCCAGTACCAATTTTCTGTATTAGTCCATTCTCACACTCCTATATAGAACTACCTGAGACTGGGTAATTCATCAAGAAAAGAGGTTTAATTGGCTCACAGTTCCACGGGCTTAACAGGAAGCATGACTGGTAGACCTCAGGAAACTTACAATCATGGCAGAAGGCAAAGGGGAAGCAAGGCACAGCTTCCCATGGCAGAGCAGGAGAGTCAGAGAGCAGAGAGAAGTGCCACACACTTTTAAACCGTCAGGTCTTGTGAGAATTCACTCACTCTCATGAGAACAGCAAGGGGGAAATCTGCCTTCATGATTCATTCACCTCCCACCATCCACTCCAATTCGACATGAGATTTGTGAATCCAAACCATATTAGGATCTTTGGGACGTAAAGGTGGAGATATTTTGAAATTAAATGGATGTACAGATCTTAGCTGGTTTCCAGCATGTTGTACACCTCCATGTCTCTCCTGACTGCTACTCTGTGTGTCAAGAGTAATAGGAAAGGGCAGCATGTCAATGATGTGTAAGAACCAAGCTTGAGAAAATCCTAAGGAATTGAAAAGCATAGTTCTTTTTTTAAAAATGTTTAAATGGTGTTATTTTGTTTTTTTGTTTTGTTTTTAAGCATAGGGTTTAATAAAAGGAAAACCCAGGTTCTAAAGCCATCTTCAACCCCAGCCCTGCCCTCTCCTGCTGCGTTTAATCCCTTATTAACATGCTCTGATTCTCTTCTCACGTATTAGTAGAGTTATATTTTTGTGTACCTCTTCCATGCCCAGCCCTCAAGAATGAGACATGGTCAATTCCTCCAAGGAGCTTTCAGTATAGTTGTGGAGAAAGGATTTACAGAATAAAGGAGGGAATTGTTTTTTAGATAGTGAGATTCAAATTTTAAATGTTGTAGGAGTTTGGACCAATAAAGGGTCTCATGTCCCTGTATCTCTCTAGGATACAATGTTTTCTTCAATATGGTTTTAACTTTTTTCTTCTTAGTGACTTCAGGCATTTTTCTTACAGCCAGAGAGATATTGAGAAGGGACCTTCTGTGATTGTGATTTAATCATTAGACCCAGAGGAATAAGAGCAAAGGATGACAAACCTTAGTAAAGCTTCTCCAGTAAAGTTAATACCATTTTGCAGCACATTTTCTGGGTGACTTTAACTACTCAAACCCTAGCTCCTAACAGGTAAAATGTGTAGGGAATAACCTGGAATTCCTTTGTGAAATTGGGTCCTGTGCCTACAAGAACATGAAAAATAGGCGCAGTGACTCATGCCTATAAACCTAGCACTTTGGGAGGATGAGGCAGGAAGATCACTTGAACCCAGGAATTCGAGACCAGCTTGGGCAACATAGCAAGATCCTCTCTCTACAAATAATTTAAAAATTAGCCAGATGTGGTGGCGCGCACCTATAGTTCCAGCTACTCAGGAGGCTGAGGCAGGAGAATTCCTTGAACCCCAGGAGGTTGAGTCTGCAGTGTGAGCCCTTGTGCCACTGCACTCCAGCCTGGGCAACATAGTGAGACCCCATCTCAATGAAAAAAGGTACTGAATAGGTAGAAGCAAAGGACGTAAAAGTGCATGAGAGGCCAGGCACAGTGGCTCATGCCTGTAATCCCAGCACTTTGGGAAGCTGAGGAGGGTGGGTCTACCTGAGGTCAGGAGTTTGAGCCTGACCAACATGGTGTGAAACACTGTCTCTATTAAAAATACAAAATTAGCCAGGTGTGGTGGTGCATACCTGTAATCCCAGCTACTCGGGAGGCTCAGGTAGGAGAATCACTTGAACCCGGGAGGTAGAGGTTGCAGTGAGCCGGGATTGCACTATTGCACTCCAGCCTTTTAAATTATTGTAAAGGTAGAAATTTAATAAACTGTTAGGTCTTTTGCTAGTTACATTGTCATCGGTTTTAAATAAGCTCAAGTCTCTATTATCTGGGCAACAAGAGTGAAACTTCATCTCAAAAAAAAAAAAAAAAAAAAAAAAAGAAGTACATGAGAAAAGTCAAGGGCACAGCAAAGTCATTTAAGGAAAAAGAAAAATTGAAATGGACTGAAGAGGGAAGGATTTGAAGGATATAAATGATGACCATGTTAAAAGGGGAAAATATTAAGAAAGGGAGGTATTGAACCCTTACAGAACAGCTAGAAAGGATGGAGACTGAAAGGCTGAGTAAAATTTAAAGTCAGACCTGTAATGGAAAGAAGAGAACAAAACCCCAAATGGAGCCACTGTTTTATTGGTATGACTAAAGCATCAGTGACTCTGAAACCAGGTTCTCCATGTACAGATGAGGGAGAGGATAGACAAAGGGGAATTCTTAGGGCAGGGTAGTTTCTCCATTGAAAGGATGGCGATGCTGCGTGGTGGTCTTCCATGGCTGTCCAGTGATAACCTTCCACAAGCCCAGGCCCACCCCACCTGGACCAGAGGTACCCTTTCTGGGAGGCCATGCTCACCTCTCACTTTCATCTTGAATTCTATGTCAGTTACAGCAGTCCACTTTCATTTTTCCTCTTGTGAGTCACAGCCATGCAGTTTTGTTCTTGACAACTCATTGCTTTGTGTTTTTGACTTTATATTCCTTTTGATTGCTCAGGACAAGATACTATCTTTTATTGTTCATTGTCCACAGCAGCACCTAGCACAGGCTGAATAGACAGATTAGTGGCCAGGAGTAATAATGGCATTCAGATAGTGGACCCCCTACATACATGGGACACAAGCTGCTGCCTTTATCATGGGTCTTTCTCTTTTTTTCTTTTTTTTTTTTTGGTTGGGGGCGAGGATGGAGTCTCTCTCTGTCACCAGGCTGGAGTGCAGTGGCACGATCTCAGTTCACTGCAACCTCTGCCTCCCGGGTTCAAACGATTCTCCCATCTCAGCCTCCCAAGGAGCTGGGACTACAGGCGCCCACCACAATGCCCAGCTAATTTTTGTATTTTTAGTAGAGATGGGGTTTCATCATATTGGCCAGGATGGTCTCAATCTCTTGACCTCGTGATCCACTCACCTTAGCCTCCCAAAGTGCTGGGATTACAGGTGTGAGCCACTGTACCCAGCCTCTTTTTATTCATGCCCCTAGAGCATAATCTTGATTGATGCTTTACTTTCAGAATTTATAGGCTCAGACACTTGAATCAACACTGGGCCAGTTTCTCCAAAGCAGTCTTATGCATAAAGTTTTCTTCTAGAGAATCAGGACTCAACTAGAAGAGCAGGGCACCGGGTCTTTGTCAGCTGGGCAGCATCTTCTGGAGGCCTTGCCTAGGGCTGGTTGCCTCCAGAAAGCCTACCTCCTCCCCCCAAAAAAGACATTTCCATATCTGCTCCCTTAGAAGTCTCTCTTTGCCAATGTTTGTCTAACACTCTTTCTATCTTAACAATACCCAGAAAAAAAGGAATAGCTGCAACTCATTCAGTGCTCCTCTCTTCCACCAGGGATTTGAAGCAGTATTTGCACCTGCCTTTTAATTGCATTCTAGGTAATTCAGATTCCTTTTGGTCTTCTCAGAGTTGCAGGATACACTTGCTCTCTGGAAGTGTGTCCTTACCCTTCTGCAGAGTGAGGAGCAAGCTGTTAGAGATGCAGCCACGGAAACTGTGACAACTGCCATGTCACAAGAAAATACCTGCCAGTCAACAGGTACCTCGTTCTTATCCTTTCGCATTGCCTTATTGCTGTAGGATAGGGGTTGGCACACCTTTCTATAATGAGCCAGATAGTATCTTAGGCGTTGTTGGTCATTTGGTCTCTGTCTTAACTCTGCCATTTTAGTGAGAAAGCCACAAACAGTAGGTAAACAAATGGGCATGACTGTGTTCCAATAAAACTTTGCTTACAAAAATAGGCAGCTTCTCAGATTTGATCTACTAGCCATAGTTTGCTGACCCCTGCTCTAGGACATCCTAGAGAAAAATTATTTTTAAATGTAGAAATTTAATAAACTTTTAGGTCTTTTGCTAGTTACATTGTCATCGGTTTTAAATCAGGCCAAGTCTCTATTATCTGTGTGGTTCCATAACTCGGGAATCACGAAACTATCATTTTGTTCCTGTGTGAGTTTTTGTATGTGACAGAAAGCTACAAATGATTATGTGTACATTAAGTTTCTCTACTTTGTGTCCTAGCTGCTCATTTGATAATGACATGAACCCAGGAGGGAAGAGGGGAGTGGAAAGAAGAGCACCCTAGCTGGGTAGTCCTGAGGTCACAGCCATAGTATAAGCGGTTACAGCCCCAGGCCCATCTGGGAGGATGCCTGCTTTAGTGGACTTGGATTCTCTTGGGGCTGGGTGTCAGGAAAGGTCTCTGGATCAACCGTCCCAATGAGAAGCAAGAACACTGTTTTGAGGCAAGGGATCAAAGCTGAGCAAAGAAGTTCACCTTAATAGACAACAGAATGAGAGAAGAGGAAGCCAGATAGCCTTTGTAATTGATGCAAGGCCCCACATCAGTTACTCTGGCTGGGGCTCCTTGCCAAGGCAGAACACAGGACTGTGTTCCCTGGAAGCCTCCCGAGATGTGTGAACCTTCCAGGATCTGAATCCGCAGTCTAAATGGTCTGTGCATGCTTCTCTGCCTATGTGGAAGAAGCTAGTTTTGGAATAATCTCTCAGTGATACTGCACCAGGGCAGGTTTCACCTAGATCAGCTTTTCCTCTCAGCAGGATAGCATTTGGAACGGAGCCACAAGTGATATGCAAGCAGGCTCCCCTCAGCCCCCAACCTGCCAGACTTTCCTAATAGCTAAAATTCTGCCACTGGCAATTTATTCATTTTTCCAATTGCAGCATTTGCTTAGAAGGACACACAGAAAGCCCAGTGAGTGCTCAGTAAATATTTGTTGGAATATAATACACAGTAGATTCCGTACCCAGCCCAACTTGATTTTCTTAAGCATAATATAGGTCTTTTTCTTTAGACTGAAAAGCAGCTGGGGACTGAGAATTTTTTCAGGACCCTGATTTTTTTCTTTAATCAGAAGTTAGGCGACTGATTCATCAGAACAATATTGTCTTGTTTTAGGCCAAGCGCAGTGGCTCACGCCTGTAATCCCAGCACTTTAGGAGGCTGAGACGTGTGGATCACTTGCGGTCAGGAGTTCAAGACCAGCCTGGCCAATATGGTGAAACCCCATCTCTACTAAATATACAAAAATTAACTGGTGTGGTGGTGGGCACCTGTAATCCCAGCTGCTCGGGGGGCTGAGGCAGAAGAATCTCTTGAACCCGGGATGCATAGGTTGCAGTGAGCTGAGATAGTGCCACTGTACTCCAGCCTGGGTGACAGAGCAAGACTTCGTCTCAGGAAAAAAAAAAAAAAAAGAACAATATTGTCTTGTTTTACCATCTCTCAAGGATATCAGGTGCTGGTGGTAACTTCACATTCATTCAGCATATAAGGATTTTGTAGAATCACTGCTGATGTTTTCCTCTTTGGTGTTCCAAGTTAATTACCATTGAGTCTTAATTAACTACCTTAAAAGTACATGTTGTTTCTTTTGTCCCCAAATCAGTGGTTGGCTAAATGCCACAGTAAAATAACATTATTAAGTTGTGTTAATATTTAACGTCTTCTTTGAGAAGTTAAAATTACAATGAAAAAATTAAAGTTAGTTCTCAGTTTTCCTCCAAGAAAGAAATACAACACAAGAGCTCCACACCTCTGAGATCTCCCACTGTCAGTGAGAGATGGATGCAGACGGAGCTCTGCTCTCAGACCGTCTTCTAGCAGCCTGCTGGAGGAGCTTGGGGAAGTAGGAGGTGCATTCTGTGGGGTCTCTCTGGAAAGGGTCTGGAGAGTGGAGTGGGCCCAAAGGAAGGGAGAGATGTGACACAAATGAGAGCAGAACAGTCAATGCAGAAAGAGAAGTTGGAGCCAAAGCCTGGAGTTGGGGAGAACCTGGGAGCTGATTGGGCAGCAGTGAGTGAACTTCTGTGGTCAGAACACAGGCTCAGGCCAGGCAAGGAAGAGGAGCAGGAAATGAACTGAGCAAGGCAGGGGCACCCGCTTGTGGGATGGCTCAGTGCCAAGCCCCTATCTCCTGCAGGTAATGGGAAGCTGGAGAGGGTTTAAAGCAGGAATGAGGTGGGAAGGCACTCAGAGGAGACTGGTGTTATAGGAAACATACTTGTGGAATCTCTGGCAGCAGTGTGTGAGATGGGCCAGGGCTGGGGATGAGTGAGGGGACTTACCAGGCAGGGAAATCAGCTGGGGGCTGGCAGCGACAGTCCTCTCCAGCTGCTCTCAGTAGGGATGGGATGGAGAGGAGAGGACTGATGTGTGAGAGTACTGGTTGGGGTTTGGGTAATCTCAACATGGGGAGTGCTGCTGTGGGAGGTGGGAGAGAAGGGAAAGCATGAGGTGACTTCAGAGTTTCAAACCTATGAGGTGTCCAGGGAAAAATACCGAGGCATGCCTCTGGCACTGATGTAGAAGTCAGACCATGGCATTCCAGGAAGTGAAACGACCAGGAAATCGGGAAAGGCAGTCAGACACCACAAGTCACTGTGATCTAGGACAAAGTATTCCTTAGGTCTTGGAGAGCTCGACAATGGAAATGGAGAGGGCAAAGGGAGACCTTCGTCTACTGTGGAAACAGAATAGACTGCGCTCTGTCCTGCCTTCCTCAGAACGCAGCACAGCTATCCTGGGATCTCCAGTGCTCCTTAACAGATCTAGTTATCGGTCCCCATGGGCACTTTCTGGAACCTGTAGAAAAGGCAAACGTTAAATGCAGTCATTCAGACTTCCTCACCCTAAGATATCGTTTTGAATAATTGCCTTTATGTCTAGATTTGAATTAGTTAATGATTCTAGAAGGCCTGGGGAAAATAATGCCATGATTAGCCGGCCCTCCTAAGAATGGATTTCTTATTCACCTTTTTTGCCTGCTGGAATCTCCTGCACATGCTTCACCCCGCATAGGGAAGCATGAAACTCACAGCCTGTCAACAGCTTTCTCCCTGCAACGTCCGAAGCACCCTCAGCCCTTGGAAGTATGGACATCAGGGAGCCCCAGCTGCAGGACCCTCTCTGCCCCTCCCTCCCCACTCTGTAACAATCATGGAGCCTGCAGAAGGGAATGGAAGAAATGACATTTCCAGGACTTAAGAGTAAAGGATTGAAATTCGCAGCTAGGAGAAAAAAAATGTGTGGGCCAGACTCCAGGCAAGGCTCTGCCTTCCTCCTTTCCCTGCTCTGACTTCAGGCCTTGAAAAGCTCAGGAAAGAGCTCTAATGCAAGAGCAGGAGATGCTCAAGGCTATCTCTGCAGCTCCCCACCCTGTTCCACCAAGCGGCCACTTGGATCTGTTTTATATACCACATCGGGGATTTAATGTCAGATTTCATTTAAAAAAAGGCCTCTGTGTGGGAAAAACAACCTGGACAATATTTAACTTTAAATCCCGGCATTTGTATGATTCTTAAGTTAGGCAGAGTTCTGGGTGAGAGCAGCAGGGGAGGAACCCATGAAGGTACAAATTTGTGAAGCTGCCTTCAGAGGAAGAGAAGATAAGAAAGGTATCTTAGAAGGTTAGAAGGGCTAAAAGAAAGAATCCAGTGATTGGGGTTCTTCCATAGCCTTTCCTACAAGCCAGGGGTACCTGAGCCTTTTCTTTTTGTAGAGCTCTTTCACTCCAATGCAAGTTATCTGGTGTGGCTTAGCTGGAAATACTGCAGCGAGTTAGACCGAAGGACTCCAGGATGGACTTAAGGATGGCTAGATCAGGAGGTCCCCAGGCAGAACCCCATGTTCCACTTAGCGGAGGCAGGGTGCTTCTGGGAGCTGAATGGGCCATGGGGACAGGGCAGGCAGGGGGATGGCTTTCTGGACTTCCCTCAGGCTTCTTGCTTTTCCTGGCACTGGATCTCTCTGTCTTGCTCTTTCAGCTTCAGCCACTATTGGCCACCTAATTTAGATGGCCTGCTCCCATTCCCGTCTCCATTTGTAAGGCTCAGAAAACAGTTTCTGGCCAGGTGTGGTGGCTCATATGTGTAATCCCAGCACTTTGGGAAGCTGAGGTGGTCAGATCACCTGAGGCCAGGAGTTCAAGACTCGCCTGGCCAACATGGTGAAACCCCATCTCTAATAAAAATATAAAAATTAGCTGGGCATGGTGGTGTACATCTGTAGTCCCAGTTACTCAGGAGACTGAGGCAGGAGAATTGCTTGAACCCCGGTGGTGGAGTTTTCGCAGTGATGCAGTGAGCTGAGATCATACTACTGTATTCCAGCCTGGGCAACAGAGCGAGACTCCATCTCAAAAAAAAAAAGGGGGGGTGGGGAAACAGTTTCTGCTTAAGTTGATACAGGATAAGAGAAGGCACTGAGCAAGGAATTTTAAGGGGTACCAGATTTCATGCCTGTTGTTAGTGTTTTGGTTCAAGAAGGATGACTTCTTGGTAGAAACTTTATTATGGAAAAATGTATATATAAGACCTTTAAAGGGAGTAGTGGGCAGGCAAGCAGGCAGATCAGCTGTGGCTCTTTTTGTTGGAATACTGTTTCCAGGTAATTCTCGTCCCTCTCTCCTAGCAGGCCCCTTGCCCACAAAAAGTCATGTAAAACTTCTGCTTGTCCTGCCAAATATGGACATTTAGTGGGAATGCATTAAATCCCATCTTCTCGACAGCACCCCTGCCCTCCAGGATCTCCCCATTCCCTGAACCGCTGCAGCATTTGGTTATTGTATCATCACAGAGCCTTTGCTGTTCTACGCTTTTATCATTTTCCCTTTCCTGTGCTTTAGTTCTCTCTTCCCAACTAGCCCTCATGAACTTAGAGATTGTTTTCTATTAGGTACACAGTGGGTGCTCAATTTGTGTTAATGGATTGACTTTTCACCACAATCAGGTGGCAAAAGAAGCATGAGAGTACGCTTTAAAATAAGGAAACTCCAGAACAAGCAGGCAGACCCTCTCTGCTGGAACCAGCTCAAGGGGCAGCGTTTTTCACTGATTCATACCAACTAGGGTGGCAATCTTGCTGACTCGCGCACTGTCCGGGTCTGGTAGGCTGAGTTTGCAGCCTGTAGTGTTGGGTCCCTCCTCACTCCTACCTCTGAAGTCTGGGTCTTGGATTAGAGGACCAGAGAGCCAGCCTGGGGCTGCAGGGACCATGGCCCTGGGTTACCTGGGAGACACCGAAGGAGCCTCCTGTGCTTGGCATGGTGACCTGTAGAGACTGGAATAACAATGGTGTTTAGCAGGGAGGTGGAAGAAGGGAAGTAGGAGTGAGATGTAGAAAAATGAGACTCAGAGGTTAGAGAATGGAGCAGTAGGCAAGTGGCATGAGGTTGAGTCCAAGCAGCCATGTAGCCAGGGCAAGGCAAAGAAGGAAAAAACCAACATCTGCACATATATATACATGTGTGCATCATCGTCACCCACAGAGAGCCGGTGAGCCAGCATGAAAGGATGAACACTTCTCATATGCCCCGACCCTTGAGCAAACAGGGAGGGAAGCCTGGGAGGAGAGAGAGAGGGAGGCCTGGGTCACTGTGACATTTTCCAGTGGCCCCATGGAGTGAGACAGCTCAGTCAGCAAAGCCCCAGGCCTGTGGGACTTCACACTGAGTCACAGATGCTTCCACCCCTGGAACCTCTAAGGCTGCCCACCAGTCTCAGACCTGCAGCAGGCCCTGTGCTTTTTTCAGTTCTGCCAGATCACAGGGTCAGGCACTAGAAGGGCTCTGCAAGTACTGACTGCCTCCCTCCTTCTCCTGCCTTCCGTGGGCTCTTTCCTAATCACCTCAGGTATATTGTCTTCAAAGTGCCCTTTCTGCTCTGTGGTGCCAGAGCCTGGCCCCAGACTCAATATTATAGATGTACCAAGTACCTTTTTCTGAAGAAGAATGACCCAAAAAAGTTAAGAATCACTTTACTAGAATATATCCTCCTGCCTATCTCCAAGCCTGGCCTAAATTCCTCTTCAGATGAGTTACACTTATTTGCCTCCATCATTTATTTTTATTTTTATTTATTTTTTTGAGACGGAGTTTTACTCTTGGCGCCCAGGCGAGAGTGCAGTGGTGCAATCTCAGCTCACTGCAACCTCCACCTCCCGTGTTCAAGCAGTTCTCCTGCCTCAGCCTCCCGAGTAGCTGAGATTACAGGCACACACCACCATGGCTGGCTAATTTTGGTATTTTAATAAAGATGGGGCTACTACATGTTGCCCAGGCTAGTCTTGAACTCCTGACCTCAAGTGATCTGCCTGCCTTGGCCTCCCAAAATGCTGGGATTACAGGCGTGAGCCACCGTACCTGGCCATTCATCATTTATATGTGTCTACTTTAAAATTCTAAGTTGGGGCTAGGCACAGTGGCACATACCTGTAATCCCAGCACTTTCGGAGGCCGGGGCAGCCAGATCACTTGAGCCCAAGAGTTCAAAACCAGCCTGGGCAACATGGGGAGATCCTATCTCTACAAAAAATTTTAAAAATTAACCAAGTGTAGTGGTGCATGCCTGTGGTTCCAGCTACTGAGGAGGCTGAGGTGGGAGGATCACTTGAGCCCAGAACGTCAAGGCTACAATGAGCCGTGATCATGCCACTGCACTCCAGCCTAGGCAACAGAGTGACACCCTGTCTCAGAAAAACAAAACAAAACCAAAACTCTAAATTGTTTTCTGACCCCTTCTCTTACTCCTACTTAAGATAGTCTAGAGATTTTCTTTTTTTTTTTTTTTTTTTTTTGAGGCGGAGTCTCGCTCTGTCACCCGGGCTGGAGTGCAGTGACCGGATCACTGTGATCAGCTCACTGCAAGCTCCGCCTCCTGGATTTACACCATTCTCCTGCCTCAGCCTCCCAAGTAGCTGGGACTAACAGGCGCCCGCCACCTCGCCCGGCTAGTTTTTGTATTTTTAGTAGAGACGAGGTTTCACCGTGTTAGCCAGGATGGTCTCTATCTCCTGACCTCGTGATCCGCCCGTCTCAGCCTCCCAAAGTGCTGGGATTACAGGCTTGAGCCACCGCGCCCGGCCAAGATTTTTCTTACTATTTAAGTATGAGATGAGAAGTGGTCAGATACAGGTATTCAGTCATTCATTTGTTCATTCATTCAACAAATACTTACACAATGCCTGTCCACCAGGCTTGTTTCATGTGCTAGTCCAAGCCAACACCATCTCTCCCCAGACTTCTGCAGCCTGGTCTTCCTGCCTCTATTTTTGTTCGCTGCAATTCGGGCTCGCAGGAGTAAAACAGATGATACTGCTCTCCTGCTCAGAACTCTGTCTTGGCTTCCCATCTTAAGCTGGGTAAAACCTAAACTCCTAAGGTAACATACAAAATCCTAATCAGTCCAGCCCCTGCCACTCCTCCCCTAGCCACTCCAGCCTTCTTTGAGGTTTTCCCACTCCCAAGCCCGTTCCAACCTCAGGGCCTCTGCAATAGCTGTTCCCTCTGCTTGGAATATTCTTCCCTCGTCCTGCATGGCTGACTCCCTCATATAATTCCAATCTCAGCTTCAGTGTCATCTGCACAGGGGTCCTGCCTTGACCTCTCAGACTACAGTAACCACCCAGTTATTTGCTGTCATTCATCCCACTGGTTTAATTCTCTGCATAATTTTATTTATTTGTTATTTGTTTCTCTCCACCGGAATAAAAGTTCCAAGAGGCCGGGCGCGGTAGCTCACGCCTGTAATCCTAGCACTCTGGGAGGTCATGGCGAGTGGATCACCTGAGGTCAGGAGTTCGAGACCAGCCTGACCAACATGGTGAAACCCCCTCTCTACTAAAAATACAAAAATTAGCTGGGCGTGGTGGTGCATACCTGTAATCCCAGCTACTCAGGAGGCTGAGGCAGGAGAATCGCTTGAACCCAGGGGGCAGAGGTTGCAGTGAGCTGAGATTGTGCCACTTCACTCGAGCCTGGGCGAAAGAATGAAACTCCATCTTAAAAAAAAAAAAGTTCCAAGAAAGTAGGATTTTTGTCTTGTTTGCAGCTATATTCTCAGAACCTGGCACATAATAGATGTTCAATAAGAATCACTGTTTCGGCCGGGCGCGGTGGCTCAAACCTGTAATCCCAGCACTTTGGGAGGCTGAGACGGGCGGATCACGAGGTCAGGNAAAAAAAAAAAAAAAAAAAAAAAAAAGAATCACTGTTTCATGATCAATTGAATGAATGAATCGCGGAATGCATCTACCAAAGTAGCTAAACCCAGTAAGAAGCTTAGTGTTTTTCAGATCTATCTGGTGGGGGAACTGTTTGGATTCTGTGTTGTGAAATTGCCCTGAGGTCACACCATTTTCTTGTTATGGCAGATTAAATCGCCTTAGTCCTCACCTCTTCCTAGAGACATGAATTCAACAGCTGATGAGAAACTGATGGAGCATCTATTAAGACTGGCCACTGTAGAAAATCCTGGACTAACTCCTTCTCTCCCTTGTCGTTGCATACTGGATCATGCAGGATGAAATTTCTTGAGCAAGAGTTTCATCCATAGGGGCCCACATGCCTAGCACAGGACCGGCCCTGGGAAGTGCCCAGCAGGGGGATACTTGTCAGTTGCTCATCAAGTCCCAGATGAGGGACCAGAGCCAAGGCTGCATGAATTGATCTGGAAGGCCTAGGGGAGGTGGCCCCTTCCTCCCAGAGCCCCGTCTGCTCTTTCCCACTCTGAGCAGGCTAGTGGGGGAAGAGGGGAAGGAGAACCTCATCACCTCCCTCTTGATGCTCCTGTTTCTTTTTATCCCCTTTGATCCTCACAACACTGTGAGATACTTTATTATCTCCTCCATTTTATTTATATTTTTACGTTTTTAAAGGTGGGTTCTCACTGCATCACTCTGGCTGGAATACTGGTGGCTGTTCACAGGCATGCTGGTAGCTCACTGCAGTCTTGAACTCCTGGGCTCAAGGGATCCTCCCACCTCAGCATCCTGAGTAGCTGGGATTATAGGGACCTACTATACTTCCTCCATTGTAGATGTGAATATGCGGAAGTTCAGAGAGTTGAAGAAATGGGCCCAAAGTCCCAAGGCAGATAAGTGTCGGAGCCAGCGTTGGAGCTCTGGTGACAGAGGCCCTGCACTCTCCAAGCCTCTCTGAGTCAGGGAAAGGAGGCCAAACCTGGCATCTAGTTTAGAACCCAGAAGTTAAGAGAAAGGGATGCACTGAATGTCTTCTAAACTCGCTGTTGTGTTTGAAAGAAGACACTGGAATCACAGCGTAAGAAAATGGGTTGGGGACCAGAGCTGAGATACCAGAGTGTGCCCTGGGGAAAGGGAATAGAGGGCAGATGCAGCAAGAGGCGGCAGGTGGTTCTCTGTCAAGGCTGCTGCTGTTCCTGTTCTCCAGTGCCCCTCCTGGAGGGAGGGAATCCCATGACTTGAGGGTTTTAGAGCCTCTAACTTAGAGATGTGGAAATTGAAGCCCAGGAAAGGTAAATGATTTCCACAGTGTCACATAGTAAGTAGAAAAACGAGGTCTACGACACCATCTCCTGAGGCCCAGGACAGTACCTCTACTGTCCCCCAAGCCTTGATTTATACAGAGGAAGTGACAGAAATGTAGGGATACCCACCTGAGAATAATCCAGACTCAGGGGGTAGAGAGGAGCTGGCAGGGGTGACATGGGGTGGTGTAGGGTAAGGGCAGAGAAGATGGAACACTGCCTTGAGAAGAGGGTTTGGAGGAACTCCAGCAACACTGGGGTGGGAAGAACTAAGTGTTCTGTGAAACCAGCCATCTCAGCGGTCAGCAATCAAACCACACCCTGAGTCAGCCCAGGATTCCACTGCCTTGGTCTCTCTGGGCCTCTCTCCATGGCTGACTGGGTCTTCCTCTTATTGTCAGTGGGGCTGCAGGGGAGGAAACAGAAGAGGCTAGGAATTGCGGTCCTAACCCGCTGTGAACCAGTGGAGGGTGAGGGGAAATGGCTTTTGAAGGAAGATAGTTATGTGGTAGCCAGTTATCTGTTTTCTCATTTATTCCTTCAAAAGAAAGAGATTTGACCAAGGTAGGCCATCGTCCGCACCTCCACCCCCATTCCTGCCAGCTGCAGTGGGCGGGCACAGCGGAGCTCCAGTTGCCGCATTCCAAGTTGCATGTGCTGTCAGTTGCTGTTACAGAGAGCCTGGGCCCCTGACTTTCACCTGCGTCTCAGCGAGTGCGTCACTGACAGCGGCTCCCATGATGTGCAAAAGCAGGTGCAAACATCTTCCATCTGCTGGCCAGTTACGAGTGCCAGTGAGTACCCTGGCTGGGCCTGGTTGCTGGGGTGATGGGATTGTTACCATGGCCTCCCAGTGACTAATCCCCAGAGAGACAACAACAGGCTCCTTTCGAGGAAATGAGGGTCATTTTTGCATCATTTTGCCCCGACTCTTGCTGCTTCTGAAAGCCGAGCTCTCTGGCCAAGGCGACTGACCCCTGTGGGTGATGATAAGCCCTTGGTCTGAGGCTTAGGCCATCTGGTGCTGACGCGGCTGCAGGGTGTTGTCTTCCCTGTTAGGGCAAGCCTGGTGCCTGGTGATCTTCCTTCTCCAGCTCATGGCCTCGGCTCTCCTCTTCTCTGCTTTCCTTTTCCTCAGGAACTTTCGCTTTCCTCAGCAAGGCCATATCACAATGCAGGATTTCTCTTTTCACTGTGGCGAGCAGGCTTCCTTTTTGAACCTAAGCCAGTTTCAGGTGTTGGGGTCACTGCTCTGTCGGGGTGGCAAGATGGTCCCCCCCACTGCTTTCTCGTTCGTCCCTGGTTCAATGAGGATGACTCCTCCAGCCCCAGCTTCAGGCCTGACTCTGTCGGGAGCACCCCTCCTGAGCATCCCAGCCAGCGCTGGCACCTGCCCTTTGCCCTCCTCAGTTCACTCAGCCACAGACTTTTTCCATCCCAACAGCCAGATGAAGGTCAGACCCAGGCTGTCATGACAGTGCTGCCCGAGAAGTTCTGCAGGGCAAGGGTGGGGCCCAGGAGGGGCCTCCTCACTGGCCAAGCTGGGGGCCCCTCCTTCCTCACCATCCTGCTGTCATCCAAGGAGGCGTAAAGGGTGACACCAGAGACCTGGGAAGCCCTCATCCTACCCACCAAACTCTCCAGTTCTGTTCTCAGATCTCCCAGAAGATGCTTGGTGGATTGTGAAAGCCTGGGCTTCCTTGTTTTTGCTGCTCTCTTTTGACTACAGCAGTCCCCATGGCAAGACCTCTCATGGACAGAAGAGCAGAATGGAGAGTGGCTCTGGTGATGGTGGGTCAGTACAGGGAGGGTGTTTCTCTGCACACATGGGGCAGGGTGTGTACTTTGAGATAGAAAGGTGTGTTGGGAATCTGTGCACCTTTCAGAGTGTCTGTTTGTAAGGAGTACACAGCCCCAGTTTGGATGTGAATGTCTGTATGAGCATCAGGAGGAGAATGGGATGCCAGAGATGTGCTCTGACCTGTTCACTGATGCATTGTGATGAGCTAAAAGTAAGAAATCCCTCCCTGAATGTCAAAATGGCCAGGAAATCCTTGCTGTACTTCAGTCACTGCGTTTGTCAGAAATGAATTTCTTGTGAGGCTGATCTACAGGAGCAGAGGCAGAGAACAGCAGGTGGGAATCAAAAACAAAGAATTGGCCTTGACAGCAGCTTGTCTTCTCCCTCTCTCCCTCCTCTCCCCTCCCTCCTTTCCCCTCTCCTGCCTCCCCACCTCCAGCTGAAGTACTGAAGTTACTGGAGTACAACCAGGGCTGTCAGCTTGGGGCGTATCTTGAAATGGACTTTCTGAAGTATTTTCTGGGGTTTCAAGCATGAAACAGCTGGTGTTTTAGTCAGGGTATAGATTTAGCATCTGTGAGAGAAGTTAGCAGTGGCTTAAACAAGTCAGTAGCTTATTTCTTCCTCACATAGAGCACTCAGTAGACTGGTGTAATGGTCCATATGGTAAGGGGCCCACACCTTCTTTCTTGGTGCTCTGACATTTTCAAGACACACCATCCCTCACATGGCCCCAGATGGCAGTGCCAGCTCCCACTTCCATGTCCACAATCTGGTGAGCAGGAAGGCAGGAGGGAGGGGCCAACCTGGAAGTCACATGCACCACTTCCGTGGATCTCATCGGCCAGGCCCTCGTCATCTGCCACAGGTCTCAGCCGAAGAGGCTCAGAAATCGTGTGTTGAGCTAAATGGACGCACGCTCAGCTAAAAAGCCCATTTCTATGTAAGTGGGGAGGACTGGGTTTTGGGAGATAGGAACTTCATTTCTCGCAATCTGCCATCTTCTTATTTTTACCAGGTCCTAATCACTGAGGTTCTGGAAAGTGCCAGCTGCATGGGCACTAACAGCTGGGGACACAGGGATGAATTAGATAAGAGCGTCTGCTCCTAAACTGTTGGGAGTCCACCCTCTCAGGTGGCATGCCACCTAAAATCAACAGACCTTCCTTTACATACATATATCCAAATCATGTTTTCTGTTAGCAATTTACATGGCTAATTTTATAAGGAAGTAACCATTAATAATAAGAATTTTGTTCAAAACATTCTCACCAACTCAGTAAGTTTAGTTGCTGATCCCTGTTCCATCTCTTAGGACCACACACATCACCCAAAATGCAGACACTTCCTTAGGAAACAAGCCCACAAGCTTTGCAGTTGCATTACCCGTAGCAAGAATTTACTAGAAAGATAACTTTTTAATTGAGGGGGACTGGGGAGGAAGAATACACTTAGTAGAGACCAAAAAAATGGAGCAATGGCAGGAGGGAGGGAGCCACACTCAGAAGGGAGCAGGAATGGGGAAGTGGAGAGGGGAGGCCGCAGTTCAGCACCCTACCTGTTCCACCACTGTGCTTACGCATGGCAGGTCCTCTCTGAGCTGGTCAACCTGGTTAAGTGTCGCGATTCTACCCAGCCCTGTGCCCTCCTTTCCCACAAAGCCTTTCCAGTCTTTGTGTCTCTACTTAAGTCACACCCACACAGTTTAGCTCTTACATTGCTCCTTCTTTATGAGTCTCCTCCTCTCACCCACACTAAGCTTTTTAAGGGCTGAGGCCTCCATGACAGCAGAGTGGAGCATGTTACATTCTAGAGTGGCTCATGACAGGCAGACCTATTGTTTCTGTAGCACAGCCTGGTTTTGGAGTTGAATGTGGACATAGGGTTTGAGATGGGCAGCTTCCTTCGGTCAGTCCCCTGCTCAGCCTCCTGGCAAGCCCAAGGGCCCCAGCAATGAACCTGTGGGGTCAGGTTACACTGGGATGAGTTGGTAAGGGCTCCCCAAGCAACCCAGTTCCATCACACCAGAAAATGAAATTCCCCTCTTTTAAAAGCCACTCATAGAACATAGTGGTGGTTCTGCTTCAGACCCTCAAGTGTGTGTGTGTGTGTGTGTGTGTGTGTGTGTTTTCAAAAGTAAAAAAAAAAATCAGGTTATCGTCCTTGCCCCCTTAATCTGTTCCAAATGAGAACACTTAGAAAACTCCCAAGAACCCACTCTGTTAAGAAAATTGGTTTCTGCTGTGGAGTGGGTCGGGGTGGGGAATGGAGTTAGGAAAATATATGGAACCTGACAGAAGACATTGGGTTTGTGTTTGGAAAAGGATTTGGGTTGTTTTCAAGTTTTGAGTTACAGCCTGGGCGTGTTTGAAGAAGTGGGATCGTACAGCACAGCCTCTGTGGGCTTCTCATTCAGCTCCTCCTGCCTGCCCAGCCCCTGTTAGAGATGCCTTGCTTGACAGGCTAGCTGGGAAACCTCCTTCATAAATAACTCCCCGGAGGAGAGAGGAGTGATAACAGACGTTTTAAGTGGAAGCCGAGCTGCTTTAAGCACTTAGGGAAGGGCCCTGCACGAGTCTGGCCCCAGGATTCTCCTTGCCAAGCAAGGGAACGCTCTTAAAGCTTTCGGTTTGGTTCCTCTAATTTTATTATTTCTCTAACCTCTCTAACCAGCAGAGTGATTGAGGCTCTGATTGTGAGTCCTGTTTTATTTTCACACTATTTTTATACTTTTGAAGCTGTGGTTTTAAAATATACACTCAAAAATGTTGGCTCAGCACCCGCGAGGCCCAGGAGGTGGTCCAGATGCACGGGGTCCGGGGCTGCTCCCAGCAGCCTTTCAGTGCCCCCGCCACCACCGCTGGCCTTTGGGGACGGATGGAATGGGCAGGAGTTGCTGTAAGAGATTGGTCCAACCACAATCTAGCTTCTGGCCAAATATTTCAGATTCGACTCAGAAACTAGCAGGAATCTTGTTCTGGTGGCTTCCCAAGCACACAGTGAGGGGTCAGAACCTGTAGAGGCAGAATTCCCAGTTTCAGATAAAATGTTCATTCATCTCCAATATGCAGTGCTGGTCCCCATCGCCCTTCCATCCATGCTGAAAGTGTGTGTGTGCAGCATGGCACTTAGGGAAAAACAGTGCCAGCAAAGTGGGTTCATTTGTTTCTGTCACCACCATTTGTTGGAAATGGTTGTCATGTTCACGCTACTTTAGAACTCAGAGATGGGCACAAGAAACCTTCCAAAGCGCTGACCTCCCTGTGTTCTTCTCCAGCCAGTTCTAACTCCACCCTCTATCCTCTTGCTCTCTTCCCCACATCCCCTGCCCCACCCTCAACTCCTCCCTTCCTTCCTTTCTCCCAATCCACAATAGATCTAGGAATCTGAAATTTCCACCTTGGCTACAAACAGCACTGAGTCTCTTTGAACAGCCCTGTCCATAAATCTTAGATTGTTTTCATCTTTGAAAAGTTACTTCTGGCCCAGCGTGGTGGCTCACACCTATAATCCCAACACTTTGGGAGGCCAAGGTGGGCGGATCACTTGAGGTCGGGAGTTCGAGACCAGCCTGACCAACATGGAGAAACCCCATCTCTACTAAAAATACAAAATCAGTTAGGCGTGGTGGCACATGCCTGTAATCCCAGCTACTCGGGAGGCTGAGGCAGGAGAATCACTTGAACCCGGGAGGCGGAGGTTTTAGTAAACCAAGATCGCACCATTGCCCTTCAGCCCGGGCAACAAGAGCGAAACTCCGTCTCAAAAAAAAAAAAAAAAAGAGAAAAAGCTACTTCTATCAGCAAGTCATTATTCACATGTAGGGGCAGGGAAAAGTTCACTACATTCAGACTTCAGTTTCTTTTCACTCTATTTCATAACATCCACTCCCCTGAAACCACAGACTTTAAAAAAAAGATCAGTCCTCAATAGGCAAGGTGCCCCGTGACATAGCCAGCTAGAACCAGGGAAGAAGGTGAGAGGAAGGGTAGGTTTGCCTAGATGGGGGCTAGCTGGCTCAGCCCATGGGGGAAAATAATTTCAGCCTCAGGGAACTAAAACCCACTGTTCTTATTTTAGAGTGGTGGATTTGGTGGGGGGGGGGATTTAGGGAGACAGGGTGATATTTATAATGAAAAGCTTAGCTGTATTGTTGAGGGGTGGGGTGCGGGGAGGGAGAGCATGAGGAAAATAGCTAATGCATGCTGCCTTAATATCTAGGCAATGGGTTGATAGGTGCAGCACACCACCATGGCACACATTTACCTTTGTTAGAAACGTGCACATCCTGCACTTGTACCCTGGAACTTAAAAATAAATAAATAAATAAATATTATAGTGTAATATAGCTAACAGGCTAGAACATACCTCAGTTCCATGTTACATCAACTAAAGGAGAGATGAAAGGAGGATGAATTTGGAGCAAATTAAAGAGAAAGGAATGGGGGGAGAGAGAAACAGACTGTCACTTGAGGACCTGGCTTGGTCTTTCTGCTTCTCATCCTTAGCATGTTGGCTCTTTGACCCCACGCTTGTCCTCATGGTTACAGGATAGCTTGTGTACCTCAGATACACCCCAACATTTTAGGTAGGAAAGAAGGGTTAAGAACATACATTTTTCTTCTCACGGGGTTCTTTTTATCCAGGTATTTTAAATGCACCCCTTGCCGCAGCATGTATTTCTGTATGCATCCTTGGCCAGCTCAGGTACATGGCCATCCCAGATACAAGGGTAGGCTGAAGGGGAAAGTATCATGCAATGGAGAATGAGACGCGTCTAGGCATATCACTTGGAACTAGAACCATCACCTCCCAGAACAAAATTGACCTTCTATTAATTAGCAAGGAAGAAGTGGAATAACTGTTGGGTGGGATACTGGGGAGGGATTAGTGTATATCCAGGAAGTGCCGTGACACATTTAGGGAACTGACACATTTAGTCCAGCATGAGGAGTGGAGAGTTGGGGTAGGGTGGGAGAAGGACAAACACTAAAGCTAGAGGTACATGGGGACCAGATTTTCAAAGGCCAGGGATGCCTTGCTGCTGACTTGGCTCTCTATGGAAACCATCACAGGCATAAGGAGGAAAGTGGGAGATGATTGCACATTACACAAAAATGGGGAGGGGACGCCAGTCTCAAGAGCAGTGGTTTTCACACTGCAATATGTACACAGGTCACCTGAGGATCTTGTCAAAATGAGATTCTAGGTGAGGCGTGAGATTCTACATTTCTTAAAAACTCCCCAGTGATGCTGACACAGCTGATCAGGGGATCATACTTGGAGTAGCAAGGTCCTAATGCTCTTCGAAAATAAATGTGCAAATATGTTTGTTAGGCATTTTATAGTAACTACTAATATAAATGAAATAGAAATTAACGCTCTCAAATAACTAAGGGGAAAAAAGACAAACTTAGATTGAGTTTTCTTTTTAAAGAAAGGCAAAATCTGGCATGTCTTTTGGTAATCCTGATGTCTACATGTAACAGAAAAGCCAAACAGAGGTTTAAACACAATGGAAGTTTTTCTCTCTCTCAAGTGACTGCAGTCCATTCCATATGAGGGAGTCCAGGCTAATTGGCAGGCCCCAGGCCCCATGTTTCTTCTGTCTTTCTGCTTCACTCTCCTGGCATGTGGCTTCCATCCTCAAGGTCACCTCTTTATCCATGATGGTTGCCAAAAGCATTAGCTAGCTCATCCTCATAACAGATGAAAAGAAGGGAAGAAAGAACAATAAATAATGTGCATCCTCTCCTTTCCAAGAGTGCCCCCAAAGTCCCATAAAACACTTCTCTTTACCTCTCATTGGCTATAACCTAGTAATATGTCCATATTTTGCTGCAAGATGTGCAAAGAAACACGATCTTTTGGGCTAAGCACATTACTAGAGTTCTTTTACTGAGGAAGAAGGAAACACATCCAGCTATATGTCACTTTGATAAAGAGATAAGCCTAAATTTATAAGGAATGGTTGAAAATAAAGAAATACACACCCAGTACTTTGAGAGGCCGAGGCGGGTGGATCACCTGAGGTCAGGAGTTTGAGACCAGCCTGGCCAACATGGCAAAGTCCCATCTCTACTAAAAATACAAAAAATTGCCAGGTGCAGTGGCTCATGCCAGTAATCCTAGCACTTTGGGAGGCTGAGGCGGGTGGATCACCTGAAGTCAACAGTTCGGGACCAGCCTGGCCAACATGGTGAAACCCTGTCTCTACTAAAAATACAAAAATTAGCCAGGCGTGGTGGCATGCACCTGTAATCCCACCTACTCGGGAGGCTGAGGCAGGAGAATCGCTTGAACGTGGGGGAGTGGAGGTTGCAGTGAGCCGAGATCATGCCACTTCACTCCAGCCTGGGCAAAAGAGCAAACCTCCATCTCAAAAAAAAAAAAAAAAAATAGCCAGGCATTAGTGGCACGCACCTATAATCCCAGCTACTTGGGAGGCTGAGGCAGGAGAATTGCTTGAACCGGGGAGGCAGAGGTTGCAGTGAGCTGAGATCATGCCATTGCAGTCCAGCCTGGGCGACAGAGCGAAACTGTCTCAAAAAAAAAAAGCACAAACCAGGCAACATGGTGAAACTTCTATCTTTACCAAAAATACAAAAATTAACTGGGCATGATGGTGCATGCCTGTAGTCCCAGCTACTGAGGAGGCTGAGATAAGAGAATTGCTTGAGCCCAGGAGGTGAGGTTGCAGTGAGCCGAGATTGGACCACAGCAAGACCCCTTCTCAAAAAAAAGAAAAAGGAAAATGCACAAATTTGTTTCAGGCAAATGGTAACAGAAAGAAAGTAAGGGTGGTAATAATAATATTAGGCAAACAAATTTAAGACAAAAAGTATGAAGATGGAGAGGAAGAGAAACACTGGATAATGATAAAAGTTATCCACAAAATAACAGGCATGCACCTTTACGTATCGGGCAAAATAGCATCCAGATTTACCAAAAAAGACTACAAAATATTAGATAAAAGTTATTAAAATACAGCCATAGCAGGATACCTTTCCTTTCTCAGAATGTAAAAGGTCAAGCCAGCCAAAGATGAGTGAGGCCTTAAAGGATTTAAATACCAGACTTAAAAGTTTGTATAGGTATAAACCTTGTACGCTAACAGAAAATAAACATCCATTTCAAACAGCTACATAACATTTACAAAAACTGATCATATTTCATGTTACCAAAAAAATTTCCATTTCATAAACAAATCTTCCTAGGCCACATTCTGACCAAACTGCAAGCACACTAGAAATGTAAAATAAAAATATAACAACAAAATGCCACTTAGATATTTAAGCACACTCTTCTAAATCCGTTATGCCAATGACAACACAAAAATTAAAGACTCCTTATAGGCCCATACAGAGGAAAACACACTCACGATTTCAGTAGATGAGCCTCTCCTCAGAGGAAGTACTTGAATTGTACCTCCTGGGCTCAAGTGATCCTCCTACCTCAGCCTCCCAAGTAGCTGGGACTTCAGGCAATATATTAGGCAATTAAATTTTTATGAATAATGTACGAGGAAGTCTTTAAAGTCAGTAAATGAAGATAATAGAAAAAGGCAAAAGATAAAAACCAAGCACTCTGTAGAAGAAAAAAGATGTGAGCAGTACACGCATGAAAAAAATGCTCATCCTCACTAATAAAAAAGAAATACCAGTTAGAACATCAGCACCCTGTCATTTCCCTGTATCTTATGGGCACAGAATAAAAAGATTACTCTTGGCCAGGTGTGGTGGCTCACACTTGTAATCCCACACTTTGAGAGGCTGAGGCTGGAGGATCACTTGAGTTCAGGAGTTTGAGACCAGCTAGGCGTGGTGGTGGGTACTTGTAATCCCAGCTACTTGGGAGGCTGAGGCAGGAGAACTGCTTGAACCTGGGAGACATAGGCTGCAATGAGCTGAGATCATTCCACTGCACTCCAGCCTGGACGACAGAGTGAGACTCCATCTCAAAAAATAATAATAATAATTGCTGTCACTAGGGTGAGAGCTGTGAAGAAACAGGCATGATCTTACCAGGTGGAACTATAAATTGGTATATTTTTAGAGAGAGTTTAATGGTATTTATAGAAATTTAAATGTTTATGCCAATTAAGCCAGCAATTCCCTTTTAGGAAATTTATCCTATAGGAATATTTCCACAAGGGCACAAAGATATATGTATAAGGTATTCCTTTCAATGATGTTTATAACAGGAAAAGGAATAACCTAAATATTCATCAAAGGATTAGTTAAGTAAATGTTAATACCTCCACATACTATGCAGCAGTTAAAAATGGAGTAAATCAGTATGAACCCACGTGCAAAGGCATCCATGATATATTGTTAACTGAAAAAAGCAAGTCAGAACAGAACATCTGGAATGATTCCACTGTCAGCTATAATAAGTTATTATTCTCTATAACTCTGTAATTGTTTTAAGTCTAGAAAGCTCCATATTATAAATTACTGCCTATAGGGCCTCTGCTGCCTACAGGGGCCTGGCAAGGAGCATAAATGCATGAACTGGCAGGACGTGTAGTCAGAGTAGGAGGGACTGGCAGGGAGCAGACAATCATATACTGTCTCAGTTGTAGCCAGTGGTTGTGATTCCTGACTTTGCCAGGTTTCCCTGGCCAGCTTTCATGGATCGGGACTCAGGAGCAGTAGTTCTTTGTTTCAGCCCCAATACAGCCTTTCCTGGCCCCCTAGCAAAGGCAGTAGTAGTGACCCCTATCAGCATCACTTTGGGTCCTCTTCAGCAAGTGCTGGGTGAACCTGGGGCTTTTAGTTGATGGCAGCTTCACTGCCCCTCTCCCCTTGACATGGTGAAATGGGCTCCATGTCACCCTGAAACTGACAGCAGTTGACATTAAGATTTTTTTTAACACCATAGAACTTACGGACTGTGTTTCATTTTGGCTTTGTTGGTTCCTTAGTGCTCCAGGAGGTTCACTGTCCACCACAGAACCTCCAGAATCTTCAGGAGGCCTCACACAGGCCAGGTTACCCATAGTCCCAGTGTGAGCCCTGTGTAGTTACTCTTTTTAGTCCTAACCTTTTGGCAGGGGAGGGGCAAAACAGCCTCAGCTGTACTGGCAAGAACAGCTGGAAATAGCCAATGGATGAGAAAACTTGAGGGTCGATATCCTCCAGTTGCCAAGTACTATCCTGCTTAGCAAAGTCTCTGTGCTGTTTCACTCTTCATTTCTGAAAGTGACCTTCAACTTGATTTCCCCCGGCCCTTGGTGTAAATATTGGCCTGGTCATTGAGGTCATCCAAAGAATGATTTGGTCTCCTGTGTAGGGTTGCCAGATTTAGCAAATAAAAATACAGTACACCCAGTTATATGAATTTCAGATAAATAACAAATAAATTTTATTTATTTTCTTTTGTTGCCCAGGCTGCAGTGCAATGGCACGATCTCAGCTCACCACAACCTCCGCCTCCCAGGCTCAAGTGTTTCTCCCACCTCAGCCTCCCGAGTAGCTGGGATTACAGGCATGTGCCACCACACCTGGCTAATTTTGTATTTTTAGTAGAGATGGGGTTTCTCTATGTTGGTCAGGATGGTCTTGAACTCCCAACCTCTGGTGATCCACCCACCTCAGCCTCCCAAAGTGCTGGGATTACAGGCGTGAGCCACTGCACCCGGCCAACAAATAATATTTTTTTTAGTATAAGTATGCCCCATGCAATATTTGGGAATACTTAAAAGGTTATTTATTGTTTACCTGAAATTCAGACCTACTCAGTATCTCGTATTTAATCCTGCAAGCCTGCTCCATGGGCCACTGGGGCTCTCCCTTTCTAAGGGAGGCGCCTGAAAGTGTGAGGATCAAGACCAGTAGGAAGTGTCAATAATAACCCCTAATAAGCACTGTCCAAGGCATGACACATCACCTCAACCCCAGAGCCTGCTAAACCCCAACTCCTGCTTTTCTGTACCTCCCCCTCCTCCCACTGGCTTCTCTACTGCTGAGCTGCCTGCCTCTGGACTTTCTCTCTTTCAGTCTGTGGCTTTCCCCCACCCTCACCTCTCCTCTTTTTTCCTCATTTTGCTCTCACTGATCCATAACATGTAATTAAAGTTTACATATTTGAGTGTTGGTTGTAATTACTAAATAAGGTTTTATGTTCCTTGCTGTAATTTAAATAGCAGGGGAATTTAACTTTTTGTGTGCGTTTCATTTTGCTTTTATTGATAGGTGGCCTTAAGTTCATTTTTAGCCATGTGAATCACTGACCTTCACCTTGAGCCAGGAGAAAGGCCTTCCATATCTGGAATGAACTCATGCACATCTTCCTAGAACACATGCCAACGGAGGAAGTGGGGAGTGGGATAGATTGAGGTGGTGGAGTGAAGGGAGATGTCACTAGGTTGACCCAGTCAGGAGAGAAGGAGACTCAGAAGCTTCCTGTGCTACCCCGAAGCCCAGCCTTTTGGAATTGGGCCCCGCTGGCCCTGGAGAAGCCCCTTCTCTCCCCTTTATGATTGATCGTCTGACTCCTTTCCAGTGAGAAGCAGCCTCTCATAGGGATACACAGGATTTGGGGTTAGAGACAAGCGCCCCAGGGGCCTTGTGCCTTCCCTCTCTGCCTCTCCCAGTGGGAGCAGACACTTGAAGGAAACTCCACTCTGGCCCCTCCCGAAACAGGTAGTCTGGACAACTTTCTGACGTCCCCCTGTGTTAGAAGCTTCTGGTTTCTAGTTGCTGCCTTCAGGGACCCTCATGTCTGTTTTCTTTCCCATTCTCTCTGTCTGCCTTTGTTTTGCCATCCCCCCTCTCCACCCACCAGCAGAGGGACCTCTACCCATAACCAGGGAGGCATTTTCCCATCTGGGAAGAAAATTCTGAGGGACAGCTGCCGTCTTGGAAAGAGAATACTGATCTGGGAATCAGGGAGTCCTCACCTGAACTATTTGGCTTCAGTTTCTCTATCAGATGAAGGTGATTTTGTCTGTATTAAAATATGAATAAAAACAAATGTTGGCCAGGTGTGGTGGCTCGCACCTATAATCCCAGCAGTTTGGGAGGCTGAGGTAGAAGGATTACTTGAGCCCAGGAGGTCACGACCAGCCTAGGCAATGTAGTGAGATTTAATCTGTACAAAAAATAAGAAAATTAGCTGGGCTTGATGGTACATACCTGTGGTTCCAGCTACTCGAGAGACTGAGGGAGGAGGATCACTTGAGCCCGGGAGGTTGAGACCAGTCTGGGCAACATGACATACTCTGTCTTTATGGGGAGAAAAAAAAAATTTTTTTTTTTTTTTTTAAATTAGCCAGGAATGGTAGCGTGTGCCTGTGGTTCCAGCTGCTTCGGAGGCTGAGGTAAGAGGATCACTTGAGCCCACTAGGAGGTTGAAGCTGCAGTGAGCCATGATCATGCTCCTGCACTTCAGCCTGGAAGACAGACTCAAAAAAATAAATAAATACAATGTCAAAAAGTGAGCACGGTTCTATCCCCAATCCAAATGCTAACTGGTTTAAGAAAAAAAAAAAAAGTAGAAGAGAGACAAGGTCTCGCTGTGCTGCTCAGGCTGGTCTCAAACTCCTGTGCTCAAGTGATAACTCCCACCTTGGCCTCCCAAAGTGCTGGGATCACAGGCATGAGCCACCGCACCCAGACATAAACGGGGTTTTTTTTAATGCTGGAAAACCAGAAACTTGCTGTTTGTTAAAGAAGCCTTTTCATTCACCAAGTTAAGAGGACCTTACCACTTCATTTTGGGAGGAGTGTTTTTATTCTATCTTGGATTCATGAACATCTGGGTGTTCTTTCTTACCTCTTCTTACAGGCAGGGGAGAATTTAAAAGAGCCTGAAAGAATAGTTATGTGCCCCTTGACATTTCAGCAAATGTTTCAGTAGAAAGCAGATTGGCTCTCTCAAAAGTTCACCTAATGATCTTTGACTGAGCTGAGGTGTCTTCTTGACCCTGTAAAGGAGGCAGCTACATGAGTTTGAGGGCTACACGTGTCGAATGGCTGTAGTTGCCCAAGGAATTTTGGATCAGATCTCTCACCTTTGATGGGAATGAAATAACAAAGCCTCACCCACCCGAGGCCTGTTGCCTTTTGCTAAGCAAAGTCCTGTCAGCCATTTAGTACAGACAGAGGCTTCACCCCAGCTGGAAACTCAATAATGAGTGAGGCCTAAGAATCTGAGCTTCCCAGAGTGTGTGGGAAACCAAACATTGGAGGCCACAGCATTCCCCGACTCCAATACTTGGATGAAGCTTGTGCATTCCCTTGGTTACAGCCATTTGGGGCTCCAAAAGGCAGAGAGGTTTAGCCAGAGCCTCCTCTCAGCAGTTCTGGGGGGCCCAATCCCTTGTCACCTTGAAGTCCTGTTTAATCCTTCCCCTTCACAGCAGCACCACAGCAGTGAAAAACAATGAAAGTCAGCCACACCCGTGGAAATTCATGTCAGGGAAAGAAGGCAGGAACAGGATCAAAGCCTCTTGTAACCCAAGAATTCCTCAGCAGCTCCAGTCCCTTAATAATTATGGTTTGGAGATTTGCCAGAAAGCAAAACCATTTAGCATGCCGTATTTAACAATGAACAGTTTTCTGTGTTCATAATAGTCACTGTGCAGAGCAAATAGGCACCTTGAACAAAGGGTAGGATATTTATGTGTGTATATAAAATAACCTGCACCTACCTTAAACCTAAATGTGTTTTCACAGAAGAATGTGGCACGTCCCTCTGCTCTGGTACCTGCTTTATGAGTAATGAGTAAGTTGGAGAAAAGCTACATACTCTGCCCCCATCCCCACCTCCCCAGGTTTTTAAAATAGAAATATTTGTTTAACCCAGAATTTTCCAAACTTACTAAATAGTTACACTCTTTACTTTCCAGCTGGGGTAAAGCTGCTTTGGTTGGTTTTGAAGTTTGGAGTGTTTTGTGTTGTTTTAAATATCTGCTAACGTTCCAAAAAGCCAGTGTCCCCAGAAAAACTTTTTGGGAAGTGATGACCAAAGAGTGCAGGAAACAAGGAGATGGACCAGTGGGAGGACCGAGAAACAAGTCCCAAGCCCTGAGGGGAGATGAACGAGTTTGCCAGAGGCCCAGGTCTCTGCATCAGGTTTGAGGAACCTTGGATCCAGGTTCTCCATGTCAGTGTGTGTTCAGTTAGACTTTATCCAACAAACATTTGTCATTGGGGGAAATTAGAGAAGAATGGCTGCTTGGAGGAAAGTTCATTACAGCCAAACCTTAAAGGATGGGCAGAATTTCAAGAGGAAAAGATGAGAAAGATGGAGAACATTCCAGAAAGACATGGGTGACAGATTGTGAGGCCTGTTCAAGAAAGGAATGTTAGTGTGGTACAAGCGTCAAGTGCGTGAGTAGGGTGGGGTGAGATGAAGCGGGATGACACAAAAAAAGACCTTTGGATCAAATAGATTCTTTCAGATGCAAGTGACAGAATGTCCGATGCAGCCCACTTCAGCATAGGGGAGGCATATTGGATCATGTAACTGAGAATTCCAAGGCTAAGACTGGCTTAAGACATGACATAATTCAAGGATTCAAACAGTGTCCCAAGGACCTGGTTTCTTGCCATTTCTCCCTTCTTCTAGGTTGGTTCTGTTTTCGATCAGCTCACACTTTTCTTGGGGTTTAAGATGGCTACAGCAGCTCTAGGTTTTACATCTTCATTTATTCAAGTCCTATGTCAGTACAATCCCATTGCATTTTATTGGCTGTAGTTGGGGTCCAAGCCTATCCCTGATCTAATCTCAGGGGCCAGATGCCAATGATGGCATCATATTCCTGGCCTCTGAGATTAGTTCAGGGATAGGCCTGGAACCTATCTGGAGCAGGTACCATGCCTGGAGTTGAGGTGTGGAAGGGCTGGGTCTCCGGAGGGAGACTGGGGACAGCTATCCAAAGGAGGGTGAATGGAAGGTGGGCAGCAAAAACAACAGATGTCTGCTAAAACCTGGAATGCCAGGCCAGAGAATCTGGATATCATTTACATCAGAGAACCAGTAAAGATTTTTGAACAAGTAAGCAACATGATCAGAGCTACACATTAACATTAATTCAGCTACAGTTTAATAGCTGCCATGTGCTTGGCACATGGTAGGTACTTAATATAATTACATATTGAATGAGTGAATGCAAAAAGAGATAGATGGGTAGCTTGGAAGAGGGGAGAGAAATTAAAGGTAGGCAGCATTTTTAGGCCATCGTAGCAGTTTGGAAGGGGAGCTAGCAAAGGGAATAACAAAGACCCATCAAGAAAACCAAGAGGTTCCATTGTCATGAAACCCACATAAGGAAAAACTATCAAGAGGGCAGGTTTGGTCACCCATGCCAAACACTGTTGAAAGGTCAAGTTAAGGATGATGAGGGCAGGTTTGGTCACCCATGCCAAACACTGTTGAAAGGTCAAGTTAAGGATGATGAGGATTGATAAAATGTCATGAGTGAGAGCTGAGAGAGAAGGTTCAATAGTGGGAGGTTAGAGCCACCTTTAAGGAATTTAGAAGTAAGTAGGAGGTAGGCAAAGGGCCCAAGTGTTGACCACTCTGCTACATCATCTGTCTTCTCATACTCCCCAGTTCAAACTCAGCAAAAAAGGTGCTCCTTCCCCTGCACACATCCTTCACACACCACCTTATGCCTCCCCCATGACCTCTATCCAGCCACGATTCCCTTTCCTCCCAGGCATCTTCAGGCTCTCCTTCTCTACCTCCAATGGCTCCTTCTCATATAAATATTTACATCACTCCCCTGCCGTAAAACCACATCTCCTAGACCCTGATCTGTCTTCAAGGCAGTGTTTCAAAAGAGTCATTAGAGAAGCTTTGACTTTGAAGGGGACGGAATTTTGAGCTTATGCTGAATGTCCTTGTAGAAGTCAAGATTATCAAGAATGTCAAGTCAAGAAGTCAAGAATGAGTGGTTAGGGAGTAAGGTGTAGGGACAGGGAAAAGATTGGAACAGTTTATATAGACAATCAGTTAGGAGTCACCAGAATAGGAAGGAAAGAATTACCAGGGGACATGGAGAGTCCAGCTGAGATTAAACAGTGTGAATTTGTAGACAGCTTCATCAGCAGACTGCTGAATTGGTGGCTCAAAGTAGAACAGTAGATTGCGTTTGGGGAGAGGTGGCTAGGGAGCATTGTTGAGCTTCGTGTCAGATCAGATTGACAAGGGCACTGGGGACTAGGAAGATCATCACAGGCGTGGGGAGTCCTGGATAATGTAGAACAGTAGCCTGGGAGAGAGGGCAAGGTCAAGGATGTGGTCAGGATTGGGGGGCGTGGGTAGTTTCAGTGGAAAAGGTAGAAGGTTAAACAGTCGTGTTAGGAATATTAAAGAGGCCATATGATGTGGGAGCCATAGTGTATAGACTATGTGGCTTAATCCCAAATCCTAAACTGTGTCTCTCTGTTATACCCCATTATAAAATGGGGCTCATGAAACCTACTTTAAAACATCATTATAATTAATATATATGAAGTATGTATGATAGTGCCTTGTACATAAGTACCCAATAAACGTTCGCAATGATACTGATGTTCATTTCAAAGTGATGATAAAACTTAGAATTGGAGATCTTGAGTTGAAACAGTTCTAAATAATGACAAGTTCTCAGGTGTCATTGGGAGTAGAGTAATTGGTTAATTGGGAGTTAATTAATTGGGAGTAGAGTAAAATCAGAGATGGGGAGTATTTGAATTGAAGAGGTTGAAGAATGGTGAAAGCAAATACTGGGAGGGACATCTTTATGGATGTGGAAGTCCCAGATGGGGTGGCCATGACGCAGTCACTGAAGAAGACCAGGTCTCTAGCCAACAAGAATGGGGAGGTGGTTAGTATGGACTTCAAAAGAGAGATTGTGGGGTTGGCAGGGGGACTATCTAGGAGTGGCAGAAGGAGTGTGCTTCTCGAATTGAATTCCATCCAAGTCAGAGACTCAGGGACAGAAGGAACAGCCCTGACTGGAAAGAAACACGGAAAAGATAACACATATGGAGAATTTGCTCACAATACAACAAATTTTAATTGAGGGTAACTATTTTTTCATAAGAACTTTTGAGAAAAACTGTTCCCTGAACCTGGGGACACATCTAAAAAAGGCATGAGGATAGGGAAGGAGGCAGAAAGGACGTTTTGGAGTAGATTTCTGAGAAAGCCAACAGAGGGAGGCCCTGTTTCCTCACCATGATTGTAAGGTGTGTGACATGAGACAAGCCGGCTCAGGCCTGTGGGCTGGTGCTAGGCATGCCCCAGCTGGACACAGCTCCCTGTGGCCCTGCCACATCTCCCACTCGGGAGTACACAGTCCCACAGTACCTTAGATTGCTGTATTTCCCAGACCGGTGTTACACACGCTGACAGAGAGAGGAACCAGACCAGGTGAGCTGGGATTGGGGGCTTCTGCTTTTAGAGAGCAGAGAGCAACAAATGGGTTTAAAGGAGAGGAAACAGGACACCAGCAGGCTTCAAGGCTGCCTTCTCTTCCAGGAGTGCTGCTCTGTAATGTAATTGTATTTGGACATTTTTTCCACATGATGTCAGAGTATAGCCTCCCTTAAAAGCCTTCATGAAAAAGCACAACTATAAAACAGACTCGGGCAGTGAAATGGAAACCAGACGAGTGAGTCTGTGTAATTTGGGTAAAGAGATTTCTCTTTGCAGCTTTGTGATCTGATCTGATCTCTGCTCTCTGCATAAAACTGTGTTTCACAGGATCCACTTACATTTGAGTCTTACCATGCAGGTGATTTTGGATGTGAAATGTCTTGCTTTATTACCAGAAAGCAAGGGTTCCCTTCTCAGTGGCTGTGCAGACCACCCCTCTCAGGCTGCAACCTTTCTAGTCTTCTTGTCTTTGTGTGGGCCCAGGCCCCAGCAAACAGGGAAGGAGGCCTGACCCCTTTTCATTCTCGTTTTAACCCCTCTGTTCACCTTCATCTGTCTACCCCTCACCTCCCTTCTTAGGGTTAGTCTTTGGATAATGCATCCTGGGGAGAAATATTCATTGAAGAGGCCCAATCCCTTTAAAGCAAATGGGCCCATTTTCCTGCCCATTCCATTTGCTTTAACGCCTCAGGGGCACAGAATTGAATTACCCATTGTCCTCTGTTCTTGACACACTATCCTGCTCCATCCCCATGAGGGTCCTTTTATTTTATTTTACTGTATTTTACTGTATTTTATTTTATTTTATTTTTATGGAGAAAGAGTCTAACCCTGTTGCCCAGGCTGGTCTCTAACTCCTGGGCTTAAGGATCCTCCGACCTTGGCCTCCCAAAGTGCTGGGATTACAGGTGTGAGCCACCATGCCCAGCCCCTTTCTTTTTTCATGTTTATATTGTATTGAGATGAAATAAACCTAAAATAAAATTAACCATTTTAAAGTATACAGTTGCAGTAACATTAGTACTTTTACAATAGTGTGCAGTCATTACCACTATCTAGTTCCAGAACAGTTTCATCACTCCCCTAAAAACCCTGTACCCATTAAGTAGTACCCCCAGCCCCTGGCCCCTGGCAACTACCAGTCTGCTTTCTATCTCTGTGACTTTTCCTGTTATCGTTGTTTCATATAAATGGATTTATATATGACCGTTTTTGCTTGGCTTTTTTCATTAGACATAATGTTTACAAGGTTCATCCATGCTGTAGCATGAATCAGCACTTTTAATTCTTTTCATGGCTGAGTAATATTCCATTGTATGGATCTACCACATTTTATTTATCCATTCATCCATTAATGGATGGACATTTGTGTTGTTTCCACCTCTTGGCTATTGTGAATAGTGCTGCTATGAACATTGATGTATAAGCTTTTGTTTGGGTACCTGCTTTCAGTTCTCTTGGGTATGTACCTAGGAGTGGAATTGTGGGTCACATGGTAATTCTTTGACTTATTGAGGAACTGGAGGTCCTTTCGTGATGGACATCCTCCCCAGGTCGGCTCTGACAAGGAATAGCAGGCATGTTCCAACCTATCCCCACCTCCCAAGACAGTGAGAATTGGCACAATGTCATCATTCTGTTAGATCTGGAAATAAACGTAAGAAAAAAGAGTATGGTCACCACAGAGATGCTGGTAATCAGAAGAAAGACAGCTTGGATGGGGGTGGGAAGGGGATGGGGTACTGAGAAGATTCAGGGTGACTTGAAAAGATTTGACTAAGGCCCAGGAAGAACTTAAGAAAAAGGGACTCAGCCACCCAGAATGAAGGAAATTTCAAGCCTAAAATACCCATGCCTGGTACAGCCAATCCACTAATGATGAGGGAGGGATATAAGAGAGCTGTGAACTTATTTTTTCCTGCAACAAGGGGCAGGGAAGCCATGTAGAAAGAGTCTTGAATGTTAAGGATGTAGGACATTTGGGCCTTGTGGGAGCACTGAAGGCTTTCAGACTGAGACATAATCAGGTCAGAGTTGTCTTAGACAGGTCACCCTGATCACAGGGAAGGGAAAAGCTTGGAGTCAAGACAAGACTGGAAGCAAGGAGCCTGCTTAGAAGGCTGCCGTCGTTGGCCAGCCTCAACGATTCACACCTGTAACCCGACATTTTGGGAGGCCAAGGTGGGAGGAATGCTTGAGCCCAGGAGTTGAAGACCAGCCTGGACAATATGGCGAAAACCCTGTCTCTACAAAAAATGCAAAATTAGCTGGGTGTAGTGGTGTGTGCCTGCAGTCCCAGTTACTCAGGAGGCTGAGGTGGGAGGATCACTTGAGCCCAGGAGGTTGAGGCTGCAGTGAGCCATGATTGCACCACTGCACTCTGCCCAGCCTGGGCAACATAGTTAGACCCCATCTCAAAAAAAAAAAAAAAAAAAAAAGAAGGCTGCCATTGTTCTGAGAGGAAGGGTGGTGAGGATAGACCAAGGAAGTGGCAGTGGGGATGGGGAGGAGACAAGTTTGAGAGGTGTTTAAAAGGGGGCACAGTTGTCAGGGCGGGTAGCTGTGGATACAGAGGTGAAGGTGGAGCATGAGATGCCACAAAAAAGAGGGTAAACCAGGAAGCAGCAGAGGAGGAAGCCTCAGCTCCAGAGAGCTCCAGAGCACTGCATACACTGCTGAGAGAGCCCAGTCAGACTGGCAGTGAGGCCGAGAGTGTGGGGACAGGAAGGCTGTGGAGGTGGCCCAGGCCACTCCTTCTGAGTGAGGGCTAAATATGGAGGAGACTTGCCTCCTTTTTCTTCCTTCAGATACAAAACTTTCAAAACAGATTCCGTGTGTTTTGATTTCAGCATTTTTACCTGGAGGACACTGTGACTCTATGTAAATGCAAATTTCTAATCTGAATTATATGAACATTAATTCATTTCATCAAGAAATCATGTTCCATTGTAACTCCTACAGTCCAGTTTAATTCCTTTTAATCAATTTTCTATACTGAGTGAGCATGGTGACTCACGCCTGTAATCCCAGCACTTTGGGAGGCTAAGGCGGGCTGATCACCTGAGGTCAGGAGTTCAAGACCAGCCTGGCCAACATGGCAAAACCCCGTCTGTACTAAAAATACAAAAAAATTAGCCATGCATGGTGGTGCATGCCTGTAATCCCAGCTACTCTGGAGGCTGAAGTGGGAGAATCACTTGAACCCGGGAGGCAGAGGTTGCACTGAACCAAGATCACACCTCTGCACTCCAGCCTGGGTGACAGACCGAGACTCCATCTCAAAATATATATATTTCTGTACAGAGCAGTGAAGGCATTTCCTAAAGTTCTCCCTTATTTTCTTAAATATCAACTCTTTTTTTGTTTTGTTTTAAGATAGGGTTTTGCTCTGACGCCCAGACTGGAGTACAGCAGTGTGATCACAGCTTACTGCAGCCTTGAACTCTGAGGCTCCGGTGATCCTTCTGCCTCAGCTTCCCAAGTGGCAGGGACCACAGGCATATACCACTACATTCAGCTAATTTTTAAATTTTTTGTAGACACAGGTTCTCACTATGTTGCCCAGGCTGGTCTTGAACTCCTGGGCTCAAGTGATCCTCCTATATCAGCGTCCCCAAAACGTTGGGATTACAGGCATGAGCCACTATGCCCAGCCTTTTGTTTGTTTGTTTTTGTTTTTTTGTTGTTGTTTGTTTTGTTTTGTTTTGTTTTTTGAGACGGAGTCTCGCTCTGTCGCCCAGGCTGGAGTGCAGTGGCCGGATCTCGGCTCACTGCAAACTCCACCTCTCGGGTTTACGCCATTCTCCTGCCTCAGCCTCCTAAGTAGCTGGGACTACAGGCGCCCGCCACCTTGCCCGGCTAGTTTTTTTTGTATTTTTTTAGTAGAGACGGGGTTTCACTGTGTTAGCCAGGATGGTCTCGATCTCCTGACCTCGTGATCCGCCCGTCTCGGCCTCCCAAAGTGCTGGGATTACAGGTTTGAGCCACCGCGCCCAGCCATTTTTTTTTTTTCTTGAGACAGTTTTGCTCTTGTTGTATGGGCTGTAGTACAGTAGCACAATCTCAGCATCAGCCTAAGGCCATGTCAGTGGTGGTTTCCCATGCCTTTGGGAAGTGTAGTCACTCCAGAAGACTGCTGGGGAGTGTTGGCCACAGGGGACAGATAGGAAAGACCTTGAGAGGGCTGGGAGTAAACTCCATTTCAAGATATAAAATTCCCAGAAACTTTGAAACCGCAGGCATTTTCATTTTGAACACTGTTTATAAATCTTAAAATCATGTTGTGAGTTTAAAAGTCATTTATACCTGGATTTGGTCATTGCATTACCATAAACTGTGTTTGTTCTATTTAGAGCGGTAAAAGCCTAGGGGGTGAGGTAGGCTGCCTAGTCAGGGAACTTTCTGGATTCTGGGTTTTTTGTTTTGTTTTGTTTTGTTTTTGTTTTTTTGAAATGGAGTCTCGCTTTGTCACCCAGGCTGGAGTGCAGTGGCGCAATCTCAGTTCACTGCAACCTCCACCTCTCAGGTTCAAGCAGTTCTTCCGCCTCAGCCTCCCAAGTAGCTGGGACTACAGGCACCCATCGCCTTCCCCGGCTAATTTTTATATTTTTAGTAGAAACAGGGTTTCACCATGTTGGCCAGCTGGTCTCAAACTCCTGACCTCAAGTGATCCGCCTGCCTCAGCCTCCCAAAGTACTGGGATTACAGGCATGAGTCACCGCGTCCAGCCTCTGGATTCCATATAAGACTGGGAGGCAGGTGCCTAGTAAGGGAACTTTCTGGATTCTGCATAAAGCTGGGAGGCAGTAATATTGAAGTCCTCAGGAAAGAAACATTATCTTCTTGAGTTTTTCTGATTTTCAAATTCTAGTCTTCAGTTACACCTCAGGACCATCTGCACCACTACCACCCATATCCCACCAATGTGTTTTGGGAGCCAGGCAGTCCTCCATCTTGAGCTCTGTGCTGTGTTTACAGTACCTCGACTGGGTATGTTTTCAAGGCTAGTATAGTGCCTTTTGCTCATGACAGCTCTGTTGAAGAACTCAGAAGGAGCCAGTCAGTCTTAGGAGCTCAGGCTGAGAATAAATTTCTTAGAAAAGAAAGAAGTTGCCAGGTGTGGTGGCTCACGCCTGTAATCCCAGCACTTTGAGAGGCCAAGGCGGGTGGATCACCTGAGGTCAGGAGTTCAAGACCAGCCTGACCAATATGGTGAAACCCTGTCTCTACTAAAATTACAAAAATTAGCCGGACATGGTGGCATGTGCCTGTAGTCCCAGCTACTAGGGAGGCTGAGGCAGGAGAATCACTTGAACCCAGGAGGCGGAGGTTGCAGTGAGCCAAGATCATACCACTGCACTCCAGCCTGGGCGACAGAGTGAGACTCCATCTCAAAAAAATAAACATTAAAAAAAAGGAGGAGCCGGGCGCGGTGGCTCAAGCCTGTAATCCCAGCACTTTGGGAGGCCGAGACGGGCGGATCACGAGGTCAGGAGATGGAGAACATCCTGGCTAA
>NW_016824934.1:267799-271885 GCF_001698545.2 Rhinopithecus bieti | reverse complement strand
AAAAAAAAAAAAAAAAAAAAAAAAAGGAGGAGGAGGAAGAGGGGTCCACCTGGACCCAGTGAAGTCTGAGTTCCTCCCAGACTTAATACCATGGCCAGGTAGGGTGTTGGGGGAAGGGACGGCTGTGGACGAGGGCACAGGGCAGAGAGAGGGTGGGCCATAGTCTGGGGTTACACACAGCCCTGGCACTTGGCCCAGTGCATGCTGGGACTAGGGCTGCCCTTGAGAGCTCTGGCAAGCACATTTGGTTCTTCTTTGATGAAATTTTTTAAATTTTCAGATAAAGAACAGAGACTATTAACCACAAACACCCATGTTCTCCAACCCAGACTTCCTACTGGGTTCTTTGAAGCTGGGGGGAACGACCCCCCTCCATTTCCTAGAACACTGACCTTCCTCTGGGCCATTTGTCTCCAGTAGGGGTCAGCTGGGAGCTCTTGATTGGTGGTAAAGGTTGAAATGATGGCATTTAATAGCATGGCCCTGAATGTACTCACAGAGTGTCCTGCCTGGAATCCTAGCTCTGAGCCTGGGCTCTGATGGCCCTGGTGGGTGGAGAGCCCTGGCTAGTCTCGGAGTAGAGGGTAAGGGGAGGCAGGGGACAGAGAGGCTTCTGGCAGCCCCAGGAAATGCTGAGTGGCAGAGTCAGCTGAACTGAGCTTGTTTTTCATGACTAATTAAAGTTGAGGCTCTTCCCCTGCTAAATGGAAATGAAGACGACCATGGAGAAGACTAGAAATAATGAGGTTATCTGGAAACAGCATCATGAAACCTGAACGTATTTTTGCTCAGAAAAAAGAAAGTGCAGTAACACTCACTCCATCAGATGCTGCCTATGCTGCCCAGGCCATCCCAGCCTGTCTGGCCTCACCTTCAGTCCTCCCTTCAGCACGCAGCTTGTCTCCCTGCAGTCCAAGCTCGGGCTGCTCTCCCTCCTGGTTATGTGTGTCCTCTCACCCACCCTGCTTGGCCCCTCTGTGAAGCCTCCACCCCTTCCACATTTGTTTTTCCTTTCTGTCCTTTGATTACCCCCACTCATGATATAATTGGTCTGTGTCACACACCGTCTTCAACTGTTTCCTCACACTTCGTGTGGGTCAGCTTGCCTCTGACAACTTTTCACTCTCTAAGAGAAGGGACTGGGTGGTTTTCTTCATGTTTCACACAGTGTTCTCCACACACAGGCGATCAATAAATACTTGTGGATAGATAAAATACCAGATTGATGGGTGAATGAATGGGTGAGTGGGTGGATGGATGGTGAACTGGTTGGATGGCAGGGCCACCCAACACCTTGGCCAGTCCCCTAAAGCTGAGGAATTTTTCAAAGGCCTGAAGGAGGATTCTCCAGAGCTACGGGCAGGGAGAATTCAACCTGTTGCCATTTGCACAGCACTTACTGTGCTGATTGCCCTCTCTTGAGAAGGACTAGAAGGCAGACTTGACCAATGGCCTTACTCTAGAAGGCATCTCCCCCATAATACTTTAAAATCAGACCATGGGCTTTTTAATCCGTGGTCTGAAATAGTTTTCAGGGTTGGCACCTGGAAAACATCCACTTTGACATCTTTCTTTTAGTCAATAGTTGAAAGCAACTTTAAAGCCTGTGACTTACGAGTCTACCTGCCTAGAAATTAATAATCAGTTCAATTACTTCACCTACTGGGAGGAAATTGGAGGCTGAGATTTGTAGTGGAGCCAGCACACTGTGCGAGGCCTGAGTCTTCACCTCTAGCCCTGCTGGACGGTGGGGGATGCAGGGTCGGCGCTCTTCATGGAGGCAGAGAAGCAGCACCAGGGGTATCGGCACATAACAGGGTTTCTGATAGCTAGGCATCTGCCTTGGATGGGGAGCCCTGATGAGGCTGGGGCAGTAGCAAGATGAAGGCTATACTGCAGCAGCCCTGAAGCCTCTGGTTTGCTTCCCTCCTCTGCAATCCCAGTGAGTTATCCCTTCACAGGGATGGAAGGCACCAGATTAACCAATTCTAAGTGCTGATCCAGTGCATTTCCAACATGATTCCAAATGACCGCATGTTAATCCCACTTGTGTAGGCCTACCACAGACATGAATGTGTACCAGCAAACCTCACCCATTTGAAGCATTCCAGGAAGATTCTAGGGCATATTTCATCTTGCCCTAGCAGTGTAGCTGGTAGGAGGAAGAACCTCGGCGATTATTTATTCCCCAAGTTGACATCTTCCTCCCACCAACCCCCAGCTCCCACAGCTCTTGGCATGTGGACCACTCCACTGAGCACCTGATGTCCCTGCTATTGCCTGGGTGTTTGTCTACCTTCCCACCTAGACCTCCTGCTTCTTCGTTCCCTTTTGTAGCTGATTACTATTCCATTGTATGAATTTATAACCACATTTTATTTATCCATTTATTAGCTGATGGACATTTGGGTTACTTCCACATCTTGGCTCTTATGAACAAGGCTGCTATGAACGTTTATGTACAAGTTTTTGTGTGGATGTGTCTTTTTCTCTCTCTTAGATACATTCCTAGGAGTGCAGTTGTTGGGTCATAGGGTTCATCTTTTGAGGAGAACTGCAAGACTGTTTTCCAAAGTGGCTACACCATTTTACGCTCCCACTAAAAATGTATGAGGGTTCCAGTTTCTCCACATCTTTGCCAAAACTTAACTTTTTTCTTTTTTATTATAGTCATCCCAGTGGGTGTGAAGTGGAATATGACTGGGATTTTGATTTGCATTTTCCTGATGGTTAATGATGCTAAGCATCTTTTCGTGTGTTTATTATTACTGAGTGTTAAGAGTTCTTTATGTAGTTTAGATATAGTACCTTATCAGAGATAGGATTTGTTCATATTTTCTCCCTTTCTGTGAATTATCCTTTCACTTTCTTTTTGGTGTTACTTTGAGGCACAAAAGTTTTTCATTTTGACAAAGCCCAGTCTTCTTTCCCTCCCTCCCTTGTTGTTGTTGTTGTTTTTTTTTTTTTGAGATGGAATCTTGCTTTGTCACTCAGGCTGGAGTGCAGTGGCGTGATCTCGGCTCACTGCAACCTCCACCTCCCGGGTTCAAGCAACCCTCCTGCCTCAGCCTCCCGAGTAGCTGGGACTACAGGTGTCCACCACCATGCCTGGCTAATTTTTGTATTTTTAGTAGAGACGGGGTTTCACCCTATTTGGTCAGACTGGTCTTGAACTCCTGACCTCAAGTGATCCACCCACCTCAGCCTCCCAAAGTGCTGGGATTACAGGCATAAGCCACAGCGCCCAGTCTGACAAAGCCCAGTTTTTCTAATGTTGCTTGTGTTTTTGATGTCATATCTAAGAAATAGTTGCCTAATTCAAGGTCGTACAGATTTACTTCTATGTCTTCTATGAGTTTCCTAAGGCCGGGCACAGTAGCTCAAGGCCAGGTGTGGTGGCTCACACCTGTAATCCCAGCACTTTGGGAGGCCGAGACAGGTGGATTATGAGGTCAGGAGTTCAAGACCAGCCTGGCCAAGATGGTGAAACCCTGTCTCTACTAAAAATATAAAAAATTTAGCCAGGCACAGTGGCAGGCACCTGTAATCCCAGCTACTCGGGGAGGCTGAGGCAGGAGAATTGCTTGAACCTGGGCAGCAGAGGTTGCAGTGAGCTGAGATCTGCACTCCAGCCTGGGTGACAGACAGACTCCGTCTCAAAAAAAAAAAAAAAAATGAAATGAGTTTTCTAGTTTTAGCTCTTACATTTAGATCTTTGGTACATTTTAATTTTTATATGTTGTGTGAGGTAAGGGTCCAACTTCATTCTTTCGCAGGTGTATATCCAGTTGTCCCAGGATTACTGGTTGAAAAGACTTTTTTTCCCCGTTATTTTGGTACCCTTGTCAAAAATCATTTGACCATAAATGTGAGGGTGTGTTTGTAGATTCTCACTCTGTTGATTTGTGTAATCTGCCCTTGCTATTCTGTTGATCTATATGTCTATTCTTATGCCAGTAGCACACTGTCTTTATTCCTATAGCTTGTAGTAAGTTTTGAAATCAGGAAGTGTGAGTCCTCTAATTTTGTTTTCTTTTTCAAGATTGTTTTGGATACACAGCAGATTCTTTTTTTTTTTTTTTTTTT
>NW_016824934.1:234627-267371 GCF_001698545.2 Rhinopithecus bieti | reverse complement strand
TTTTTTTTTTTTTTTTTTTTTTGGTAGCAACAGGGTCTTGTCTCAAGTGATCCTTCCACCTCAGCCTCCCAAAATTTGGGGATTACAGGTGTGAGCCACTGAGCCCAGCCTCTCAGCAGATTCTTAAAACACACTTGTTGATTGGCTGCTTGTTTTCTTGTTTCCTTGATGGACTGGCCAGACTGTGAGCGCCTAGCTGGCCTGCACGCTTAAGTGACACATTCCTCTCCCTACTCCAGCCTCCCTTCATAAGGCATTTGGCCAGTAGAGATCTAGGCAGTTCTGGCTGAGCTGCCTTAGTCCAGGGCAAGGTAGTAAAAGAGAATTTGGCAGGTTGCAGCTGGCTCCCCAAGCAGGAGATCTAAATCCAACTCATCCTTCCCCTACCCTCCCCAAAACATCTCAGCATTCCTTCCTCTTCTGTCCTTGCCTTGCAGGCTTGGAGCTTGGGTAGTTAGAGCTCTATCTAGACTCACTTCTGGCCACATCACACCAGCTCTTCCCATGTGCCTGTCATCCCACCACTCTCCTGCCCCTTCCTAACCATGATTCATGGCAAAATGGTGCAGGATAGAAGCTATCTGTCCTGTCAGGTGGGGCTAGTGCACCAAAGCAGCCTGGCCTTCTTTGGTGGCATCTTTGGTCACCCCCATAGGTTCTTTATGGACTCAACAGGAATGTCACGTGAGCTGCAGGTACTGATTTTGCTGATGGATGATGAAATTTTTTTCTTCCCTGTTGGGCTTTCAGTCCTTGCCTTAAGGAGACCATAAAAGAAGTGGTGGGAGGCCAGGTGCAGTGGTTCACACACGTAATCCCAGCACTTTGGGAGGCCAAGGGGAGCAGATCACTTGAGGTCAGGAATTCGAGACCAGCCTGACCAACATGGAGAAACCCCGTCTCTAGTAAAAATACAAAATTAGCAAGGTGTGGTGGCAGGTGCCTGTAATCCCAGCTACTCCAGAGGCTGAGGCAGGAGAATCTCTCAAACCCGGGAAGCAGAGGTTGAGGTGAGCTGAGATCACACCAGTGCACTCCAGCCTGGGCAGCAAGAGCGAAACTCTGTCTCAAAACAGAACAACAATAAAAAAGTGATAGGCCGGGCACAGTGGCTCATGCCTGTAATCCCAGCACTTTGGGAGGCTGAGGCAGGTGAATCACTTGTGGTCAGGAGTTCGAGACCAGCCTGGCCAACATGGTAAAACCCCGTCTCTACTAAAAATACAAAAATTAGCCGGCCGTGGTGGCAGGTACCTGTAATCCCAGCTATTCATGAGGTTGAGGCAGGAGAATCGCTTGAACCCAGGAGGCAGAGGTTGCAGTGAGCTGAGATCATGCCACTGCATTGTGGCCTGGGCAGCAGAGCAAGACGCAGTCTCAAAAAAATAAAAAGAGTGATAAACCCACTGGATGTGGTGACTCATGCCTGGAATCTCAGCACTTTGGTAGGCTGAGGTGGGCAGATCACTTGATCTCCAGGAGTTCAAGACCAGCCTGGACAACATGGTAAAACCCTGTCTCTACAAAAAAAAAAAAAAAAATACACAAAAATTAGCCTGGTATAGTGGCACATGCTTATAGTCACAGATACTCAGGAGGCTGAGATGGGAGGATCACCTGAGCCCAGGAAGGTCAAGGCTGCAGTAAGCTGTGATTGTGCCACTGTACTCCAGCCTGGGTGACAAAGTGAGACCTTGTCTCAAAAAAAAAAAAAAAAATGATAAAACCAAGTCTGACTTCTTCATCTCCATTGCCTTCCTGCAGGGTAGGGGGCAGTCTGTGCACTGGAGATACTTAGCCCAGCACCACAGCTATCTGCAAACTTGGACCAGTTATCTAACCTTCATTAACGCAGTCTCCTTGTTGGCTAAATAGGGATACTTCCCTTATAGAATGGCAGAATGGCAGGAGCGATTAAAGATTCAGTAGGAGCGGCCAGGCGCGGTGGCTCAAGCCTGTAATCCCAGCACTTTGGGAGGCCGAGACAGGCGGATCACGAGGTCAGGAGATCGAGACCATCCTGGCTAACCTGGTGAAACCCCGTCTCTACTAAAAAATACAAAAAGCTAGCCGGGCAAGGTGGCAGGCACCTGTACTCCCAGCTACTCGGGAGGCTGAGGCAGGAGAATGGCCTGAACCCAGGAGGCGGAGCTTGCAGTGAGCTGAGATCCGGCCAGTGCACTCCAGCCTGGGTGGCAGAGCGAGACTCCGTCTCAAAAAAAAAAAAGAATTCAGTAGGAGCAAAATGTTCATTATCATTGGTAACACTAGTTACCATTTACTGAATGTTTTCTTTGTGCCATTCTCTATGTTGGTGTTCAGATTAAGTCAGATGGAATAAAGGAGGAGATCTCATGATCTCCAGCCATAAACAAGCATGTGCTGAGCATCTGCTCTGTATTGAATCCTATGCTGGTCCTCATGTGTGTTTTTGTTTGGGGGGTTTGAAAAAGGCCACCTGTGTGGGGTGCAGGGGAGCATCAGGAAGAGCAGCTAATGGATGCTGGGCTTAATAACTAGGTGATGGGTTGATCTGTGCAGCAAACCACCATGGTACATGTTTATCTAGGTAACAAACCTGCACGTCCTACACATGTATCCCAGAACTCTAAAAGTTGAAGGGGCTAGGTGCGGTGGCTCACACCTGTAATCCCAGCACTTTCGAAGGCTGAGGTGGGTAGATTACTTGAGGTCAGGAGTTTTAGACCAGCCGGGCCAACATGGTGAAACCCTGTCTCTACAAAAAATACAAAAATTAGCTGGGCAAAAACAGAAAAAATTATCTGGGTGTGGTGGCACACACCTGTAGTCCCAGCTGCTTGGGGGCTGAGGCAGGAGAATTGCTTGAACCCGGGAGGTGGAGGTTGCAGTGAGCCAATATCACGCCACTCTACTCCAGCCTGGGCGACAGACTCGTCTCAATCAATCAATAAAAGTTGAAGAGAAAAAAGAAAGAAAAAGGCCATTTAATTATCCCCTCTCTATACAGATTCTCAGCCAACTGAGAACTGCACAAAGGAGTTAGGTAGAGGTAAAAATAGAGATTGTATTATAGGTAGAGGTCCAGCCAACACATGGCTCAGACCCACAGCCAAAGTGCACCTTCGCCCCCTCCCCTTTTCTGTTTCCTGGTTTAAATCTGGGTTCCAGGCTGCAGAGCAAGCAGCATGGGGAACGGGGCCACTAAAGGGCAAGTGTCCTGGGGGACTTATCTGGAGCTGTCAAGATGGTAAGATCAGTCCTTTTGCCTGCTTACATGCAACTAGGTGCTGCTGTGTGACCACTGGATAGTCCTGGCCCTACTGCAGGAGGGCCCCAGGTGTACACCCTGCTGAGCCCACCATCAAAACCTCTGGAATGTTCATGCTAGTTCTCTAAATCTGTGCTTTCCATGTACCATGAAACTTGTTGCCAACTATAATTTCTTGATGTGTGCAAGTGGGTTATGTAATACCCAACCCATAGGATGCTAGAAGGACTGGGGAGAAAGCACTTGATCAGGGCCTGGCACTCACTAGGCCCTCAGTGGGGCCATCCCAGTAAGCCTGGTTCAACACCCAGGGGAACTAAGCCTGCTGTTGCAGATTATCAACCGTCTGCCTGTGTGCCGAGAAGTCTCTTCAGGGGCTAAATGGTCAGGGTAAGTCTGTGTGCTGAAGTTGGAGATGTGGATTTGGGAGTGATCAGGGCTCAACAGAAAGGCATCATTGAAAGACAGGCATTGGTGCAGGATGGGCCTACAGAGGTCCATTGTCTGTGCAGTGGGCTTTCAGTCCCATGTTTCAGACGTCCTCCAGGTTTGGGATGGGAGGGGCAGAGTTGTTAGGGGAAGGGACAACACCCCTGAACCTCCCTCCAAACCCGTATTTAGGATTGTCTAAGGCCAAATGGTGAAATAAGGCCATTGGTTTCCCCAGGGCCCCCTGCTTCCTCTTTCTGCACCCTTCTACTCTTTCAGTGCCCTTCCTCCAAGCACCGGGGAAAACAAGGGTCCAAAAACAAAAAACTCCAAGACAGAGGGCAGCAAAATAGGAGCCAAATGCAGCCCACCACCTGCTTTTATAGCCCATGAGCTATCAGTGGTTTTACATTTTTAATTGGTTGAAAAAAATAATATTTTGTGACACATGAAATTCAAATTTCAGTGTCCACAAAGTTTTGTTGGAACACAGCCACAACCATTTGTTTACAAATTGTCTATGGCTGCTTTCAGCTGAGTTGAGAAGGTATAGGCCTGCAAAGTCTAAAATACTGACTCTCTGGCCCTTTAAGGAAAAGCTTGACAATGCCCTGTTTTAGGATGTGTCTTGCACCCAGGAGATCTGCTTTCCAAGGAAAGGGCAAACCAGTTAAATCCAGGCAGATGTGCAGAGGAGACACTGGACAGGGAAGCCTTCCTGATCCTTCCGGTGACACTGGAGGAGCTGAGGGGAGATAACTCTCTAATCCTACAGATGGGACTGCTTCTGTCCACACTGAGTTAGGGGGCATGGAAACAGTGGGTTCAGGCCTATGACTCATTCTAACAGTATAGATAGCAGGATTCAGAAGGTGATTAATAGTCTCCAGTGAGCCCACCACACCAGCTTCCCTGCCAGGCTGGTGGCAGCGATTTTACCTGAGGCCTTTCATGTTCCCAGGGTCCTGCAGGCTGCCCTGGGCCGGCCCTGAGCAGTATATTCATTGCTTACCTTTCTCCTGTCTCTGCAGAGTTTGCCTTCTGCCAGGTGGATGCCTCCATCGCTCTGGCCCTGGCCCTGGCCGTCCTGTGTGATCTGCTCCAGCAGTGGGACCAGCTGGCCCCTGGACTGCCCATCCTGCTGGGATGGCTGTTGGGAGACAGTGACAACCTCGTGGTCTGTGTGGAGAGCATGCATCAGGTGATCCCGGGGTGTCAGGGGAGTGGGAGGCAGGGTTGGAGTGTCCTAAACCCGCTGGATGCAGCACCTACAGCCTCAGCTGGGCTTGTTCATGCTTACACACACAGCAGTAACCACTAGGAAAGCCACCCACTGGGTGCTGCCGAGGGCACAGGGACACTCTCAGGCTGACTTCTGGGGTGCTGATGGTCAGCCTCCAGATTAGCCAGGGGAGAGAACTCGCAAAGAAGCCCCTGGATGTGGAGAGTTTAATTATGGAGACTGCTTGTTAGTCAGTATTGGAGTTAGCCTGGAGCTTCCCAAAGTTAGGTCTGAGGGTGAAGCATTTTCAGAGAATTAGGATTTTTGCTGGGAATTTCCTGCTTGAAGAAAACTATTACTAGCCCCCTCCAGGGTGGGTGCAGTCACAGACAGGGAAACTGAGGACGAAGACAAGCAGCAAAAGCCTCCTGAGAACTGAAATTGATCGCCACCAGTATCTGACTCAGCTGACCTTCTTGGCATCCCCAGCAGGCCAAGGGTTCAAAAAGCATTGTCCCTGTTTATGAGAAATTTGGAGACATGGTAAGTGTCTGATAAAATGACCTTGAGAATCATGGTGTTATAGAAACAGGACGCAGCCTAGTGTCCTCTGTTTGGAGATTCCTTCTCTGGCCTGCTGCAGAGATGACCTTTCCTCCCTCGTCTCCAATTTCCAGCTGCACCTTAAGCTCCCTTGTTGAAGTCCCCTTTTCAGCATCCATCCCCTAGAGTATCTTGACTTTGCACCACAAACACATCTTTATCAAGGTCATGTTAAGTCTGGGGAAAAAATTCCTCTCTGCTGGAGAAATACAGTGAGTAAAAATAGAAGGTGACCTTCAAGGCTGCAAGTGGTGTGTGTACATAGGTGTTGACAGGCGAGAGTGCGCCCTCTGTCCAGTGGGGGAGGGGACATGACACCCTTCTTGTACCTGGCAGGGTACTGCTCGATCTGGACTGGGGCTTGTCACCATTCCCTGTAAGACTGACTTTTGGCTTTTTCATCTGATTTAGGTGGAAGAAGACTACCTGTTTGAAAAAGCAGAAGTCAACTTTTGGGCCGAGACCCTGATCTTTGTGAAGTACCTCTGCAAGCACCTCTTCTGTCTCCTCTCCAAGTCTGGCTGGCGTCTTCCAAGCCCTGAGATGCTCTGTCACCTTCAAAGGATGGTGTCAGAGCAGTGCCGCCTCCTGTCTCAGCTCTTCAGAGAGCTTCCACCAGCTGCAGAATTTGTGAAGACAGTGGAGTTCACAAGACTACGCATTCAGGAGGAAAGGACTTTGGCTTACTTGAAGCTGCTGGCCTTTTTGGAAGGAAAGGAAGGGGAAGACACCCTAGTTCTCAGTGTTTGGGACTCTTCTGCAGAAGCGAGGCAATTAACTCTTCCAAGAACAGAAGCAGCATGTTGAAGAAAATTTGGGGGATTGGAATGGGGCTATGTGTGGATTTTTCCTCACAAATCTGCAGGAAACATGTTGAACATAAATTCAAAAATGTTATCCCATTCATGCCTCCCCTAGTTTTGTGAGTCTAGTCGTCTGTCACTTCTCACAGAGAAACTTTTCTTCAGTTCACTCATTCAGGGCAGCCTACTTTATTGCTGCTACTGTAGGAAGTGAGGCGACTCCGCTGCAGATTTACTCTGTTCCCAGGTGCAGGCCACCTGCAGGCCTGAATGAGCCTTTTTCATCCCCCAGGGCCTCTAATGCCCTGCCATAGCCTCCCTACATTCTCTGTGAAGGGACTACACAGAGTTGGATTTTAGCACACACATGATCCCTCCCCCTCCCCTTTTCTGGCTTTATGTAGGGGCTGGATGAGTTGGCAAACAGCCCATTTGGTCAGATTTATAAATTTTGTTCCATTTTAGCAAAGCAGAAATACGTTCCAAATGTTGGATCCTAGGAGAATTCAGGATCAACCTTGCACAAATAATTTATTTTTATTGTCTGCATGTGTAAGTCCTGCAGTGACCTACACATTCCATCTTAATTATTCAAAGAGCCATTGAGCACTCCCCCTACCCCCAAAAAAGTATGCTAATGCTAGGAAACCTGATTTTGCCACCCAGTGAAAGTATATCCATGCTCTTAGCTGTGAGGAGGAACCTGGGGAAAGGAGAGGCAGAGAAAATGACTTATTCTATGCCTACATTGTTTACCTATCACTTGCTTGGTGGCAGTAACAAGATTCTCACTTAAGATGCCATTAAACACATTTATCAGCCGGGCGCAGTGGCTCACGCTTGTAATCCCAGTGCTTTGTGAGGCTAAGGCAGGCAGATCATGAGGTCAGGAGTTCAAGACCAGCCTGACCAACATAGTGAAACCCCATCTCTACCAAAAATACAAAAATTAGCCAGGAGTGGTGGTGCGCACCTGTAATCCCAGCCACTCAGAAGGCTGAGGCAGGAGAAACGCTTGAACCCAGGAGGTGGAGGTTGCAGTGAACTGAGATCACGTCACTGCACTCCAGCCTGTGCAACAGAGCGAGACGCCGTCACACACACACACACACATACTGCAGTTCAGCCTGGGCGACAGAGTGAGACTCCGTCACACACACACACTCCAGCCTGGGCGACAGAGCGAGACTCTGACACACACACACCCTTTGCAGTGATTTTAATCTAGAAACCTTAATGATTTTCTGCCTTTTCAAGCCCAGCCCAGCCCTCTTCCTCACATACCCAGCAGGTGGCGCCCTTACATACGTTTTGCTGCTGGTCCAGTTTTTCATTGGCTCACCATTTTTATTTATAATTTCAGAGTGTTACCCACTAACAGTTATCTTGAGAATCATAGCTTTGGATGGGTCGTAGTCTCATCCGCATCCATTTTTCATCCTACTGATCTGAAAAAACCATTTCAATCATAGTATATGAAGTTGCTCCAGATTTTAGGGTCTGTTAAAAAAAAAAAAAAAAAAAACCTAAATACCCAGGTGAATGATCACTTAATTTCATTGATGTTTCAGAGTCTGAAGGGGCGGGTGAGAGGAGAGTGAGTTTACAATCATTTTCTACTGCAGAAAAGCTCATATTTCAAATGTAATTCATCTCTCTTTGAGATACATTTAACACTAAAAATGATGCAGCTGTAAGCCAGGCATGGTGGTGCACACTTGTATCCCAGCTACTCAGGAGGCTGAGGTGGGAGGATCGCCCAGGAGTTCATGCCTGTGAAAGGCCACTGCACTCCAGCCTGAGTAACACAGCAAGACCCCATCACTAAAAGAAAATTTAAGAACAAAAAAGCAGCCATACTGCAAGTATAGGAAAGGGGCTTTGTAAGAGGCAGGAAAGAAGTTAACTCAGTGTCCAAAGTTTTGTCCTAAAGAGAACAGGAAATTCCCTGGGTGGTTTTGCAACCACTCGGCCCCAAATGTGGTTTCTGTGATCCTGAATTAATTACCTAGTTAGGCAGCTGTGTAGCCCACACCTGAGGGAAAGTTGCCAACCTAACACTTTTTGTTCTAAGACCTAGCTGGTGAGACGTGAGGGACTTGGTAACATAAATGTGGTGATAACCACAGAAAAATAATTATGAAACTGGCCCAACAAAGCCCAGCTCAATGGAAATGGCCAGCACTTCTTTTTTCCTCCATTTAAAATGGAATAAAAGCAGCTACATGATACATTTTATACTAGCAGGTACTCTGTACACAGCATATCCCATAATATGTCCACATGTTATCTCCAGAATCCTAATCTGCAAAGTGGGTGTTCTCACAGCTGTTGACTGGGACTCACCCCAGATCTGTTGATTCAAACAGATGTTTCCATTGGTTCTGTATCTGAAATCTTGTTACTAACCTAATAGAAGTGCCTAGGGAAGTGGCTGTTTCACACTGTTTGATGAGATGTTTGGGGTCATCTCACCAAAGAACAAACCAGACTACAGTTGCCCAGGTATATCAAGGGGTCAGTGTAGGGTAGGTGCTAAAAGTGAAACTGGTCCCTCTGAGGTCACCTACTCTTGGCTCTGAGTCCTAGGGTCCAGGACTTGGGTACCCCCACAGCTCTGCACTCATGAGTCTATGGCTCTCTGTCCATCTGGCCATAGTTCAGAAGCCTGGCTTTCTCCACCCTTATGCTTTGTCAATTTGGTTTAATACATAAAGATGGTTTAGTTATTGTCTTTTAAACACCTTCACAGATATCATTTGCACCTTGACAAAGGTGAGAGATGAATAAAGCAGGAATATTATCTTCGTTTTACAAGGAAACCCAAGTACCAAAGAGATGATGTGATTTGCCTAAGACCACATGATTTCTATGGGGCAGGGCCTGAACTCCAGCCCAGCATTCCTGATCCTTACCCTGGACTCTGGCTCCCTGGGCTGTGAGGGGAGTACAGTAGTGGGAAATGCAGGCTACACTCCAGGGACTCGAATCCCTGAGTGGTAGGCCTAGTTCTTTCCCCAGCAGGTCCTGGACCTTCCAGCTTCAGGTCCAAGCTTTTTGGCAACCTGTATGAGCGCGGAGGGAGAAGTGCCCTAGACCAGACTCCAGATCGTTCCTAGTGGGGCTGTCAGCGGCTTTAGCCTCACTGGGCGCTAGGTGGGGGTGTCTGCTCCGTACCCGGACGAAGGCGGGGCGCCCGCTGGCAAAGCGCATTTTCCAGCGCAAGCTGTTGGGGTGTGGGGCTGGCGGGAGAGGGAAAACAGAGGGGGGCGCGCCCACCATCAGCGTCTGTGCAGCCCCACCTGGGCCGCGGGTTGGTCTCAGCCGGATCCTGCAGCCCTCATGGAGCTAAGGCTGGGCGAGGCGCCCCCACGGCCGGGGAGGGAAGAGGCTGGGAGGACGCAACAGGCCCAGGCTGTGCCGGGCGGGGAGCCTCGACGGGCAGCTGCGCCCCCAGCCCGAGGCCGGGCCGACCAGCAGACGGAAAGGATGGCGCTAAGTCGCCTTCAAGCCCGCACGGCTCTCCCGGCCTTTCCTCCTGTCCTCGGAGTCAGCTCCCCCGCCCGGGACGTCCCGCGCCACTCCGCGCCTTTGGCCCTGGCTCAAGGTCTTGTGATGTGATTAGCAAAGCCAGCGCCTTGTCCTCAGACACTCAGCCCTGCCCGGCAGGCCCCGACGCTCAAGCCCTGTTTACTGAGCCTGGGCGGGGAGGGGGCGGAGAAATGAGCCCGGGCTCCACCGGCAAGACTGCCGCGGCGGCCGCCCGCGTGGCCACCCCCCCCCCACCCCACCCCACCGCGACTCCACGTGCAGTCGGGCTGGAGCCGCCACCGACAGGACGCAGGCCCCGAGCCCCCGCCTCCTGGCCGAAGCACCCTTTGCAAACCCGCCGGGCCGCGCGGATGGTTGCGATATTCTGGCATTTTGCAATTCCCGCGCCCAGCACAAAACCAAAGGTGGGAGCTAAAAGCTCCACAGGTCCGCCTCGGAGAACAGGGCAGGGAAAGACACGTCCAGGGCTGCAGAATCTCGGCCACGCTAAATGTACCGGGGCTCTCCGACCGCGAAGCCCCAGAGAAGGAAAGCCGTGCCTTCCCGCCGTCACCCGGGGCCGAACCCACTGGGGCCGAACGCTACACGCCGCACCGGCCGCCGGGGTCGCTGGCCCCGCCCCGAGGCCTCCCGCCCCCTTCCCCGGAGGAAAAAAATTGGCGGCGGCCAATGGGAGGCCGAGAAGACGCCTGACGTTCGCGAGCTGGCGGGCGGCGTTGCCTGGAGACTTCGGCGGGGGCCCAGTTCTGTCCCCTCCCCGGCGCGCCCGCCCCGCCGCAGCCGCACTCCCAGCTCTATATAGGGCGCGCGCTCGCGGGCTGCAGAGTTCCAGCAGTCCGCGAGCTGCCGTCGGCTCCGCGGGGGGGCGGGCCGGGCACCCCGGGGCGCGGAGGAGCGCTCCTCGCTTCTCTCCTTCCCCCCTGCCGCATTCCGCCGGACCCTCCCGCCGGCCCGCGCCGCTGCCCTCGCCCTCTCCTCTCGCCCCCCGGCAAACTTTCGGCCCCTCCCCGCCCCTCGCCCGTTATTCGTCGTGGCTCAAGCCCGGCCACGCCACCCCAAGGGCTCCTCCCGACCTCCCGGCCTGCCGCTCCGGCCACTGCGGGATCCAGAAACATGTCGACCACACTTTTGTCCGCGTTCTACGATGTCGACTTCTTGTGCAAGGTACGCCGGGGAGCGGGCTGGGCCGGCAGCAGCCGTTCCAGTTCTTGGACTTTGCCTCTGTCCCCTGGTCCTGGGGGACGCCCCTCCCGCCCTGCCTTTCGGGTCGGGAAAGTCCCGGGGTTTGCAAAATGTGTGCGAGCGCCCTGGAGGAGGAGGGGCGGCAGGGAGGGCGCTGGTGTCGCGGCTGAGTTTCTCCACTGCCGACCGCGGCCACGCTGCCCGGGGCTTCCCGGACGGGATTCGCGCCGCCCACCTCGGCGGCCGGGGCGAAGGATCACGTGTCGAAACTCAGCGCGGCCCGCGGTGGGTGTCCTCCCTTCTCCCGCTCCCTCCAGCAAGATCTTGCTGCTTTTGCGTGTGTATGGGTGGAGGGTGGAGGCCGAGTCGGGATCCGCCAAGAGTGGGGGAAAAAGAGGAAAAGAATCAGGTTGGGAGTTCTTATGTGGCTCGCCCCGAGTCTGTCTTCCCCTTCCGTTTTTCATCCCTTCCCCGCTCCCCTTCCTTTGGCAGACAGAGAAATCCCTGGCCAACCTCAACTTGAACAACATGCTGGACAAGAAGGCGGTGGGGACGCCCGTGGCCGCCGCCCCCAGCTCCGGCTTCGCGCCAGGCTTCCTCCGACGGCACTCGGCCAGCAACCTGCACGCACTCGCCCACCCCGCGCCCAGCCCCGGCAGCTGCTCGCCCAAGTTCCCGGGCGCCGCTAACGGCAGCAGCTGCGGCAGCGCGGCGGCCGGCGGCCCGACCTCCTACGGCACCCTTAAGGAGCCGTCGGGGGGCGGCGGCACAGCCCTGCTCAACAAGGAGAACAAATTCCGGGACCGCTCGTTCAGCGAGAACGGCGACCGCAGCCAGCACCTCCTGCACCTGCAGCAGCAGCAGAAGGGGGGCGGCGGCTCCCAGATCAACTCCACGCGCTACAAGACCGAGCTGTGCCGGCCCTTCGAGGAGAGCGGCACGTGCAAGTACGGCGAGAAGTGCCAGTTCGCGCATGGCTTCCACGAGCTGCGCAGCCTGACTCGCCACCCGAAGTACAAGACCGAGTTGTGCCGCACCTTCCACACCATCGGCTTCTGCCCCTACGGGCCGCGCTGCCACTTCATCCACAACGCGGACGAGCGGCGGCCCGCGCCGTCGGGGGGCGCCTCCGGGGACCTGCGTGCCTTTGGTACGCGCGACGCGCTGCACCTGGGCTTCCCGCGGGAGCCGCGGCCCAAGCTGCACCACAGCCTCAGCTTCTCGGGCTTCCCGTCGGGCCACCATCAGCCCCCGGGCGGCCTCGAGTCGCCGCTGCTGCTCGACAGCCCCACGTCGCGCACGCCGCCGCCGCCCTCCTGTTCCTCGGCCTCGTCCTGCTCCTCCTCCGCCTCCTCCTGTTCCTCGGCCTCCGCGGCCTCCACGCCTTCGGCCCCGGCATGCTGCGCCTCCGCGGCGGCCGCGGCTGCGGCCGCTCTGCTCTACGGCAGTGGGGGCGCCGAGGACCTGCTGGCACCTGGGGCCCCGTGCGCGGCCTGCTCGTCGGCCTCGTGCGCCAACAACGCTTTCGCCTTCGGCCCGGAGCTCAGCAGCCTCATCACGCCGCTCGCCATCCAGACCCACAACTTTGCCGCCGTGGCCGCCGCCGCCTACTACCGCAGTCAGCAGCAGCAGCAGCAGCAGCAGCAGCAGCAGCAGCAGGGCCTGGCGCCCCCCGCGCAGCCCCCGGCACCGCCCAGCGCACCCCTCCCCGCCGGGGCCGCCGCGCCTCCCTCGCCGCCCTTCAGCTTCCAGCTGCCGCGCCGCCTGTCCGACTCGCCCGTGTTCGACGCGCCCCCCAGCCCCCCGGACTCGCTGTCGGACCGCGACAGCTACCTGAGCGGCTCCTTGAGTTCTGGAAGCCTCAGCGGCTCCGAGTCCCCCAGCCTGGACCCCGGCCGCCGCCTGCCAATCTTCAGCCGCCTCTCCATCTCCGACGACTGAGGCAAGAGGGCGCCAGTGAGGAGGAAGGGAAGGCGGTTCAGAGATGTTGGAGGACACCCCTCGCCATCTCGCCCCTGCTGGGGGCCCGGGAGTAGGGGGGTGACATGGGTCCCTGGCAGACTGCAAGCCCGACCGAGCACTTGGACTCGAACTCTGCCGGGAGGGGCCCCACCTCTCCTTTTCGGTTTCCTCTTGGTTTTTTGTTTTTTATTACGAAGTTTCATTCTTTTGAGCAAAAAAGTCAAGGAACTTTTCTATTGAACAAAATATTCACAACAGGGCAGTTGTGATACGAATAGAACAAAAAAAAACACTTAAACTTTTTTAGGACTCCAATGAGTTTGGGACTTCAGGAAAAATCAACCCAGCACCAGCAGCTATCAACCACCATTCCATCTCTTCACTTGAACAGCATTAGTTAAGTCCAGATGTGGGAACCCTTAAGAAGTTCCTAATTGTTTGTCTCAGACCGGTGTTATACCAGCCAGCCACCACCTTGCTAAACCTATAAGCTTTTTAGAATCCAATATTCTGCCAAGAATATGCCTTGATAGCCCTCAGCCCATAGGTGTTTTTTGTTTTTTTAACAATTATGTATGTCTGGGGGTGAAAAACAAACCCTTGCATTCCAAAGGTCCATACTGGTTACTGGTTTCTTCACCACCACTTAGTGGATGTTTAGTTTAGAACCATTTTGTCTGCTCCCTCTGGAAGCCTTGGGCAGAGCTTACTTTGTAATTGTTGGAGAATAACTGCTGAATTTTTAGCTGTTTTGAGTTGATTCGCACCACTGCACCACAACTCAATATGAAAAAACTATTTAACTTATTTATTATCTTGTGAAAAGTATACAATGAAAATTTTGTTCATACTGTATTTATCAAGTATGATGAAAAGCAATAGATATATATTCTTTTATTATGTTAAATTATGATTGCCATTATTAATCGGCAAAATGTGGAGTGTATGTTCTTTTCACAGTAATATATGCCTTTTGTAACTTCACTTGGTTATTTTATTGTAAATGAGTACAAAATTCTTAATTTAAGAGATTGTATGTAATATTTATTTCATTAATTTCTTTCCTTGTTTACGTAAATTTTGAAAGATTGCATGATTTCTTGACAGAAATCTATCTTGATGCTGTGGAAGTAGTTTGAGGAACATCCTATGAGTTTTCTTAGAATGTATAAAGGTTGTAGCCCATCCAACTTTAAAGAAAAAAATGACCACATACTTTGCAATCAGGTTGAAATGTGGCATGCTTTTCTAATTCCAACTTTATAAACTAGCAAAAAAAGTGTTTGCTTATTCCCCACCAGTTCTGCTGTGACATACTGGAGTATCTTAAGACATGTAGCAATAACGGGGAGTGGGGGGGAGTCTCACAGTGCCTTTGGAAGGGCCCGAACTTGCCTTAAATCTTCCTCAACCAAATAAGTATTTTATTAGTGCTTGAGAGAATCTGAATGTAGGATGGGTTCAACTGCACAAAAGGAAAAGATTTTTACCACTTTTTTTATATAAAGTGAAGCGACCGCCTCTTAGTGCTGAAATATGTAGTACACGAATATGCCTTGTTTAATTACAGAAAATTCCAAAACTTGTACTATTTTTTTTTTTTCCGTGTAGAAAGGCAGGAATGTTTCCTAAGCTTTCCTGGACAGCAGATGAATGAGCGGTAGCTTTAGTTTGTACGTAGGTACAGTTGGAGCACTATATGTACTCTGGACTACTTTGACAGAAGTAGGTTTTTGAATGTAACAAGATAAGTCAACTTGAGTTGTAATATATTTTGGGGAATCAGTTCACTACAAATTGTGACTGTAAACATTGTACTGTAAATGTTTTGTAGTTTTCCCCCAATAAAATTTTTGGGAAAAAAAGGTATTACCATGTAAGAGCTTTCTTTTAAACAGGAATGTCTAGCTTTCTAGCTTCCCAGCTAACCATGTCTGCCATTCCCCAGGTCTTGGCATGGTCAGGAAGGACTTGGAGCTGGCAGAGCCAAGAGTTCAGAAGAGCCTGCGTCCTCTCGGCCCGTATATATTTTATAAGCAAGTTCTTCTAACTGAAAGAAAGTAATTATTTGGACTGTCAAGGGCATTAGCTGTTCCCTTTGGTAATAAGATGCATCCCAGAGTTGGCTGGCTGGCTGGCTGGCTGGTGGCAGGGCCTGGCCAGGAGGCCTGAAGGGGTGTGGCCTGCCTGTGAGTCACCGGGTGGATCATGTGGCTGCGGTAGCAGCTGAGGGTCTGATTTTTTGCTGGGAAACAGAACTGCTTGGGTGGGGAAGGGGAGGAGGATCTTTCTGCAGCCGGTGGCCTGCCAGGCCTGAGTGCTGAGCTGGAGGTGGAGAGTGAAGCCAGGCTTTTTCTGGGTCGGAGAACTGGAGTTGTGCCTGGATTTTGGAAAGCCTGGTATGTCCTTGTTCAGGGTGGAGGGGAAGATAAAACAAGTTAAACTTACATCTGAGTGATGTTTGCTTATGTGAACAACTTCCTCTGGGAATGAACACATTCAAGTTATTTATGCAAAAAGATTTCATGTCTGTGCTTTAGAGGACTGTAAGTGACCAGAAAGCAAATTCAACCCAGGTCTCTAGAAAAAGGAAGGGGAAAAAAAGACTGATTTGCCTGCTGATTTCACAAACAGTTGAACAAAATCTTACTGTAGTGACTGGCAGTTTCTAACTTTAAAACAATCATTTTAAGAACTTAAATCGGGTTCATAAGTCAATTCATGTTTTTTCTCCTCCACCGCTGCCCCCATACACACAGTTCAGACACTTTTTCCAAAGTAGGTAAGAGATTTAGCAATAGTTTGCTTTCTCATATACAACAGCTGGGCTCCATCAACAATCCTCGCATCCCCGTTCCCTGCGGGGCCCTGCCTTAGTCAGGGTCTCTGGTGACTCACAGCTGAGCATGGAGGGGAGGGGGCGGTCTGATGGATACGCCAGGCCTCGGGCAGCTGTTTCACGTTAACGATGATTGCACTGGTGTTAACTGGAGCGTTTTGGTGCTTGTTGCGTGCTGCCAAAGGGGATGGGACACAGTTTCAAGGTTCTCCCAGATGCCAGCCCCTGACTGAAGGCCTCAGCAGCAGGGGAGGGGAAGCCCAAGGCCAAGGAGGACTTAGGAGGGGCGAAGACTCTGCAGGCTCCCCAGCCCCTGCACCATAAAGAATGTGCAGTGGGGAGGAAAAAGTCTAAAATGTGGTGCTATTTAGGTTAAGCTGCATTTCAAAGGCCTTGTTTCCACTTCATTCTTAAACTTATTTTTCTAAACAAGTACTTTTGATCAGCTGGAATGTTGGGGTAAGCCACATTCATTTTTAAAAACTGGTTTGTTTCAAAAGCCCAACTGTTAGGATCTGAAGTTTTGTATCGCAGACCCAGTGGAGCGTGGAAAGCTAGGGGGGATCATTCAGAAATTTCCTCTTGCCGCAGATCAATGGAGGGTACTTAGGTCACTGTTTTCCTGCAGGGCCTGGAAATTAACAGAAAAAAAAACCTCTACCGTTGCTTGATCACCCTTAAAAAGTTTTCTTGTAAATTAAGGAAACAGAAGACTGCAAGTAATGACAAACCAAAATTCCCATCCCGGACTGGTGACTCTGAGTTACACTTAGAAACTGTGGGAGAAAATTTCTCCGTAGTCAGTTGTGAAAATGAGCCCAGAATGTGATGGTGTTTAGAATGTCTTCATCGTGGCGTTTCCACTGGATGTCTGAAGACTAAGGTATTTTTTAAGCAGCTCAATTAGTGTGTGCCACCTTCTAATTATATTTCAGAGAAAGGATGTGTGCACGTACACATTTTCCACCCCTCATGCTGTCTGAATCTACTGCTGGGTGTGTAAAAAGAAAAAAAAAAATACACACACACACACACTATTCAGAAAGCCAAAGCTCTGCACCAGCCCCAGGGAATAGATGGAGGATTGTGAGCCCTGCAGTGGCTCAGGACCCCAGATGACAGAGCCAGGCCTGGTGGGCCTGACGCAGGAAAAACAAGGAGGCCTAGCTCTTGGCCGCCAGCCTGGCCCGGCACTAGAATGCTCGGTGCTAAAACTCGCCTGGGGGGGTCTCAGAAAAACCCCACGGTGGCCACGTGCAGAGAGGAAGCCAGCTAGAGAGCATTGAGCCTCGGAAGGGAAGCGTCCCCAGACACCCGCTCTCCTTCAATCTTGCTTGTGGTGACAAGTGAGGGCGGATGTGACTCTCACCAAGTTTTCTTGAGACCGGAAGTTGGGTCTCGGCACCGTCCTCGGCCTTGGAAGTTGGTGGGAGCCGGCACAGCCCTTAGAGGCTAGCCGGGCTTACCTTCCATCAGGGACCCATTGTCGTGAACTCTAATTGTGTTTATTTTTTCTTGTCCACACTCCTGGAGGATGTGCAACTCTGTGGCCGTCCTGGGCAGTTCCAGTTCTGTGCTGCTGCTGGCAGGGCTGAGGGAGGGAGGAGGAGAGCGGGGGCTGGGGCGGGGCGGGGCCTGGCGGTTGGACAGGGCTCCCCAGGCCGAGCCCTGCAGGGAGGAGGCGGGAGGGAGCGGGGCAGCAGGAAGCCACAGCACCTCCAGGGCCCAACCTCTCCTGATGGGTTTTACTAGACCTTGAAAGTGTGTGTGTGTGCGCGCGCGGGCGCATGCATGCCGTGCACGTGTGTGGAGGTCTGAGGGGTGCGCCTGCATGGGAAATGTATTAGTACGTGTTTCTGTGTCCTTTTCTGTCTATGGGTGTGCAGAGGTTTGTGGGTGTTGCTCCGTGTGCAGGTGTTCAGGGGTCTGCATGTGTGATGTCGCCCTAGGGGAGTACTGGTGTGTGGATCTGTGTGCTTCTGCATGTGGAGGTTATGTGGGGGGAGGGTCTGTGGGTATGGCTGTGTTTGGATGTGGGTGTGCCTGTGTGTCAGTGTGTGTGTGTATGTATGTGAGTGCTGGTGTGGGTTTGGGTGTATCTGTTGCTATGTAGGTATGTGGGTCTTTGGGGTGTGCCTGTGTGTGGATGTGGCTGTTGTGATGTGGGGGTTGGTGTGTATGCAGGGGTGTGTGTGTTGGTGTACATGGGTGTGTCTGTGTGTAAGTGTGTGGGTGTGTGTGAGTGCTGGTGTGGGTTTGGGTGAGTGCTGGTGTGGGTTTGGGTATGTCTGTTGCTGTGTGGGTAGGTATGTGGGTCTTTGGGGTATGTCTGGGTCTGGGGGTGGGTGTGTGTGTGATCTATGGGAGTGGATTTGGGTGTGCCTGTGTGTAGCTGCTGCTGTGTGTGGGTAGGTGTGTGGCTCTGTGGGGGGTGAGCAGCTGTAGGTGTTACTGTGTATTTGGGTCTGGATGTGTCTGCTGCGGTGTGCATGTGGGTGTGTCTGTATGTGGGTGTGGGTGTTACCAACACCTACGGAGGAAAAGCAGACCTTTTTAGCATGGCTCTTTCAAGTTTAAAAACTGCTTTCAAAACCCGGAAATGACCGCCAGGCTGGCATCCGCTTCCTGCAGGGCAGCAGGCTGGACAGGGCTGGGTGGGAGGGTGACCAATGGGCCCCCGCCTTGCAGGGACCCCAGACTCACCTCCATAGCTGTGCACACCTGCCAAGGACAGGCCTCAGTGCCGCTGGCTGTCTGCAGGGACATTTTTAGAAAGAATTCACTCTGGGGGAAGGGGGAGGGGCCCTTTTATTTTCATCTGGGCAGAAATAGCTCCTGTCAGATAGCAGCTCTTGTGCCCTCTGGGGCAAGAGGCAGCTCTGAAATAGAAGGAAAGATATTAAGGACTCGAGACAGACAAGAAAACTCCTGAGCTCGCTGAAACCAAGTTTAAAATATTTCTCTAAAATAAGCTTTGTTTTCTTGTGGATTCCTGCAGCCCTCGTGTCAGGGTGCTTAGCTGGTTTGGGACGCCAGGCGGAATTTTTAAAAAACCAAGTGTTTCCCAGCTGTGGCCTTGGAAAGTTCTCTGTTTTCCATTTATTAAACTCCTAGTTTCCGGCTAATTAAAATTATTTTCAAATAAAACTCCATGGCCCAGCAATATTTGATGAAACACAGAATTCCCGGTGACCCCTCTGCAGGGGGCCAGGCCCGGCTGTGGGGCCGCCTGTGTCCCCTCCACTGGGCTCAGTGTTGGTTTTATGGGGAGAGGGAACCTGGGCCTTTGAAATGCAGACCCAGGGCCTTGTCTTACTAAATCCCACCTCCGCCCCCGTGGTGAGTGCTTGCTGGCGTGGTGACTGCTTGCAGGCAGGCAGTCTCCGAGTCCTGCACCACTTGAGAAGGGGCTGCGGGGTAATTGGAAACCTGCTGTTTGTTTCCCCTGCACCACTAATAACCTGAGCGGGGCGGCGGGGGGTGGAGGGTGCATGTCAGGGGAAAGGAACTTGGCTGAGGCATGTGGCCACGTGATCTTCTGCTACCTGGTGGTTTCTCCCTGGCCTGGCAGCTGTGGAGGCTTCAGCTCCCACCAGGTCAATGTGCCAGGACTTTATTGAGCACCTATAAGAAGCCCAGACCGACATCTAGTCCCGGAGTTGAGTGGGACTTGACTGACATCCAGGGCCACATGTTATGCAGATGGAAGTCAGTGAGGCTGCAGGGTGGAGACAGATTTTGCTGAGGGCCAGAGCTGGTGGGATTCAGATTTGCAGGCAGATCCCCCTCCATGGTCCCCCGCATTCAGCCCACACAGCAGTGGGGCAGGACGGTCTGTTGGCCCAGCCCTTCCCTTTCATTCATCCCACAGAAAGTTCTCCATTGTCTAGCAAATGCCTGCACTGGGCTAAGAGAGGAGAGCTGACAGGTGTTATTCCTGCCGTCAGGGAGTCTCCATAATGATTTCAAGGTTCATTCATGTTGTAGCAGAAATCAACTTCATTCCTTTTTTATGACTGAATAATATTCCAGTGGATGGGACTTTGGGTTGTTTCCACCTTTTAGCTACTGCTGAATGTTGAATAATCCTGCTATGCACAAGTATACAAGTCCATGTGTGAACATAAACTTTTTTTTTTTTTTTTTGGAGATGGAATCTCACTCTGTCACCCAGGCTGGAGTGCAGTGGTGCAATCTCGGCTCACTGCAAACTCTACCTCCCAAGTTCAAGTGTGGTGTTACCACACTTGTCCAAACTGAACAAGATTCTCCTGCTTCAGCCTCCCGAGTAGCTGGGATTACAGGTGAGTGCCACCACGCCCAACTAATTTTTGTATTTTTAGTAGAGACAGGGTTTCTCCATGTTGGCCAGGCTGGTCTCGAACTCCTGACCTCAGGTGATCCACCCACCTTGGCCTCCCAAAGTGCTGAGATTATAGGCGTGAACCACCGCTCCTGGCCCATCTTAGTTTTTTCAAAAAGTACAATCACAAGCTGAAGTCCAGGCTATAAAGGGGAAGAACAAGGTACTAAGGGAGCATCTGTCAGGAAAATTGACCACACATAGGGCCCAGAAAGCACCTGAAGAAGCAAGAAAGGGCCGCTTATGGTGGCTCACACCTGTAATCCCAGCACTTTGGGAGGCCCAGGCAGGAGGATCCACCCAGAAGGTAGAGACCAGCCTGGGGGACATGGTGAAACCCTTTCTCTACAAAATATTATTTTTTTTGAGACAGAGTCTTGCTCTGTTATCCAGGCTGGAGTGCAATAGTGCAGTCTTGGCTCACTGCAACCTCCGCCTCCCGGGTTCACGATTCTCCTGCCTTAGCCTCCCAAGTAGCTGGGTACTACAGGTGCGTGCCACCACATCCGGCTAATTTCTGTATTTTTAGTAGAGACAGGGTTTTACTATGTTGGCCAGGCTTGTCTTGAACTCCTGACCTCGTGATCCATCCACCTCGGCCTCCCAATGTGCTGGGATTACAGGCATGAGCCACCATGCCCGGCTCTTTACAAATTAGCTGGGAGTGATAGTGCACCACTGCACTCCAGCCTGGGGAACAGAGCAAGACTCTGTGTCAAAAAAAAAGAAAAAAAAAAAGGTGTGGTTTTTGTTTTTTTTTTTTTCACCCCAGAGCGCAGAGGGTTATCACACGTGGAAAGAGCTGGGACTCTGGAGTCAGATGGGGGCAATGGATCCTCAGGTGCTGCGAATGACTTGCTGGGTGACCTTGAGCACAGTTCACAGCCTCTTTGAGACTCAGTTTCTTCATTTGAAAAATGGGTTAATCCATAGTTGCTGTTATAAAGATTAAGTGAGATAATACATGTAAAGTGCCTTGCCCAGGGCCTGGAGGCAGTGTGTTGAGGAGCAAGGGCTGGCTGCTATTATTAGTAGTAGAACGCCTCATCCCCTTCTGCTGCCCTTCCTCCCCTAGCCCAAGCTCGCAGTTCTCCAGGTCAGAATGCCTTAACAATTCTAATAGCTACTATTTATGGAGTTCCTATTACATACTAAAGCTTTACATATGTTAATGAAGTCCTTATAACGACCCAACACCGAAGTCCTATTGCTATTCCCATTTCAAAGATGAGGAAATTGAGCTCAGAGGAGCTGTTACATGCCTGCGGCCATGGGCCATGGGGTAGGAAATGTCAAGGCAGAATCTAAAGGAATCTAAACTTTTGCTCTTTCAAATACCACAGGCTGCTTTCCTGACCCCTTTCTTCCTGCTTTACTCCCACCTGTCTATAAAGCCCTGATCCTTTAAGTAACCCTCCAGGATTTCATTCCAGGGTAGACTGTGCCCTGCCTCATCTGTGCGTTTTCTTGTTTTGTTTTGTTTTGTTTTGTTTTGTTGTTTTAATAGAGACAGGGTTTCGCCATGTTGCCCAGTCTGGTCTCAAACTCCTGGACTCAAGTGATCCGCCCGCCTTAGCCTCCCAAAGTGCTGAGATTATAGGCAGGAGCCACCACACCCGGCCTCATCTGTGTTTTTTAAAACACGGCTGGGCGCAGTGGCGCCCACTTACTTGAGTCCAGGAGTTTGAGACCAGACTGGGCAACATGGTGAAACCCTGTTTCTACAAACAATACAAAAACTAGCTGGGTGTGATGGCACTCACCTGTAGTCCCAGCTACTCAGGAGACTGAGATGGGAGAATCACCTGAGCCCAGGAATTTGAGGCTGCAGTGAACTATGATCATGTCACTGCACTCCAGCCCGAGTAATAGAGTGAGACCTTGTCTCTAAAAATGATAAGAATGAAAATAATAATAATTTTAATGCTAAAAAAGGTTTAAAAACCACTGACCGCCGGGTGTAGTGGCTCACACCTGTAATCCCAGCACTGTGGGAGGCCGAGGTGGGCAGATCACCTGAGGTCAGGAGTTCGAGACCAGCCTGGCCATCATGGCAAAACCCCGTCTCTACTAAAAATACAAAAATTAGCCAGGCGTGCATGGTGGTGAACACCTGTAATCTCAGCTACTTGGGAGGCTGAGGTACAAGAATCGCTTGAACATGGAAGCGGAGGTTGCAGTGAGCTGAGATCATACCATTGCACTCCAGACTGAGCGACAGAGCGAGACTCCATTTAAAAAAAAAAAAACCATGGACTTCGTGTAGCCCTCTCATTCCATAGATGAGAAAACTAAGGTTGAGAAGGGGTAGCCGCACCCCTCTGGAGACTTGCCAGTTTCTGGGTCTCTACCTAGCACTTGGAAAAGAAAGAACCCAGGACACCTCTCTGAGCATGTGCTGTGCCAATAGGGCTGTTGGTATCGATTCTCACCAAAGCAAACCCAAATCCTTCTTGGCCAAGAGGCTCAGCGTGGCTGGCTGGTCCCTGGATGTTCCCATCCAGCAGGCTTCTCAGAGAGGGCCCAGAGAGTCTGTGGGGCTGACAGGCAGGAGCTTGCCAACAATAGCCCTGTGGGTCCAGAGCCGCTGCAGAGGCTGGGACCGGATGGGGCTTGGGCAGGCATCACCTCCATGGCTGTGGAAGGGCCTGGCTATGAGGGTTTACAAGCAGGGGCTCCCATAGGCCTGCATTCAAATCTCAGCCCAGTGCTGCCTCCTACCTGCATGACCTCGAGCAAATCTGAACTTCAGTTTTCTTTTTTCTTTTTCCTTTTTTTTTTTTTTTTTTTTTTGAGGACAGAGTCTTGCCCCTCTGTCACCCAGGGCCTGGAGTGGCAGTGGCGTCGATCTTCAGCTCACTGCCAACCTCCACCTCCAGGTTCAAGTGATTATCCTGCTCAGCTCCGAGAGTAGCTGGGATAGAGGCGCGTGCAGCATGCCCAGCTACAATTTGTTTGTATTTGTCGTAGAGACGGGGTTTCACCATGTTGGCCAGAACCTCTCTCAAAAAAAAAAAAAAACAAAAGACCAGCCTGACCAACACGGAGAAACTCCATCTCTACTAAATATACAAAAATAGCTGGGCGTGGTGGCGCATGCCTGTAATCCCAGCTACTCCGGGGCTGAGGCAGGATAATCGCTTGAATTCGAGAGGTGGAGGTTGCGGTGAGCCGAGATCGCACCATTGCACTCCAGCCTGGGCCACAAGAGTGAAACTCCGTCTCGGAAAAAAAAAAAGTGCAGTATTTATGGTTTGTTTGTTATTACCATTTTGGGGTATTTTTCCACTTCTAATCAGGAGGCATTCGATATGAGGGGCATCAGGAAGGCCCCATGGTTTGCCCCCACCAAACTCCCAGGGTTTGTAGTTGTGCATTCAGATTTAAATTAATTAAAATTAAGCAAAATGTAAAGTTCAGCTCCTCAGCCACACTAGCTAGCTACATTTTAAGTATTCAATTGCCACATAGAGCTAGGGGCTACTGCATTAAACAGCACAGAACATTTCTGTCATCACAAAAGTTCTGTTGGACAGCACTGTGAGTCTAGAATGTTCTATTAAAATGCCAATAGCTGAAGGAAAGACGCTTCCAGCAGCAGGTCCTAGGATGCCCCATGATGCCCTTGCTGGTTCTCCTTCCTTCCAAAAGCCAAGAGACTCCAGAATATTCCCAAACTACTGTTCTACCTGGCAGACTGAAAGTGCCACTGGAGAAGGGAAGGGACTGAGCTCTGCCTAACTGTCCACACGCGGTAGCACCTCTCAGCCCCACTCAGCAGTCTGAGACCTGCCTCCTCCCAGATGCACCTCACACCAACCCTTCCAGTTGCCCCTGTCCCCAAGTAAGTGACACCACATCTCTCAAGGAACCCATGCCAGAACCTGGCATGCTTCCCCAGTCTTTTCTCTCACTTCCCTCTACCCCTTCCCTCATAGGTTGCCCAAACATCATAACTCTGCTTTCTAACCAGGCCTTGACTTTACCCGCTTTGTCTCTAGCTCCTCTGCAACTCAGGCCTCCCCCACGCTCGCCCGGACACCTGATCAACCAGGAGCCCTGGCTCATCCTCCTCCAGGCCACCACTCGTCTAGAGCAAGCTTCTAAAGCACTTGGGTGATCATACTCCTCTCTGCCCCAGGATGCTACACAGGGTCCCACTACCCCGCTGCTCAAGTCCGAGGAGGCTCTGGGATCCGGAAAAACCTCCCCCTCTGCCTATGCTCCTTGCTTCTCAGCTGCTTGGGAGTGCCAAGGATTCCTAAAGATGCTGTTCACACTCTGGCCCTTAACTTCCCTTCCACTCCTGCCTGGGACATCCCCTTGTGACCCCCTGCTTCCTCGCCTCTTCCCTCAGCAGTCAGCCCAGGCTGAATCTCAACCTCAGATCTAGCCTCTCCACGCCACCCTGGCCCACCCGGGGCCCCATCCAGGCCTTTATCAGAGCACATATCACAGCATCCCACAACGGCTGGTTATGTCTGTCTTCCTCTCTACGCTGTCAGTTCCTTCAAAGCAAGAACATTGTGTTCCTCCTTGCAGCCCCCAAGCCTGGCTCCTCAAAGGGTTTCAATAATTGTACAACGAAACCAACCTGCCCTGTGAGACTGGCCCTGTTCACTCCCGTTGGACAGATGAGGAAAATGGAGCTCAGAGAATGAAAGATGCTTGCCTGAGGTCTCCCAGTGCATAAGTGGCAGCACCATGATGCCGCCCCAGGCCCCCACAGAGAGGGCGGAGTGTCCTAGCCATTCAGAAGAGGGAAAGATGCACTATTCCTTGGTACAAGGAAGCTCGTATTGATTTTTTCCTCTTTTTTATCTTTTTTTTTTTTTTTTTTTTTTTTTTTGAGACAGAGTCTCACTCTGTTGCCAGGCTGGAGTGGAATGGTGCTATGTCGGCTCACTGCAACTTCCGCCTCCCGGGTTCAAGCGATTCTCCTGCCTCAGCCTCCCAAGTAGCTGGGATTACAGGCACCTACCATCATGCCCAGCTAATTGTTTGTATTTTTGTAGAGACGGGGTTTCACCATGTTGGCCAGGCTGGTCTTGAACTTCTGACCTCAGGTGATCCGCCCGCCTTGGCCTCCCAAAGTGCTGGGATTACAGGTGTGAGCCACTGCTCCTGGACGATTTTTTTCCTCTTATTCGGAACTCATGCCTGCTTGTTATTAATATTCCAACAGCTGCAGTGAATCCCAATACGTGCAAGTGGAAAAGTCCCCCTTAACCTTTCTCCTCAGGCCTACTCAGCAAAGGTGACCACTTGGTAGCCACTTTGTGTGAGGCATTCCAGAGATCTGGTGAGGCAGCTATCTACAAATATGTATACACACACATTCATATATGGTTTCAGTCACAAAATGGGGTCATTCTCTCCCCTGGCCTATCATTTAGGGCACTGGAACACGATTGCTTGTGGCTCCGTTTTTGAGGGTCCAGGGGATGGACAGGGAGGCTCTGCATTATTTTGCTTTTACCAATATTGCAGCATGAACTTTTTTTTACTCAGGGCCTTGGGTTCCTGAGAAGTAGTATGCATGGGTCACAGTGTGGCTCACGTGTTTCTTGGGAGGGTCGCATGCATTTTTCCTCATTTATATTATTATTTTATTTTTTGGTAGACAGGGGGTCTCGCTATGTTGTCCAGGCTGGTGTTGAACTCCTGAGCTCAAGCCATCCTCCAGCCTGCCAAAGTGCTGGGATTATAGGCATGAGCCACCGCGCCTGGCCCATCATGCAATGAAATGCTTGAAGCCTGCCCTCATAGTAACATGTTGCACAAAATATAATACCTCGGAGGCCGCGTCCCTCCCTGTCTGTCCCTCCCCCCTGCCTGTTCTGAGTTTCTGGAGTCCACGTCTCAGGGACTCCAGCCTGGACTCATCTTTCTCCAACTCCCTGCCCTGTTCTCAAGTCTCCCTGTTGTCGTCTACTGCCTAGGCTGGCACCATAGTCTGAGGCTGTCACCTGGGAGACCCAGGAGAGGCCTGGAGCAGTCCTAGTGGGCTTAGGGCTCCTGGGGCCTGAGGAACCAGAGGCACTGAAGCCATGGCAGGGAGGCCCCGCCTGTGTGATGGGTGGTGGGAGCAAAAGAAATCCTTTCTGAAATGACACTATTGGGATGAGAGCATGTGTGGGAAGGGATGTGTGTGACAGAGTGCGTGAGGCTTCGGTGTGGCTCTGTGAGTGGGGGTGAGCCGGCATGACAGCATGTGCAGTGGTGTGTGGGAGACGCTATGCGTGAGTTTTGGGGCGGTTGTGTCAGGCGTTATGTAAGGGAGGCCAACAAACCCTGGGGCCAACAAACCGCAGTGGTGTAACCGCCAGGCCAGCAGGGAAGAAGGGAAAATGTAAACACCATTCTGTGCCTTTCCCTGCCCTGCCACAGGCCCTTGCGGTCCTGCCTTCCCGCCACCTGAGGCCCCATGGGCTGGCTGGAGGGTGATGATGGGGGTGTGCAGGCTGAGGCTAAGGGTCCCAAGGGCTCCATAGGTGTGCACATCTGCAGCTCTTGATCCTGGCCCAAGGGATAGCACCAAAGGAGAGCCCAGCCAGGGCCTAACTGGGCTTCTAGTCAGTTGCAGGTCATGCATTCCCCACGAGTGAGGCGTGCAGCCTTCCCCACCCCACAGCACTCCTCTCTTTAAAGCCTTCAGAGTCTCCTGTGTCCCAGAGGCCTCTGCCTGGCATAGGAGCCCCTTGCCCTGCCATGAACCAGCTTGGGGCTCACGGCTCACCTGTTCACACCTGTACGGTGGCCTCGGGGCCAGCTGTCTCTGTCTCTCACATACACTCGAAGGCACACCTCCTCCCTGCCCCACTCCACATCCTGGTCCAGACACCTTCCTTCCCACCAACTCCCAGTTTCCAGCCTTTCAGCTGGCACCTGAGGCTCCCTCTTCTGGGAAGCAGCCCTGTCTGCTCCAGGCCAGAGGCCTTGCTCCCCACTCTGAAAACTCCTGAGGCTCCTGTGGACACATAACTGGACATCTGGCCAAGCTCAATAATCGCCTGTTCTCCAGTTGCTCATTTTAATAATAATGGACATGGCCAGGTGCAGTGGCTCACACCTGGAATCCCAGCGCTTTGGGAGGCTGAGGTGGGAGAATCACCTGAGTCAGAAGTTCAAGACCAGCCTGGCCAACATGGCAAAACCCCGTCTCTACTAAAAATACAAAAACTCAGCTACTCGGGAGGCTGAGACAGAAGAATCACTTGAACCTGGGAGCCGGAGCTTGCAGTGAGCTGAGACTGCACCACTGCACTCCAGCCTGGGTGACAGACGGAGACTCCATCTCAATAATAATAACAATAATAGTGGCCATAATTTATGGAGTATACTCTGTGAAATCCCCTCCCTCAAGGTGTTCTTATTATGCCATGCTGTCCTTGAAACAATCCTAGAAGGCGGCGTTCTGACCATTATGGGAGCCAGAACCCCAGCAGAGAGAGTTTAAGTGAATCATCCACAGTTATGCAGCCACACCTAGAAGTGGCTGGTGGCAGAACCTGTATTCACAATCTCCTGTGGCTGAGCCCCATTTCCCCACACCTCCAGGCTCTTGGGGAGCAGCAACTCTCCTGCCTCCCGCCCTCCACCTTCCCCAACATAGTGCCAGCTGGGTGGCCACAAGATACTCAAATCAAGGCTGTGGCTTACTCAGTGACTGCATGCAGTTGGTGCCATCTAAATGTTAGTTGATTGAGTAACTGAACAGGATTGAACGCAATCTTTTACTTGGAACAATAGAGTGAAATGTTGAGAGGAGGTGCTCTGGAGTCACTCAGCTGCATGACTTTAGGGAACTGACAGACCCCACTGAGCCTCAGTTTCCTCATCTGCAAGATGGGAATCGCCATTGTGTCTTCCACACAAGGTTACTGAGAGAATTCCTGCGACGCTGGGTACGATGGGCTTGGCTCCGTGCCTGGCACACATTTTGCAGTCACAAATATCAACTGCTGCTGCTCTATTTTCGGGGTAGAGCTGGGGCAAGCATTTCCCCCGATTTTAACGGTGAGGAAAACTGAGGCCCAGAGAAACCCTTTTTCCAAGTTCCTGCAGGACTTGGACTGCACCTGCAAATGGCTGATTCCCAGCCTGGAACCATTAACAACAGGCCAGCATTTTTTATCCAGGTCAGTGTGGACAAAGGCAGTGGAATCAGTGGAGGAAAATATTTTTCTAGACCTTACAAACATTTCTGATCAGCAAGAGGGCAGTGTCCTCTTGGAAAGATAGTACTCTCATTTTTCTACCCCTGTGACAGAGGGATTAATCAAGGAGGGCTTCCAGGAAGAGGTGAGCATCAGAGTAACCCTGTCTCCTTAAAGAAGGAAGACACTGTGGCACAGGCTCCAAATGCTTGGAGGTGAATTTGGCCTGGGCATCTATGCTCCCTTCATGCTGGGTTTCCTTCAGGCATCAGACATGGAGCCACAGGGATGGGCCCTCCCTCCTGCCCTGTCTCAGGCTCCAGGCCCTTCAAGGGAGGCTGAGCCTGTCTCTTCAGGGTGACCTGCCCTATCAGCCCTCCAACCCTAGAGGACCTCCAGCCTGGCCTGGCCTGGGGTCCACAGGCTGTACCTGAGCACTGTACCTCTATCCCCCTGTTTTCCCCCATCCCTTCCCAACGTAGGGCTTTGGGAGAACCTCCCCAAAGTCCACTTTTTTTTTTTTTTTTTTTTTTTTTTTGAGAAAGAGTCTTGCTCTGTCTCCCAGGCTGGAGTGCAGTGGTGTGATCTTGGCTCACTGCAACCTCCGCCTCCTGGGTTCAAATGATTCTCCTGCCTCAGCCTCCCGAGTAGTTGGGAATTACAGGTGCCCGCCACTGTGCCCGGCTAATTTTTGCATTTTCAGTAGAGAAGGGGTTTCACCATGCTGGCCAGGCCGGTCTCAAACTCCCGACTTCAGGCGATCCACCTTCCTTGGCCTCCCAAACTGCTGGGATTACAAGCATGATCCACCGTGCCTGGCCCCCAAAGCCCACTTCTGTCATCTCACTCCTGTCTGCTCTTATGCTCAAGTCCTAGCTTCTGCACCTGGCATCCCAGTCTAGGCCCCTGCACCTGGCCCTGCACTCCTGCAGCCGCTGCTGACCGGTAGCTAACATTGCAGCAGCTGCCCCGCCCTCCACTCCTCCCCTCTTTTGCTGTTTCTCCACAGCCTCCTCACCAGTCAGCACACTATAGAGTTTACAGATTTGTCTTCATTATCTGTCTCCCACTAAAATGTCAGCTACAGGAATTTGGGGAGGGGGAGAGGAGGGGTCTTTTTTCACTGTGCTCAACAAATACTTGAAGGGGTGACTGCATGATCTCCAGCCTCCTGCCATCGCACACTCATGCCAGGCACCTTTACCCTGACGCTGTTATGCCCTTGCCCCAGTGTCCTCCCGATGCCTTTGGCTGAATCATGCTACCTCTTGCAGAAAGGTTTCCGGGATTATACCTGCCCACAGCCCAGCCTCCCCTCTCTGACCTCATTACAGTGCAGAGGGTTGTTCTCTCCTTCCCCAAGCTCAGGTGGATTTCAGAGGAAGAAGATGGACAGGGCAGGTCAGCTGCCTGGGACAGTGCAGGGGCCAGGTGTGCATAGTCCCAGGCTTGGGAGGCCAGGGCTCCTGTAACCCACCAACTTTGTCCAAGGGTGGGAGATGAGTCCTATACTTTCTCCTGTTTTGACCCTAAGAGCCTTTCTCTCCAAGTTCAACTTCAGCTAAACCTGTGGCAGGGGAGCCCACAATTGAAGTAGGAGGTGTCTTGTAACCCAGGTGGGCTGCTCAGCTCTAGGAAGGCCAGGCTCTGACCCAGAGACCCTGCAGCCAAGGCTCTGCCTTGGTGGCTTCTCATGAGCTGGAGTTTCAGGACCCCCTTGACCTTGGCATCCTTCCCTGAGCACACACAAAACAGTCTTGCTCTCTTGTCCAGGCTGGTGTGCACTGGCACCATCTTGGCTCACTGCAACCTCCGCCTCCCGGGCTCGAGCCGTCCTCCTGCCTCGGCCTCCTGAGTAGCTGGGATTACAGGCACACACCACTATGCCCAGCTAATTTTTTGTGTGTTTTTAGTAGAGACGGGGTTTCACCATGTTGGCCAGGCTGGTCTCGAACTCCTGGCCTCAAGTGATCCTTCCGCCTCGGTCTCCCAAAGTGTTGGAATTACAGGCGTGAGCCACCACGCCTGGCCATCCCTGAGCATTCTTGAGAGAAGCTGTCACCAGGCAGGCTGTGCTTCCCTGGGAGCGCACAGATGGGAGGGAGATAGAAAATTTTCTTCTCAAAGAAACCCAAGCCAGGGAGGCGGGTGAGCGAAAACCAGAGAGATAGAAGGTGAGATGACTCAGGAGTTACTGTGGTCCTGGCCCAAGCACAGGGCAGCAGGGGAGCTGGGAGTCCAGGGGAGAGGTGGCCTGAGGCTGGATCTGGGGCCATGGGCCCTTGGGTGGCGAACGTCCTCCTCAGAGCAAGCCGGGGCCACTGGCCTCAGAGGTCTTTCAGGGCCTAGGATGGTGGCGTCTTCTTCCCTCTGGCTCCCCTTCACTGGGCCCATGCAGTCCCCACCTTCATGCATCCTGGGGAATGGGAACTGGAATGAGTCCCATTAACTGGAATGGCCAGCCTCCCTCAGCAGTAAAATAGTCTCTTGTGCAAGGATTAAATGGCATACAATACATAAAATACACCTTGCCTGGCACACAGTGGCACTAAGTCATGTCAGGGCCTTGCCCCACACCCCTGGTGGGCACCATCCCTGGAGATTTTCCCATGGTCACTTCTTCTAGTGAAGTTGGAGTCCACAGAGAGCCTCTCTGCATAGGGCTGCATGGAGGAAGAGGGATGCAGAGGACTTGAGGCCCCTTGCGCCGCCCAGGATGGGTGGGTGAGCTCTTGCACCTGTACCTTACCCAGTTTGGGAGGTCCCTTCACTTCCCTTGGCCCCTATTCACCCCGAGCTCCTTCTCAGCCAGCCTCCTCCGGCCCAACCCTCCTGTCCCTGGAAACTCCTTCAGGCTCCTGCCCTCCCACAGCAATCGCGCCGCCCACCATGTCCCAGAGCACGGTCTCTGGGCCGCTCCCTTCCATCCTGGAGGTCCTGCATGGTGTGTTCTTGGGCCAGGTCCTCAATCACTACGCCTTGTTTCCTCATCTCTTATTCCCTTACCTTTACTCTTCCCTGGAGATACAGGAGGGGAAATGTTGTGCTCATCAAACAGTCACCGAGTTCCAGAGGGGTATAGGAAGCCCTGTATTAGGCCACACTGTCTTTTTAAAATTTCTACCTCCAGCCGGGTACAGTGGCTCACACCTATAATCCCAGCACTTTCGGAGTCTGAGGTGGGAAAATCGCTTGAGCCCAGGAGTTTGAGACCAGCCTGGGCAACAGGGAGAAACCCCATCTCTACAAAAAATAGGAAAATTAGCTGGGCATGGTGGTGCGTGCCTATATCCCAGCTACTTGGGAGGCTGAGATGGGAGGATCACCTGAGTCGGGATGTGGAGGTTGCAGTGAGCTGAGACTGCACCACACCACTTCAATCCAGCCTGAGCCACACAGTGAAACTCTGTCTAAAATAAAATAAAATAAATAAAATAAAATTCCCTAACAAGAGCCTGATCACAGGTGGCCTGTTTGCAGAAGACCAGCCCCATGACAGCATGTCTGTGAAATGGTAGATTCTGTGTGGTCAGAAGGATGTTTAAGCTGTCAGGTAAAGTTTTTTGTTTTTTGTTTTTTTTTTTTTTTTTTTGAGACGGAGTCTCGCTCTGTCGCCCGGGTTGGAGTGCAGTGGCTGGATCTCAGCTCATTGCAAGCTCCGCGTCCCAGGTTCATGCCATTCTCCTGTCTCAGCCTCCCGAGTAGCTGGGACTACAGGCGCCCGCCACCTCAACCGGCTAGTTTTTTGTATTTTTTAGTAGAGACGGGGTTTCACCATGTTAGCCAGGATAGTCTCAATCTCCTGACCTCGTGATCCGCCTGTCTCGGCCTCCCAAAGTGCTGGGATTACAGGCTTGAGCCACCGCGCCCGGCGCTGTCAGGTAAAGTTAAAAGAGCTTGAAAGACTGAGCGAGGTAGCTCATGCCTGTAAACCCAGCATTTTGGGAGGCTGAGGCAGGAGGATTATTGAGGCCAGGAGTTCGAGACCAGCCTGAGAAACATAGGCAAGACCCAGTCTCAAAAAAAAAAACCAAAAGGCCAGGCGTGGTGGCTTACACCTGTAATCCCAGCACTATGGGAGGCTGAGTCGGGTGGGTCACTTGAGGCCAAGAGTTCAAGACCAGTCTGGCCAAAGAACTTTGGCAGAGATGGGGTTCTGTAGAGATGGAAATCCATCTCTACCAAAAGTACAAAAAGTAGGGATTGCATTGGGGAGTTATACAGATATAAATGATGAATTGATGGGTGCTGACGAGTTGATGGGTGCAGCACACCAACATGGCACAAGTATACATATGTAACAAACCTGCACGTTATGCACATGTACCCTAGAACTTGAAGTATAATAAAAATAAATAAATAAATAAATAAATAAATAAA
>NW_016824934.1:217481-234105 GCF_001698545.2 Rhinopithecus bieti | reverse complement strand
TAAAAGAAAAAAAAATACAAAAAGTAGCCAAGCATGGTGGCACACACCGGTAGTCCCAGCTACTTGGGAGGCTGAAGTGGGCGAATTGCTTGAACCCAGGAGGCGGAGGTTGCAGTGAGCAGAGATTGTACCACTGCACTCCAGCCTGGGGGACAGAACGAGACCCTGTCCAAAAAAAAAAAAGGCCAGGTGCAGTGGCTCACGCCTGTAATCCTAGCACTTTGGGAGGCCAAGGCAGCAGGATCACTTGAGCCCAGGAGTTCAGCCTGGGCAGCATGGTGGGACCCCATCTCCATGCCTGTAGTCCCAGCTACTCAGGAGGCTAAGGTGGGAGGATCACTTGTGCCTGGGAGGTGGAAGCTACAGTAAACCTTGATCACACCACTGCACTCTAGCCTGGATGACAGAACAAGACCCTGTCTCAAAAAAAAAAAAAAAAAAAAGAGCAAGGAAAGAACCATGTGTTACAGCACCTCCTCTTTGGCTGAACATTCTCTTTAACAGACACACATGGATACACATACACTAGTGTGGGCATGACATTTTTTTCTGGCAGGCTACATGAGAAACTATTAAGCAGGCACCTTCAATGAAAGGCTGGGAAAAGAGGGGAGAGTTTTATCTTCATTTTATACTTTTTGTTTGACTTTCCTACCATGTGCATATATTGTTACTATTTTTTATTAGATTTTATTTTGGGGACAGAGTCTCGCTCTGTCACCCAGGCTAGAGTGCAGTGGCGCAATCTCGGCTCACTGCAACCTCTGCCTCCCGGATTCAGGCAATTCTCGTGCCTCTGGGTAGCTGGGATTATAGGCACGCGCCACTACGCCCGGCTAATTTTTTGTATTTTTGTAGAGACAGGCTTTTGTCATGTTGGTCAGGCTGGTCTCAAACTCCTGACCTCGTGATCCGCCCACCTCGGCCTCCCAAAGTGCTGGGATGACAGGCGTGAGCCACTGCACCCAGCCTTTTATTATTTTTTTAAATGTCCAACAGATGTTATCTGAGTACTTGGGATGAGGGGCCTTTCTGTTCTTTTTCTGTGGTGTCAGAGAAGAAAACGGTAATGGAAGTTGGCATGAAACAGCTGTGGGTTTGTTGGGTCTTGCTGTAGGGGGCAGAGCCGGCTGGGGACAAGAGGCTGAAAGGCCCAAGGACCCCGGAAGGGGATGGAGGAGTCACTGCATGGGGGTCCTGGCCATCCGCCTCCTGGCTGGGCGGCCTCTAAGGGGCCTGGGTAGGGCCTCAGGCTTTGGAGCGCTCTCTCCCTGTTGAGCTAAGCCTCCCAAAGCACCACCTCCTTTACTCAGGGGGCACAAAGCAACACCTCTGTCTGTGTGCCTGAAGTTTGCCCCCAGTTTGCATGTCCCCTCACTGCCTGTCCTCTTCCTGAGCCTCTGGCCATGGCCTGTGGCAGATGGAAGGCAGAGGTGAAGGAGATCTTGGGCCAGGAGCTCTCTGATGAGTCCTGCCGTGTCTGCTCACAGCTGCCTCCCTCCATCCTGTGGCAGATGACCAGGTAGGAGCCACACCTTGCTGACTGCTCCTGGAGGGCCTGGGGATACCTGGGGCTGCAGGGGTGCAAAAATGACACCCCACTTCTCCCCGTGGTCTGGCCAGATGGGCTCCCTAGGTTGCCATCGCTGCTGGCCCAGCCCCAGATGGGGCAGGCTGTAGTTTCTGGTGTCAATCACCCCTGCACTGACTACCACGCCAAGCCATGCCCCTCATCCCTAGTGGACAGGGACCTCCCCATACATCCCTCAGGTGGAAAAAGTGCTGTGAGCTCCATTTCACAGGCTGAGAAACTGAGGGCCAGGTTGGTAAAGTGACTTGCCAAGGACATGGTGAGCTGGTGACAGCACAGAACCTGAGAGCCAGGTATCTCTCCATCCTGGTGCTCACCCCTCAAGGGCGGGCTGATAAGAAATGAAGTTAATATGGCCAGGCGCGGTGGCTCAAGCCTGTAATCCCAGCACTTTGGGAGGCCGAGACGGGCGGATCACAAGGTCAGGAGATCGAGACCATCCTGGCTAACCCGGTGAAACCCCATCTCTACTAAAAAATACAAAAAAAAAAACTAGCCGGGCGAGGTGGCGGGCACCTATAGTCCCAGCTACTCGGGAGGCTGAGGCAGGAGAATGCGTGAACCGGAAAGGCGGAGCTTGCAGTGAGCTGAGATCCGGCCACTGCACTCCAGTTTGGGCGACAGAGCGAGACTCCGTCTCAAAAAAAAAAAAAAAAAAAGAAATGAGGTTAATAGGATCTCAGGATTATGTGAGGAAAAGCCTGCCCTAAAAGTGACCCACAGCCAGGAGCAGTGGCTCACGCCTGTAATCCCAGCACTTGGGGAGGCCGAGGTGGGCAGATTGCTTGAGCTCAGGAGTTTGAAACTAACCTGAATAGCATGGTGAAGCCCTGTCTCCACAAAAAAATATACAAAAATTATCCAGGTGTGGTGGCACGCGCCTGCAGTCCCAGCTACTCAGGAGATTGAGGTGGGAGGATCACTGGAGCCCAGGAGGTAGAAGCTGCAGTGAGCCAAGATTGTGCCAGTGCACTCCAGCTGGGGAAGACAGAGTGAAACCCTGTCTCAAAAAAAAAAGAAAGAAGAAAGAAGGAAGGAAAAGAAGAAAGAAAGGAAGGAAAGAAAGGAAAGGAAAGGAAAGGAAAGGAAAGGAAAGGAAAGGAAAGGAAAGGAAAGGGAGAAAGAAAGAGAGAGGGAGGGAGGGAGGAAGGGAGAGAAAGGAGGGAGGGAGGGAAGGAAGGAAGGATGGAGAAAGAGAGAAAGAAAGGGAAAGAAAACTTATGTCTGCTGCACAAAAAACTGCAGACAGATACTTACAGTAGCTTTATTCATAATTGCCAAAACATGAGCACAATCAAGATGTCCTTCAGTAGGGAATGGAGAAATTAATTGTAGGACATCCGGACAATGAAATATTATTAAGTGCTAAAAAATATTATTAAGAGCTATTGACCGGACGTGGTGGCTCACGCCTGTAATCCCAGCACTTTGGGAGGCCAAAGCAGGAGGATCACCTGAGGTCAGGAGTTCGTGACCAGCCTGGCCAACATGGCAAAACCCCATCTCTAATAAAAATACAAAAATTAGCCAGGTGTAGTGGTAGGCGCCTGTAATTCCAGCTACTCGGGAGGCTGAGGCAGGAGAATCATTTGAACCCAGGAGGCAGAGTTTGCAGTGAGCTGAGATCACGCCACTGCACTCCAGCCTGGGCAACAGAGCGAGACTCCCATCTCAAAAAAAAAAAAAAAAAAGAAATGAGCTATCAAGTCATGAAAAGACATGGAGGAAAAACTTCAGTGCATATCACAAAGTGAAAAAAGGCAATCTGAAAAGGGCAATCTGAAAAGTTATGCATGCTGTATGATTTCAACTATATGACATTTGGGAAAATGCAAAACTATGGAGACAGTAAACAGATGATCAGTAAGAAGGTGGTCATCTGGGGTTGAGAAGAGGGAGCAACGGGTCGATGGAGCACAGAGGATTTTAGAGCAGTGAAACAACAGTGTATGATGTCATTATACATTTGTCCAAACCCATAGAATATACAAGACCAAGAGTGAGCCTGAATGTAAACTATGGACTTTGGGTGATGCTATGTGTAAATGTAAGTTCGTTGATTACAGCAAATGAACCACTCTGGTGGGAGATATGGATAATGGGGGAGGAAGGAGGTATATGAGCATTCTATAGTTTCTGCACAATTTTTTTTTTTTTTTTTTTTTTTTTTTGAGCGGAGTACATGCTCTGCCGCCGGCTGGAGTGCAGTGGCAGCTCTCAACACACACGCAAGCTCCGCCTCACAGGGTTCACGCCATTTCTAACATACACACACATCCAACTGGGACTACAGGGCCCGCCCTCGGACCCGGACTAGTTTTTTGTATTTAGAGAGACGGGGTTTCACCGTATTAGCCAGGGGTCTCGATTCTCCCACATGACCTCATGTCCGCAAAAAAAACCGTACTGGCCTCCAAAAGTGCTGGGATTTACAGGCTTGAGCACAGCGCCCGGCCAGTTTCTGCACAATTTTGCTGAGAACTCCAAACTCTAAAAGAAAAGCCTATATAATTTTTTTTTTTTTATTTGAGATAGGGTCTTGCTCTGTCACCCAGGCTGGAGTGCAATGGCATGATCACGGCTCACTGCAGCCTCAACCTGTCAGACTCCAGTGATCCTCCCACCTCAGCCTCCCAAGTAGCTGGGACTACAAGTATGCACCCCCACACTGGGCTAATTTTTGTATATTTTGTAGAGATGAGGTTTCCCAGGCTGGTCTTGAATTCCTGGGATCAAGTGATCTGTCCACCTTGGTGTCCCAAATTGCTGGGAGTACAGACATGAGCTACCACACCTGGCAGAAAGTCTATTTTTTAAAAAGTGACCCAGGAGCAAGGGTTCCAAAGAGCCCCTCTTGACACTCTCCCCAAGGCCCTTTCTGGTCCCTGCCAGTGGGGAGGTGGGTTGAGGGATATGCAGCTCCTTCCCAGCATGAGGAAGTGAGACAGGCTTTGGTGGGCTCCCACTGTTGGGGGCTGCAAGAGAGCAGGCCCATCTTCAACCCCTCTCATCTCCCCTCACACTTCCTGGAGGAGCCTCAAAGATCCTCGGCCGTTGGGTCCCTTCTCCCCGGCTTCCTGTTTGGGTTCCAGAGAGACGTTTGGCCGTTTCTGCAGCTGAACTGGGAGCCAGTTGAACTGGTGGGAGGGAGGATACTTGCTGAGGAGTGGGTTGAGGGGCTGCCAGCCCGGGGGACAGCAGCTGGGGGTCAGTTGGAGCCTCAGCTAAAGTCATTTGGAGGCTTAAATCCTCAGGCCTGGAGCCTTTGAGACCTCAGTTAGTTCAGCTCCTACCTGGATGCAGTATATATTGGGGTTGGGCTGCTGAGCCATGGACATCACCTTAGCCTGCTACAGCCGTGCAGGCACCTTCTTACTGGTGTGACTTGAGCAGGCCACTTTGTCCAGCCGAGCCCTAGGTTCACCATCCGTGAATTCCCACTCCATAGGCACACAGGCTGGTAATCAGCACTTACTCTTACGGTAGATGGAGCCCATACTTTGGACATGTCAGAAGACAGGGAAACCCAGCCTGTCCCCTACTCCTTCCTACCTGCCCCTCACCCTCTGCCCCTTGTGGTCCCTCACACTGCAAACTTGATGCTAGCTCCAGACCTGCCAGGGGTCTTGGGGAGTAGATGATAGGCCCACCCTCAGAAAACCCAGAGTGGTTTAGGCTAGAGACAGACACACTTTGCTAAGTACTCACTCAAGGTAGCAGCATGGGAAGGCTGAGTTTCAAGGAAAGATTCTTAGGGAAAGAGAGTTTCAGCCAGGCATGGTGGCTCACGCCGGTAATTCCAACACTTTGGGAGGCCAAGGTGGGAGGATCACTTGAGCCTAGGAGTTTGAGACCAGCCTGGACAACATAGTGAGGCCCTGTCTGTACAAAAATGTTTGAAAATTAGCCAGGTGATGTGCACCTGTAGTCCCAGCTGCTGGAGAAGCTGAGGTGGGAGAGGTGAGAGGATCACCTGAGCCCAACAGGAGGTTGAGGGAGCCATGATGGCACCGCTGCACTCCAGCCTGGGCAACAGAGGACAGCTTGCCTAAAAAAAAGAAAAGAAAAGAAAAGAAAAGAAAAAAAGGAAGAAAAGGAAGAAGAAGAGAGTCTCAAGTCAGTTGTTTCAGAGTGAGTGGAGATAGCCTGGCACAGAAAGCTGGGCAAGGGGGCCGGGCGTGGTGGCTCATGCCTGTAATCCCAGCACTTTGGGAGGCCAAGGCAGGTGGATTACCTGAGGTCAGGAGTTCAAGACCAGCCTGGCCAACATGACAAAACCCTGTCTCTATTAAAATAGAAAAATTAGCTGGGCATGCTGGCGAGCGCCTGTAATCCCAGCTACTCCGGAGGCTGAGGCAGGAGAGTCACTTGAACCCAGGAGACAGAGGTTGCAGTGAGCTGAGACTGCGCCACTGCACTCTAGCCTGGGTGACAGGGCGAGACTCCATCTCAAAATAAAGAAAAAAAGAAAGCTGGGAAAAGGGATCCCATTAGCAGATATGCAGAGGCAAGGCGGGTACCTGATGTGGACAGGCTCCCACTCATCCTGCCACCTCTACTCTACTCCCTGGGGTCCAAGACTGACCAAAGGCCTCAGGTACCCTGAGGTGTCAACAGGATCACAGTCCCTGCAGGTCTGGCTCTGTCTGCCCCCACAGAGAAGCAGGCTCACCAGGTGAGCAGAGGCTGAGGTCACTGTAGTGTTCCTGGCTACAGGGATGGGGTGGGGCCTGACTCACAGGGCCCACAGGACACAGCCCTCCAGCTGCGGCTGGGAAAGGACAGCCCTGCCCCTGGGAAGGCCACACCACACACCCTGGAGCCAGGGAGGGAGGACGGCACTGCAGGGGCTGCTGCCAGAGGGGCATGCCCCTGTGGGCCCCACCTCAGCGAGGCTATTTACAAACAGGAAAGGCAATGCCTTCCTTCAGTGGAGTGTGTCGCGGAGAAGCTTCTCTTTGTGGGTGCACAAAGGGATGTGTGGGAGTCAGAGCTCTGCAGGGTTGGGGTTAGGAGTAGAGGGGTACCCAGCTCCTGCTTCTCCAGCCCCAGCACAGCCACATCCTCCTGCCGCTGGTCCCAGCAAGGGTACCAGGAAAGGAGAGTGTGAGCCCAAAGTGTGAGCTGGCCCCTGGCCCCACGGTGCCCTGGCAGAGAACTGCCTCCTTCAGGAGATGAGGGCCTTCCGGGGCCAGCTGCTTGGCCTCCCCCTTTAGAATGGGGCCTCTTGGGGGTGGAAGCTGAGTCTCCTTCCAAGACAGAACCAGGGGCCCTCCTTCTTTCTGTTCTCCATGTCCCCTGGCAGTTCTGTGCCCATTTTCTCTGGTGACATATGGCCTGGGCCTGTGATGTCAAAGGGTCTCTGCTTCTTCCCCTTGGACTGTAGGGCTGGCCATCCCACGCCAGAACTTCTCCCTGTTCCATGAAGGTTTGGAGGGGAGGTAGGGCTGAGGAGGGGTTGATGGGAGGAGAAGAAGGCAGGGTTGATGCATAATTTGTGGAGCCCAGTCTAAAATGGAAAGTCAGGGCCCTGTGGTGGCTCACGCCTGTAATCCCAGCACTTTGGGAGGCCAAAGCAGGCGGATCACTTGAGGTCAGGAGTTCGAGACCAGCCTGGCCAACAGGGTGAAAACCCATCTCTTGAAAACCAAAATACAAAAATTAGCCAGGTGTGGTGGCATACACCTATAGTCTCAGCTACTTGGGAAGCTGGGGCATGAGAATTGCTTGAACCCGGGAGGCTGAGGTTGCAGTGAGCTGAGATTGCGCCACTGTACTCCAGCCTGGGCAACAGATCGAGACTCTGTCTCCAAAAAAAAAAAAAAAAAGGCTGGGCATGGTGACTCACGCCTGTAATCCCAGCACTTTGGGAGATCACGAGGTCAGGAGATTGAGACCATCCTGGTTAACACGGTGAAAGCCCGTCTCTACAAACACAAAAAAAAATTTTTTTACAAATACAAAAATACAAAAAATTAGCCAGGCGTGGTAGCAGGTGACAGAGCGAGACTCCATCTCAAAAAAATAAATAAATAAATAAATAAAAATAAAAAACAAAAAAAGAAAAAAAGGAAGTCCGGGCCCCTTGTTCAAAATTTTACATTCCAGGATGACATTAACAGAGCGTTAAACCAACCATGGGGCTGCATAGGTCACTGTTCATGAAACCAGCCCTGCAGGAGGGGTTAGGTGTTCTAGAAGCAGGAACCTTGGTGGGGAAATGAAAGGAGGCTGGAGCAAGAACTCACGAGACAGGGAGGAACTGTCCCTGCTGGACTCCCAGAAAACAAGGGAAGTGAGGCTGATGAGGCTGGATGGCACCAGATGCAGAGGGTCCTGAACACTCAAACTTGACCCTGATCCTAGAGGTAGACACCGAAGATTCCTGAGCCACAGGGAAGTGGGCCAAGGAGGCTTGGTCAGGTCAGCAGAGACATTAGACCTGGGAGGGCCCTTGAAACTCAGCTGCTCGCCCTTTCCTGAAGAGGAGACTGAGGCCCAGAGAGGGACCAAGACCCACCCAAGGTCCCAGCAAAGGGTGCACAGCCGGGCCAGAGCCCTGGCTGCCTAGAATCTGTCTCAGGTTGTGCGGCAAATTAAGTTGAGAGCCGATGTGCAGGGTAGGAGGGCAGCTGGTGCGGGCCTCTGGTGTCTGTGTTTACCTAAGGAGTAGGACCCACCCTCTCAGCACCTCTGAGCCGGGACCTTCCTCTCCTGGGTGCTCTTCTCCTCTGGCCCTGTCTCAGGGTCTCCTGTGCCCCCCTCACTTGGGATCCATCCTCTTGCTTCTCTGCTGCCTTCCGTAACTGGCCCAGGAGCGGAGCCTCACCAGGCATCTGGATTTTTGGAAAACTCCTGCCCCACCCCCTACCCTACTGCCAGCCTGGCCTTCAGGGGCACTGAGTGGGGGACCCTGTGACCATGTGACAAGAAGGCAGCCAAGGGCCGGACGTGGTGGCTCCTGCTTGTAATCCCAGCACTTTGGGAGGCTGAGGTGGGTGGATCACCTGAGGTCAGGAGTTTGAGACCAGACTGACCAGTCAAGGATGTACTGGGGGTTCAGCTCTGAGTCTGAGACAAGGGGCTGGGGCCCCAGAGGATACCTCTGAGCCACTGAGGTATGGGCCTGGAAGCCCCATCGGTGCCAGTCAGAGGCCATCCGCTTCTTTAGTGTTGCTACTGCCCTGAGGAACTCGTGTGGGAGCCACCGGGCCAGTGAGGCTCTTGACTTTCGGGGGCCTTGCTTTCCTCATAAGGAAACCCTGTCTCTACTAAAAATACAAAAAATTAGCTGGGCGTGGTGGCGGGCACCTGTAATCTCAGCTACTCGGGAGGCTGAAGCAGGAGAATCACTTGAACCCGGGAGGTGGAGGTTGCAGTGAGCTGAGATCATGCTATTGCACTCCAGCATGGGCAACAAGAATGAAACTCCATCTCAAAAAAAAAAAAAGAAGGCAGCCAAGGCCCAGGAGGTTCCTCCAGGCCTCAGCTCCCCTATTTCCTCTAGCCTGCCCCCACAATTTAACCAGATGTCCTGTCTCTTCTCTATTCTGCCTGCATTCCAGGGCCCACCTAACACATCTGGAGGCCTCACGGAGGCCTTGGGGCCCCCTGAGGACCACAAATCCGTTACTTCTTAGTGCCCTTTGGGACATGGAGAATGGTCCAAAACAGCCCATGCAAATACATGCAAAAGAGATGCAAATAGAAATGTGAGCATCCCCATTTAAAGCCAATCTGGGCTTTAAGTGTTGCTTCCCTCCTCTCTGCTTTGCCTGATTCATCAAGATTTGTGAGTTTGTGTGAATGAGTGAGTGTGTGTGTGAGAGAGACAGAAACACAGGGCAAAAGAGAGCGCGGCAGGCCAGGTGGGAAACCTGGCCAAAGTGTGTGAGCTGTGCTGGGATATGGGAACACTGCTTATGGCTGAGAAGCACGTGTATGTTTCCCGAGCTCCCCAGTACCCTCTGACAAACGCTGGGCTCACTGTCAAGGATGGGGGAGCTGGACTGTGGGGAGCAGTGGTCCAGGAAGGGGTGAGGCGCAAAGGGGAGCAGGTTGAGGCTGTCAAGGATGTACTGGGGGTTCAGCTCTGAGTCTGAGACAAGGGGCTGGGGCCCCAGAGGATACCTCTGAGCCCCTGAGGTATGGGCCTGGAAGCCCCATCGGTGCCAGTCAGAGGCCATCCGCTTCTTTAGTGTTGCTACTGCCCTGAGGAACTCGTGTGGGAGCCACCGGGGCCAGCGAGGCTCTTGACTTTCGGGGGCCTTGCTTTCCTCATCTGTTAACACAAGAGCTGGTGTGAGGAAACCGCAGTGCAATGCTGATTCTACGCCATCCTGCCCTGGTAAGATGATTTGTAACATGCAGGAAGAATGAAAATGGCAGGTCCTTCTAGACGTCTCTGCAAAAAACTTAGTAAAACATCTTAAAGGAATGAGCCCCATTTTAGGAGGCAGAGAGAAATCCCCATCCAGAGCCAGTGGGTCTCCATATGGAGCCTCCTTGGGTCCCATCCTCAGTTCTGAGGAGATCAGGGGCACCCTTACTTGGAAGAGCTAAAGTCATCTCTCCCACATAATGGAGGCCATAAGGGCTTAAGTGTTCAGGTATCAATACAGGTGAAAGAAAGTTGAAGGGAGAAAGCGGCCAGGCGCAGTGGCACTCGCCTGTAATCCCAGCACTTTGGGAGGCTGAGGAGGGAGGATTGCTTGAGCCCAAGAGTTTGAGACCAGCCTGGTCAATATAATGAGACCCCCATCTCTACAAAAAAAATTTTTTTTTTTTTGAAATGGAGTCACACTCTGTCGCCCAGGCTGGAGTGCAGTGGCGCGACCTCGGCTCACTGCAAGCTCCGCCTCCCGGATTCCCACCATTCTCCTGCCTCAGCCTCCTGAGTAGCTGGGACTACAGGCGCCCACCACCATGCCCAGCTAATTTTTTGTATTTCTAGTAGAGACGGGGTTTCACTGTGTTAGCCAGGATAGTCTCGATCTCCTGACCTCGTGATCCGCCCACGTTGGCCTCCCAAAGTGCTGGGATTAAAATTTTTTTTTTTTTAAATTAGTCAGGCATGGTGGCGCACACCTGTGTTCCCAGCTATTTGGGAGACTGAGGCAGGAAGACCACTTAAGCCCAGGAGGTCAAGGCCACAGTGAGCTATGATCACACCACTGCACTCCAGCCTGGGTGACAGAGCAAAACCATGTCTCAAAAAACAAACAAAAAGGCTGGGTGTGGTGGCTCACACCTATAATCCGAGCACTTTGGAAGGCTGAGGAGGGTGAATCACTTGAGTGAGGTCAGGAGTTTGAGACCAGCCTGGCCAACATGGTAAAACGCCATCTCTACTAAAAATACAAAAATTAGCTGGGAGTGGTGGTGTGTGGCTGTAAACCCAGCTACACAGGAGGCTAAGGCAGGAGAATGGCTTGAACCCAGGAGGAGAATGGCTTGAACCTCAGAGGCCGAGGGTGACAGAGCGAGACTCTGTCTCAAAAAAAAACAAAAAACAAAAAAAAAAAAAAAACAAAACAAAGCAAAAGAAAGAAAGAAACACAGGGTTGGGAATTGTGGCTGGAAAAAAGCTGAGCTTGGGGCCTAGACAGCTGTGGCAAGAACGGTGTTAGGTCCTTTTCAGTTTTGTGTGGCTTTTGCATCAGGCAGGCCAGCTTCTGCCACTTCCTGTCTGTTTGAGCATGGCCAAGTCCTTTAATGTCACCCAGCCTCAGTTTCCCCATCTGTAAAATGGGGATGACAATGCCTATCACTAGGCCTGCAGTGTCAATGCAGTTCACTGAGACATGCAGAGAGAGCAGTGCAGGCCCAGGCTACGGTGGGGCTTACCCACCATAGTAGCCTACCCGCACAGTCACCTGGGGCTTCCCCATGAGCAGGAATGAGGGCATATCAATCGAGGTGTTACTTGAATAAATAATTCCATTTTTCTGTATTTATAGAAAAAGACACAGGTGAACCCTGTGTCATACTGTCTGTGGTTCCTGCTGTGGGGAGGCTGACCACGGCCTTCTCACCCAGGGCCAGGCCCCAGGCTTAGGTGCGATAGAGCAGTCCCCGCCCCAGCCCTCGGAGGCTGCGCACTTAAACTTCAAAGCGCCTTCCAACAGATGCAGCTGGTTTCCTGCAGCCTCGCAGCAGCCAATGCCAGCCTGAATCACCCTGGCCTAAGGGAAGCTGGGGAGCACAGGCCCATAGAGAGCTTAGGGCAGGTTAATAATGAGAGGCTTCCTGGAGGCAGAACACACCCAGATTCTAACTGCTAGAAGAAAGAAAAGAATGGCTGTTGGGGAGTCGCTGTAGCCCAGGGTGTTGGGGCCTGGGAGGTGTAGATTCAGAGGGGTCCTTAGGAGGAACGACTTGGGAGATAAGAGCACTGATAAATGAGGTCACAGGTAGGAATGTAACCTGCGGACTCGCCAAGCCCCAGGAGCAGCTGGGTTCAGGCAGACCCTCTTCTCCAGAAAGCCCACCAGCAGTGCCTCCAGTGGTATGGCTTGCAGCTTCCAAGCTACAGGACGAGTCCTGGGGTCTGTGCTGTGGGTATGAGAGAGTGAGATGGGGTGGCCATGGGCCAGGGCCAGGGCCAGGGCAGGATGGGGGCATGGGGAAGTGGTATCTCTAAGCAAGGGGCTTAGAGGCCCTGCGTGGGACTGGCCCGTGGCAGGTGGGAGGGATTTTTAGGTAGGCTCAGGTGCAGATGGAGACATTACGCCATGGCCCGACAGGTGGTTAATATTTAATCCCCTCCTTAATCATTAACTCCCTGGCTGACTGGGGAGGAACAGGGCTGTTGTCAAATCAGTAACCACAGGCCCAAGAACAATGTCCACAGATCTCACGGCCTCTCCCATTCTGGCTGGGTGGGGTAACCCCTGACCCTGAGGGCCCTGGTGCATCTCCCTCCCACAGTGACCTTGGGCCATGGAGAGGAGAGGGCTTGGAGAGGCCAATCCTCTCCAAACCCCTGGATCGCCCTCTACCCTCTACCCTCTATTTACTGGTGGGGAGTGGTGGGAGGTGGTGTCCAGTCAGGCGTGAGGGTTCTAGTCCCTGCCCCCTCCTTCCAGGCCGTGTGACCTTGGGCAACTCACATAGCCTCCCTGAACCTCAGTTTCCTCATCTCTGCGATGAGGATAATTATTCGTATCTTGGAGGATTGTCATGAGATATTCAAATCTCTCATTCAAAAGAGGAGGGTATACAAGGAAGTACTTTCTAAGCGGACGATTGAGTTAGCAAACAAGTTAGAGAAAGTACAGATGGGAAGAGACAGAGAGCAAAAGGTAAAGAGGAAAGAAAACAGCTTGCGAGCTCTTGTTTCCATCCACCCAAATGCAGTTCCTTGGAGTTTAATTCATTCAACGACTGTTGATTGATAAGACTGTGTCTCCCTAAGCGGGGCTTTAGGGGTAATTTAAAAAGGAGTCAACCTCACCCTCAGGAGGCAAGGGTGACCAGGCTCCAGGGCTGAACCCGGCAGTGTCTGGGATGAAGGTCAGCAGGTCAGTGGGATGGGCTGGAGGGTCAGAGCAGGCCTTAAGGCTGAGGCAGGGTGGGGAGAGGATCCTGAGGGATGAGTAGGAGTTGAGTGTGGAGGTGTAGGGAGGACTGTGAGTGCAAGCTTGCACCCAGGGATGTTTGTGTACTGGAGTTCAAACATATAAGCAGACTATCTGAACACAGCCTGTCACAAGGGTACACATGAATCACACACACAGAGTAGTCAGCCACCCACCCACAAACACACACAGATACACATGGTCACCCCAGGGGTGTGTGGACACACCAGCACCTTGGGATGGCATGCTCCTCCTCTTCCAGCCCCAGTCCTGAGGCCCTCTGGATAACTCAGCATGTGTGTCCCCCAGTTTGTGTGCTTTCTGGGCCTGGCTGACACCCATCACAGGACTGAACACTTCTGGAGTTCCAAAGTCTTCAGGTGCATTAAGAAGCCATGGTATCCTCTCAAAGCCACCAAGTATCCAGCTGGAACCCAGTGTGGATGTCAGGGAGCTGCAGGCAGAGGGCTTGGAGCTGGTATTGAGCCCTGGACACATCCCTGCCTGGGACAGGAGACAGGCAGGACGGGGCGGTGGGAGCAGGTGGAGGCTGGCCCGGGGGCAGCAGCTGGGGCTTCTTGGAGGAGGTAGGCATAGAGTTGGCCTTTAGAATGGAGGGATTTGAGGGGTAGAGACAGGTTGCAGGGAGCTATTGGAGCCTCCAGGAACCAAGCCCCCAGCCCTCCTCTGGGTGGTCCACTCACATCCCACACTTAGGCTGGGCCCAGGCTGCCAGAACCAAAAAGAAGCCAGGCAGTGACTTTTTTTTTTTTTTTTTTTTTTGAGACAGAGTCTCACTCTGTTGCCCAGGCTGGAGTGCAGTGGCTTGATCTCAGGTTACTGCAACCTCTGCCTCTCAGGTTCAAGCGATTCTCCGGCCTTAGCCTCCCGAGTAGGAGTGGCTGGGACTACAGGTACCTGCCACCACATCCAGCTAATTTTTGTACTTTCAGTAGAGATGGAGGTTTCACCATATTGGCCAGGCTGGTCTCGAACTTCTGACCTTATGATCCACCCGCCTCAGCCTCCAAAAGTGCTAGGATTACAGGCGTAAGTCACCTTGCTAGGCCCAGGCAGTGACTTTTGAGAAACTGGGCTGAGTGGTAATAAAAACAAAATTCTGTCCTTTCCTGTGCTGCCTCCTACAGGGGGCTCTGAGGACTGGAGGTCTCGGGGAGGGGTCCAGCTCTGAGCTCTCTAAGCAAATGCTAAGACTCCTCCTACAGGAAGCCCATCCTGACCCATGGTCCCTGCCCCAAGGAGTTGCTAGTCCAATGGATGCCATGGATCCAAACTGCCAGAACCTGAATCCTGCCTTGATCTGTGTGACCTTGGGTCTGTTACCTGACCTCTCTGTGCCTCTGTTTTTTATCTAGAACATGGAGGTGATAATAGTGGAGTGAATCTGCTGCTTGTGGTTGCTGTGAGGGTTAGATGAGACCCAGGGCTCAGCACAGTACCTGGCATATAGTAAGTGCTACAGCCATTTGAAGGAGAATGTGTTTTGACTGGCATGTTTAGGGAAGCTTCCTGGAGGAGGAGACATATAAGCAGACCCCTGAAGGACCAGCAGAGTCCTCAGAGATCCAGAGGGAGAGAAGGTACCACTTCCCTACAGAGGGGGCAGGGTGAGTGTGGGCAGGAAAGAACGTGGCATGGCTGGGGTCACCAGGAGCCTGTGAGGTCACAGTCCCTGCTTGGAGGATGGAAGTGAAGGTGAGGATTGGGGTGGGGAATGGTCAGGGAGGTTTGCAATGTCCAGCTGCCCTGGAGAGGGGAACGCTTGGAGGCTTGTGAGGGGAGCCCCAGCATTGCTCAGGCTGAGCTTGGCAGTAAAGAGCAGGCCCTCTTGGAGGGAGAAACCCAGGCAGAAGGCTGTCGGGAGACAGGAGCCCTGCAGGAGGGAGGCACGAGGGCTCTGGGCTCAGGTGGTGCTGGGAGGCCGGCCGGAGACTGTGGAAGGGGCAGTGCATAGGCCTCATCTGCAGGCTGTCCTCTCCAGCTGGACTTACTCAAAAAAACATCCTCCATGAAGCCCCATCAGAGAGCCCTGGGACATGCTGAGGCCCCATCCAGCCCCAACTTCCTATGGGCCTGGCCCGCTCACCTTGGGCAGGTCACTTCCCCAAGCCTCCATTTTTTCATCTGCCAAGTGGGCACAGGAATTCCCGCCCACCGTCCTTGCCCATGGGGTTGGAGAGGCGGTCTGATCTTGGGATGCAGAAGTCCCAAGAGGAGGCTCTGCTGCTTTCCAGCCAAGGGCCAGGCAGGGAGGTTCAGGGCTGGGGAAGAGCCAGGCCACAGCTTTGCCTGTCTCCTCCTGGGCTGGCCCCTCAGCTTATCTGGGTCAGGGCAGAGCTGGGGTGGGCGCAAAGGAGGAGATACTCCTTTGCGGCCTGATAGTGTGAGGGGATGATAAAGGGCTCAGGCCCAGCAGCCAGCTTAGGGAGAGGTGCGACCAGTGAGGCTGGGCTAGGGGGTGGCATTGCTCCAGGCTGGCACTGCCCTGCCCCTCATCCAGCCCCACTGCATCCCTGAAGGGCAGCTGGGTACTGCCCAGCCTTATGCCACCCCATGGGCAGGAGGAGGGAGAGGCCTCTGAAGGTTGGTGGTGGCCTTTGGACACTGTTTCAGGGAACTGATGGGGGCAGAGGCCAGTCTCTGGGGTAACAGAAGGGTGACCAACTTGCCCTGGCTTTCCTGGGGCTTTCCCAGTTTCGGAGTAGAAAGCCTGTCCCGGGAAACCTCTCAGTCCTGAGCAAATCAGAATGGTTTGCTGGGGCCAGCCATTCAGTTTTTGCTTGTTTGTTTTTTGTTTTTTTCTTGAGACAGAGTCTTGCACCCAGGCTGGAGTGCAGTGGCACGATCTCAGCTCACTGCAACCTCCACCTCCCAGGTTCAAACGATTCTCCTGCCTCAGCCTCCCCAGTAGCTCCTATTACAGGTACCTGCCTCCAAGCCTGGCTAAGTTTTATATTTTTAGTAAAGATGGGGTTTCACTATGTTGGCCATGCTGGTCTTGAACTCCTGACCTCAAGTGATGCACCCGCCTCGGCCTCTCAAAGTGCTCCCACAGGCGTGAGTCACCGCACCTGGTTGCCTGTTTCTTAACTACAACAAGTAGGTGATAGTAAACTTGCTGCTTGTGGTTGCTGTGAGGGTTAGATGAGACCCAGGGCTCAGCACGGTGCCTAGCACATAGCAAATGCTACAGCCATTTTAAAGATAACCGTAGTTTGTTTGTTTGTTTTTAAATTTTTATTTATTTATTTTGAGATGGAGTCTTGCCCTGTCACCCAGGATGGAGTGCAGTGGCGAGATCTCAGCTCACTGCAACCTCCGCCTCCTGGGTTCCAGTGATTCTCCTGCCTCAGCCTCCCAAGTAGCTAGGACTACAGGTGGGCGCCACCACATCTGCCTTTTTTTTTTTTTTTTTTTGAGATGGAGTCTCGCT
>NW_016824934.1:172571-217040 GCF_001698545.2 Rhinopithecus bieti | reverse complement strand
TTTTTTTTTTTTTTTTTTTTTTTTTTTTTTTTTTTTGAGATGGAGTCTCTCTCTGTCACAGGCTGGATGGAGTGCAATGGCGAGATACCGGCTCACTGCAACCTCCGCCTCCCAGGTTCAAGCAATTCTCCTGCCTCAGCCTCCTAAGTAGCTGGAATTACACACGCCCACCACCACATCCAGCTAATTTTTGTATTTTTAGTAGAGACAGGGTTTCACCATGTTGGCCAGGCTGGTCTCAAAATCCTGACCTCAGGTGATCCACCTACATTGGCCTCCCAAAGTGTTGTGATTACAGGTGTGAGCCACCGCACCCAGCTGAGAATGTGTTTTGACTGGCATGTTTAGGGAAGCTTCCTGGAGGAGGAGACATATAAACAGACCCCTGAAGGACCAGCAGGGTCCTCAGAGATCCAGAGGGAGGGAAGGTACCACTTCCCTGCAGAGGGCCTGGGGCAAGTGTGGGCAGGAAGGAAAACAGCATGGCTGGGGTCACCAGGAGCCTGTGGGGCCATAGCCCCTGCTTGGAGGATGGAAGTGAGGGTGATGATTGGGATGGGAGTGGTCAGGGAGGGTTTGCAATGTTCAGCTGCTCTGGAGCGAGCGGGTAGCACTTGGAGGATCGTGAGGGGAGCCCCAGCATTGCTCAGGGTGAGCTTGGCAGCAAAGAGCAGGCCCTGTTGGAGGGAGAAGCCCAAGCAGAAGGCTGTCAGGAAACAGGAGCCTTGCGTGAGGGAGTCACCACAGCTGGGGGCTCAGTGCTTGACGACAGGTTCAGAACAGGCTGCTGGGACTGGACAGGAAAGCTGTCAGGAGGGCAGAGGGATACCTGGGGACACCTCCCCACAGGGCACTCAGAAGGGAGACTCTCTGCGGCCTATTCTTCTGGCCTAAGCCCCCCTACCCCCTGGTTTAGGCTTGCTTTCCTCCCGCACTCACCGTGTAAAAATCATGGCCTTGGCCCGGCGCAACAACTCACGCCTGTAATTGCAGAACTTTGGGAGGCCGAGGCAGGCGGTTCATAAGGTCAGGAGCTCAAGACCAGCCTGGTCAACATGGCGAAACCCTGTCTCTACTAAAAATACAAAAATTATCCCGGCAGGGTGGCGCATGCCTGCAATCCCAGCTACTCGGGAGGCTGAGGCAGGAGAATTGCTTGAACCCGGGAGGCGGGAGGTTACAGTGAGCCAAGATCGTGCCATTGCACTCCAGCCTGGGCGACAAGAGCAAGACTCCATCTCAAAAACACCAAAACAAAACAAAAAAAGGGCTTTCCTTACCTTGGTGCTGACACAGGAGGTGAAAATCCCAAAGACCCTAGGCCCTGGCACCCCATCTAGGTTGGGCACGGACGAGGAGATGAGAGCAAGATTCATGCAGGGAACAGAGCACCCCAGGGGAGAAGGCTCTGAATTTTGCTTGTGTGATGGGCCTGAGGGGATGAGACAGGCAAGTTGCATCCAAAGCAGCCCCTAAGACACTTCCCTATAGGTCCAGCCAAAAGAATATATTAACATCTCAGAGACGTGGTGGGCTCTGGGGAAATGCATGAATCAGATGCTAGCTGGGTGCAGTGGCTAACACCTGCAATCCCAGTACTTTGGGTGGATCGCTTGAGCCCAGGAGTTTGAGACCAGCCTGGGCAACATGGTGAAACCCTGTCACTACACACACCCACAAAAAAACAAAAATTAGCCAGGTGTGGCACTTGCCTGTAGTCCCAGCTACTCAGGAGGCTGAGGAAGACTAATGGCTTGAGCCCAGGAAGTGGAGGCTGCGATGAGCCATGTTTGCAGCACTGCACTTCAGCCGGGGTGACACAGCAAGACCCTGCCTCAAGGAAAAAAAGAAGAATTAGATGCCCCCAGAGTGGCTATTCTAGACTGGATGGGCCGTCTACCCCACCTCGCTCCCAGGAGCCTGGAGATGGTGGTGTGGACAGTCTGTTAGTAAAGCTGGATGTGGTCCTGTTGTTAACATCAGGGTTGGCAAATGGGCCTAATTAAGCTGGTAACATTCTAACTGTAGGCGCTGTTGCTTCCAGAAAGTCCTTCCTGGCCCCCTGTGACCCACCCCCACCACAGCTCCTTCCACCTCAAATCACACCCCATCGCTTTCACCTACTTACACCTCCACTATCCCTTCCTTCCTGGAGGTGTCCCTGTCTGGTCACCTCTGAATCTCCAGCACCTTCCAGGTAGTGTGCTCAGAAGATTGCACATTTCCAGGCATCTGCCACCACACACGCCTGAAGATTCATGTGTGGTGGGAGATGGGGCCCCCAGCACTGACCAAGAAGTTCCAGATAGGCGGGGGTCCTGGGGAAGGGCTGGTGACCCAGAGCTCAAGGAGGGGCCCAAAGGCCAGTCGAGGTGTCCTGTGGGGAGAGAGTGCTGCAAGGGGTCCCCAGTTTCTGAGGCTGTTTGTGTCTCTAATCCAGCCTTCCCACTCTCGCACCAGACTCAGCCAAGAGAACAAACTGTGTGAGCAGATGGTGCTGCCGTCCAGGCTGAGACAGAATCCCCACAGACAGGCTGGCCAAAGGGTCCAGCCCTGGACCTCCTAGGCGTGGCTGAGGCTGGGGAGGGGAGAGGCTGAGGGCTGGGCCACCACTTCGGGAGAGGCTGCGGGGAGAGGTGCTGAGGGCAGGGGAGCCAGGCCTGGCTGGCCTTTGAAGGGCAGGCCTTCCTGGGGAGGACACTTTAATCGCCCCCAATTAAACCATCGCCGGAAGCTTTTAACAGCCCCATAAGGCCTTTTAAGGACCGCCCTTTTGTTAGGCAGCCAAGCTGTTATGCAAAAAGAGAGCGGGCCAGGGCCTCTTACCACTTTCCCCAGGCCCTAAGACCAGCGGGCCCCAAACTCCAGTCTGAGTCCAAGGAGGCTGCTTGTTGGGGAATCAAAGGCTGGGGAAGCTGCTTTGATCTGGGGAAACCCAGCCCTTCCCAGCCTCCCCATCTCGAGACCTCCTCCCACCCCCGCCCAAGGGCTTGAGCCCTTGAGGTCTTCACTCCCAGAGTTTCCAGTGTGGAGCCTGTCGGCAGATCCCTGGGGTCCTGGGAGGCTGCCCCTGCGCCTTACTTCAAGAGGCAGGCCTGCTAGAGGGTAGGAGCTTCTAGGGCTCCCACTGCCCCTCAGGGCAAGGACACCCTGGCCTCACCTCTTCAGCCTGCGCTGAGGTCTTCTCGCTCCCATGAGACTCCAGTGTCAGATGGGCATCACCTGGGACTCTGTTAGAAGCGAGGACTCTCAGGCCCCACTCCAGACCTTCTGAACCAGAACCTGCTTTTTAACAATTTCATCGGGGAACCCGAAACATTTGAGAAGGAATGCTCAAGTGTCTTCCCTCCCTGGTCCCCAAAGCAAGATAGAGTGTAGGAATGATGGTAGCCGTGGTAGATTGTGAGCAACATACCCCTCTGTTTTCCACATTTTCTTCCCCATATCTCTTTTTAAAAATGACAACAAGCCCTTTCTGTAAATAGCAGCTTCTGGAGGACCCCACATGGAAGGCTTCCATTTGGTCATTTGGTGGACATCAAAACCCTCCACCCTGGTGTCCACATTTGCTCCATCATTGCATACCCAGAACTGCCGGAGGGAGACAGAACAGGCCTTCCCATTATACAGAAGAAGAAACAAGCCCAGGAAGGCTGGTGGACTGGCTTGAGTGAGGAGCAGAGTTAGAGGAAACTCAGGAAACCCAACCCAGTTCAGGACCTACCTACTCTCAGATCAAGCCAGGGTGCCACAGACAGCTGTGAAGTGGGAGCGCTACACAAGGGTGTCTGGCCTCGGGGGTGGGCGTGGGGTGGGGCTGAACTACAGCTCCCTCTCCACTCACCAACGGCGTCCTTGTTGGGCAGGGCCACGTTTGCTGGAGGAAGGGGGGCCTTTTTCTTTCTTTCTTTTTTTTTTTTTTTTTGAGATGTAGTCTCGCTCTGTCGCCCAAGCTGGAGTGCAGTGGCGTGATCTCCGCTCATTGCAACCTCCACCTCCTGGGTTCAAGCAATTCTCTGCTTCAGCCTCCTGAATAGCTGGGATTACAGGCACCCGCCACCACACCCGACTAATTTTTTTGTATTTTTAGTAGAGGCGGGGTTTCACCATCTTGGCCAGCTGGTCTTGAATTCCTGACCTCATGATCCACCCTCCTCGGCCTCCCAAAGTGCTGGGATTACAGGTGTGAGCCACCCCACTCAGCCGCCTTTTTCTTTTTTCTTTCTTTCTTTTATTTTTTTTTTTTTGAGATGGAGTTTTGCTCTTGTCGCCCAGGCTGGAGTGCAATGGTGCAATCTCGGCTCACTGCATCCTCTGCCTCGTGGGTTCAAGTGATTCTCCTGCCTCAGCCTCCCCAGTTACTGGAATTACAGGCGCCTGCCACCACACCTGGCTAAGTTTTTGTACCTTTAGTAGAGACGGGTTTTCGCCATGTTGGTCAGGCTGGTCTTGAACTCCTGACCTCAGGTGATCCAGCCGCCTCTGCCTCCCAAAGTATTGGAATTATAGGCATGAGCCACCACGCCTGGCCCCGGCCACCTTTTTCTAATTTACACAAAAGTCCCCACACGGGTTTCCAGAATTCCCTATTTCCCTCCTCCTCCCGCTAAGAGTTGCGGGTCATCGGCACCTGTCACTTGCTACCCTTTCAGGCTTTAGTACTTTCTTTCTGGGCCCCATGTAGTCCCCATAACAACTCTCTGACTCATTCTTCCCATGAAGGCTTCTTCCTTCTGCTGTTTTCCTGGAAGTTGGTTCTTTGAAAACCAAACAAGACCCAAAGAGCACTCCACCAGATGAGTCAGATCCTGTAGGGACCAAGGTCTCCCACAGCAGACCCTGGGGCAGATAGTCTGGCTCGGTGGGGAACACCAGCAGGGGTTGGTTTAGAAGCATTTCCTGGATGTTTTCAAGTCTCCAGTGTTTAGCAAATCTTGAGTGTACAAAGGGCTGAAATCCACCTTACTTTCCCTCCAGGGTCTTCCAGCAACCCCTAGATGCAGGCAGTGTGTCTAGGGCCCCTGGGGCTGTGGGAGAACCCTTTAGCGCAGGGCCCAGCAAATGCTTTCTGTAAAGGGCCAGATGTAAAAATAATAAGGTTTTGGGGTCTTTTGTCTCTGTCACAACTACCCAACTTGGCCATACCTGACTGGGCACAACTGTGCTTCAATAACATTTTTTAATGGGCACTGACATTTTAATTTCATATGATTTTCACATGTGCCAGAGTGTTATACTTTTGATTTTCTCCCTGCAACTGTGTAAAAAATCATTCTAGCTCTCAGGCTGCACAAAAGTAGACAGTGGGTAAAACTGGACCCACAGGCCAACTGTAGCCTCAGCTACTGGGGAGCTCAAACCATAGTTTGCCAACCCACGAGACAGAGCTAAGTTTTACAGGTCAGTCAACAAGTCAGCCTTGGATTCAAGTCCTCGTTATTTAATCAACCATTGGTGTGAGTCATAGCACATTGCTGAGCCTCTCTGAACCTGTTTCTTCTCTGTCACCTGGGGATGGCGGTGTCTGTTGTTCCGGGATTGAGAGAGATGAAGCACATAAAGCACTTACCTCAGTGACTGGCGTGCACAGTCACTCCCTGTGGGTGAACCATGAACTTGTAGCAGCCCATTCGCGGAGGTCAGCGGGAGGGGCGCGAACCTAATGAGGTCAGGGGTCCTTTCCTGGAGGAAGTCGGGGGTGAGCTGGACTGATACGAGACCAGCAGTGATGGAAGGAGAGAGAAACTTTGGAGAGGTCAGGCCAAGAAAACTCAATCCTGGGGTCTGGCCATTGAAGGCTCTGAGAAGGGGCCCCCTTCAAAGTAGGGCCATGGGGAGGTTCATCTACAGATGCTGCCTGGGGGCTGGGGAACTGTGGTGGGGGGACGGTAGGGGAAGACACCACAGACTAGAGATATGTGAGGAGGTTGCTGGTGAATCCATGTGATTGGGAGTTGGGGTGGTGGAGTGGGGGTTACTGGAAGTGCCAGGATCTATAGATGGAAACAGCCCCAGGGAATGTGCCTGCAGGCACTAAATGCAGTTTTGACTGCAAGCACATTTCTCCATTAACGTGAAGGGGCTGCCTATTGTTTTGCTGACAAAATAGCTGTCCTTTCCCTCCTCCTACCCTCCATGGCACCGTCATGTCACGGTCCACGGCAGTCCCTTTGCTCCTCCACACTGACTGGTGCAGGGGTAGCATCTGAGCAAAGCTCAGCCACTCAGGGTCCTTCCCTAAGAGTCTTGTTCACATGGGATCAGAGAGAGTAACAGTCCCTCTCTGTGAGCAGGAACATCAGGGTGTGAACCTCAGGTCCGGCCAGCAGCTGTGTTCCCTACCACAGGGAAGTCAGAAAATTCAGAAGAGAATGAGGTTGATCCCACCAGGAAGGGATTCAGTGAGAGTCAGGAGAGGCCTGCGTTCCTGCCCTTCCACGGTGTGTGGCTTGGCGACAGTTCTTCCTCTGATGTAGGAGCTACCCAAAATCTTTGAATAAACGTCCCCCCACCCTTTTTTTGAGACCGAGTCTCGCTGTGTTGCCCAGGCTGGAGTTCAGTGGAGTGATCTCGGCTCACTGTAAGCTCTGCCTCCCGGGTTCACGCCCTCCCGGGCGCCTGTAGCTGGGACTACAGGCGCCCACCACCACGCCCCCGGCTGATTTTTTGCATTTTTTAGTAGAGATGGGGTTTCACCGTGTTAACCAATATGGTTTCGATCTCCTGACCTTGTGATCCGCTGCCTCAGCCTCCCAAAGTGCTGGGATTACAGGCGTGAGCCACCGCGCCTGGCCTTTTTTTTTTTTAGATGGAGTTTTGCTCTTGTTGCCCAGGCTGGAGTGTAATGGTACGATCTCGGCTCACCGCAACCTCCGCCTCCCGGATTCAAGCAATTCTCCTGCCTCAGCTTCCCAAGTAGCTGGGATTACAGGTGAGCGTCACCACACCTGGCTAATTTTGTATTCTTAGTAGAGATGGGGTTTCATTATGTTGGTCAGGCTAGTCTTAAACTCCCGACCTCAGGTGATCTGCCTGCCTCAGCCTCCCTAAGTGCTGGGATTACAGTTGTAAGCCACTGCACCTGGCAGATGCCTCTTTTTCTAAAGCGAGTTTGAGTTTCTATCACTTGCAATTGAAGAGAGTTGCTGACCAAATGCATCATCACAGCATCCCTCCCCATCATTTATTGCTCATTTGCTGTGTACCAGGCACCTGATAAGTGCCTTACGTCCATTACTTAATAGAATCCTCAGTTATGCTGTGAGCTGCGGGTGCTCCTACCTGCATTTTACATTTAATTAAACTGAGGCTCTGACTTCACCGGACACTTAAGTGGGGTGGTCTTCAGGCCCTGGGCTGAGTTCTCTTTGGCTGATTACTTGAGAGCCGTGATTACTCTCTCCCAGACAATCTTCCCATTCCCGTCTTTTTAATTCCACCTCTATGATTTCCAATTTTCAATCTGGAAGTTTTCTTTCTTTTATTTATTTGAGATAGGGTTTCACTCTGTCGCCCAGGCTTGAGTGCAGTGGCACAATCTCCGCTTACTGCAACCTCCGCTTCCCAGGCTCAGGTGATCCTCCCACCTTAGCCTCCGAAGCTCCTGAGTACCTGGCACTACAAGCGTGCACCACCATGCTTGACTAATTGTTTATAATTTTTTGTAAAGATGAGGTTTTGCCATGTTGCCTAGGCTGGTCTCAAACTCCTGGGTTCAAGTGATCTGCCCTCCTCGGCCTCCCAAAGTGTTGGGATTACAGGTGTGAGCCACTGCACCCAGCTGATGTTTCTTTTATTTTTAATTAATTAATTAATTTTGAGACACTGTTTCACTCCTGTTGCCCAGGCTGGAATGCAATGGCGCAATCTCTGCTCACTGCAACATCTACCTCCCGAGTTCAAGTGATTCTCCTGCCTTAGCCTCCTGAGTAGCTAGGATTACAGGCGTGCGCCACCACCCCCAGCTAATTTTGTGTTTTTAGTAGAGATGGGGTTTCACCATGTTGGCCAGGCTGGTCTCAAACTCCTGACCTCAGGTGATCCGCCCACCTCAGCCTCCCAAAGTGCTGGGATTATAGGCATGAGCCACCACACCAGCATTTTTTTTTCGAGACTTATTTTTTTGAGATGGAGTCTCGCTCTGTTGCCCAGACTGGAGTGCAGTGGCCTGAACTCAGCTCACTGCAACCTCCTGGGTTCAAGTGATTCTCATGCCTCAGCCTCCCAAATAGCTGGGATTACAGGTGTGTGCCACCATGCTGACTAATTTTTCTATTTTTAGTAGAAGCAGGGTTTCGCCATGTTGGCCAGGCTGATCTCAAACTCCTGACTTCAAGTGATCCACCTGCCTCGGTCTCCCAAAGTGCTCGGATTACAGGTGTGAGCCACAGTGCCCAGCCTCTTTCTTTTAAAATCAAGACTGTAATCCCAGCACTTTTCAAGGCCGAGGTGGGCAGATTGCTTGAGGCCAGGAGTTCAAGACCAGTCTGGCCAACATGGTGAGAATCCTTCTTCTTCTTCTTCTTTTTTTTTAAAAAAAGACTAATATATCCAGCTGCTTATTTGCTAGCGATATCTCGAAAATAGATCTCCAAAACTAAACTCCTGCTCTCCCTTCTCCCAACAAATCCTCCCCTCCTCTGGGGTTTCCCACCTCAGTAACTGGCCCCACCCAGGTTCCCCAGTCAGAAACCTGAGCGGCATATTTGACATCTTTTCGTTTGACCTCCATAACTGCCCTATCACCGGGTCCTATTGTACCCACTCCCTGTGCACATCTTGGCTCTGCCTCTTCTCTCCGGCTCCACTATGCCCCCCAGTCCAACCACTCTTCCCCTGGAAGATGGCCTCCTCCGTGGTCTCCTGAAACCCGCTCTAAGCCATTACCCCTTCAGCTACTGGAGTACAGCAAGAGCTGCAATCATGTCCTCCACCACTTAAAACCACTCACTCGTTCTAGTCCAGAGTCCTTTCCAAGGCCTGTGTGTTCTCACCAGATTCAGCCCTGTCTACTTCCCAACCTCATCTTGAGTCTCTGTTTTGCTCCTTCACTGTGGCCTCCTTTCAGTACGAGGAGTACCCAGCTCTTCTGACCTCAGGGCCTTTGTACATGCTATTTCTGCTGTCTGTCCAGTGCTCTCCCCGTCTCTACTCCCCCGGTTCCTATCATTCCTGGATATCCTTCAGTTGTTGGTGTAAGCTTTATGGATACCCTCTCTTGGGCCCGCTGGGAAATCTGATGCCATCGCACCCTTGACTCTGCAGTACTCACTATGCGTTGGGTGTGTATTGAATATTTGTCTCCCTTGCTAGATGATTCACTCTCCCAGGGCAGGGATTGGGTCTGTGTCATTCACCATTGTAACTGTGGCACCCAGCACAGTGTCAGGCACAGAGCAGATGCTCAGAAACATGTGCTGAATAAATGAGTGAGTGACAGAGGCTTGGGGAGGACTCATGGCTTGTGCCAGGGTCACGCTGCCAGTGAATGGAGGAGCCTAGATGTCACCCCAATATCTTGGACTCTCAAGTACACGCTTAGCTTTGTGCAATATTGGCACCCTTGGGAGAACCAGGAAGGGAGAGGCTGAGGAGCCAGGCCCCAGGTCTCACCAGAGAGGATGCTGGAGGTAGAGTGGGGTGGGGGCGACCAAATGGAGTCAGATTAGGGGTAAGGAGATTCTCAGGCACTCAGCACAAAAGCTGAGACAGGAGCTATTCAAGGCCACAGTGTGGCTTAGGGGTGGAGCTGGGGGTGGAGACAAGGGTGGGGAGGGGGAGAGGGAGAGGACACCACAAATGGAATCCTGGCCTCACATCCAGGCCCCACATGAAGAGCTTGGCCTGTGCTGCCTCATCTACTACCCTGCCCACCTTGCAAGGCAGGGATTAATATGTCCTGTTACAAACAAGGAAATGGAGCTTGAGAGAAAAAAGTAGCTTGCTCAAAGTCTCCCAGCTAGTTAAGTGTCAGGACCAGATTGGAATCTGGAGCTGGAGCCTGAGAAATCAGCTATTTGGGAAAAATTAGTCCAGACAAGAAGATGGTAGGACAGAGCCCACTGTGGGTGAGAGGTGGTGATATGGCCACCCTCCCTCCATCATTTCACCCCTGCAGGCCCATCGTCTGTGGGGACATCTTTTTGAAATTCCAAAAGCTCTGGATGCAAACCCCAAAGCCTCTCTGAGTAAGCCCTCAGGTGGCCAGATCCTCCCAGGCTGGCGCCTACCTCCCTGGAGGATTTCCCCTGCACGGCTTCCATTTGAAAAGGAGCTTAGGGCCTGGGTACCGACCCCGCTGGGCCCGTCGATGCCCTGGCTCAGGGATGCAGAGTGGAGGAGCCTGGCCTGCTGGGGAGGGGCGGGGTGGGAGCAGGTGTGGGGTGGAGGAGGGGCACTGGAAAATCCCTCTGAGCCTGGCCTTGGGTGTTGAGTTTATTTTATTTAATGTTACCTGTAGCCGCCCCACCTTTTTCCCCATTTAACATCCCTTGTACGTAGCTCTTTTAAAAACTCACATCAGGCCGGGTGCAGTGGCTCACGCCTGTAATCCTAGCACTTTGGGAGGCTGAGGTGGGTGGATCACCAGAGATCAGGAGTTCGCGGCCACCCTGGCCAACATGGTGAAACCTGTCTCTACTAAAAATACAAAAATTAGCCGGGCGTGGTGGTGTGTGAGGTGTGTGACTGTAGTCCCAGCTACTCAGGAGTCTGAGGCAGAAGAATCGCTTGAACCCAGGAGGCAGAGGTTGCAGTGAGCCGAGATTGCTCCACTGCACTCCAGCCTGGGCAACAGAGTGAGACTTGGTCTCAAACAAAAACAAAAACAACTCACATCATTTATGTAGCCTTTTATAAATATGAACTCATCAATCCTCAGAACAGCTTTATGATATACGTATTATTGTGCCCAAATTTTACAGGTAAAAAAGTTGACGCAGAAGAAAGTCAGGGACTTGCCCAAGGTCATCAGCAATCAGTGGCAGAGGTGGAGCTTGAACCCAGGCAGCTGGCCTGTGGACGCCATGCTCTGAAATCCCTCCTCTCTTTGGAGACAGAGACCTCTGATAGTCCTGCTCCCCAGCCAGGCCACTGAGGGCCTCAGAGATAACCGTTCCTTTCTTTTCACACAGGCCCAGAGTTTGTTTACCTCGAGTGAGCAAGTAGCGGCCCCAAACAAAGGGGATGTGGGTGGAGATAACCCAATCGTTCAGGGCCTGGCCAGGCAGTTGGGAGGGCCGGGATTGAGCCCAGCCAGCTTGGGGGCCAGGCTTGAGAAACTGCTGGGACCTGGCTGTCGGCTGTTTGTTGCAAAACAATGAGTCAGCCCCGGAGGAAGGGGCGCGGGGGTGCTGGGGAATCGGGTGGAGAGGCCTCTCCGGCCCCAGCCCTGACTCCAGCTTTTCCCATGGTGGGTTGTGCCCACCCCCACCCTCCTAGCCCTTGGTCTTCAGAAGGCTCGACCAATTTCCTTTTTGGTTGTTTGGCTGTGATAGGAAAAGTATTGAAAAACAGAAAGTGCCCTAGACAGGAAAACACTCTGAAAGCTGAAATGTGAAACCTGGCAGCCTGGGCCAACGCCCCAGCGGGAGGTGGCCAGCGAACCAGGATTCTGTCCCTGGGCTCCCTCCCAGGTACGCTCCAGCCCATGAAGGCACTGCAGCCCCGTCAATGGAGATGAGAACTTGGAGATCCAGGAATGAGTGGTGACCGGTTCAAGGTCACACGGCTGGTGCTATGGCCCGGGAGGGTGGGCAGGTCTCAGGGACCAGGTCCCTAGATAGGAAGAGGCTGGAAACACAGACTTCCTTTAAAAACAAAACGTTAGCCTTGCCAACGGGCCATGCACTTCTACTCCCACATGGCACCAGAGCTCCTTGCCAGAGGCACACCAGGATATGTGACAATTCTGTACCCTGGCCCTCCCCAATGAGCCAAAGTAGCCACTCCTAACAGATCCCATCTGCCCACAGTGGGTGTCACAAGCCACTCTGTTCCTCCCCGACCCTGCCCCCTCCACCTCCAGGCCCCTTCCTCTCACTTATCTAGTAAAGATAGTGCCTTCCCGTTGTTGAGAATAGGACAGAAGGAATTTGCTCATGATCACAGAGCAAATTTATTAATTCATTCATCAAAACTGTGTTGGGCTGCTACACAGCCTGACTCCAGAGAAGAGTGAGAAGGGAGGGCACCGTCTCTTGGGGAGTCAGCTGCACACACAGATAACTGCTCCATCACAGCACATTGATCAAGACTTATCTGCCACGTGTGCAGTGGGACGCTGAGGGGCCTGACCCAGCCTGAGGGACAGAGAAGTCTTTCTGGAGGAGTCAGAAAGAGCTGGGTCTTAAGACTGAGTATGAGTGCAGCAGGGCCAGGGGGTGATGATATCCACAATCTCCCAGTCCCCCTGTCTTGGCTCTGCCTGCTGTTGGGTCTGTAGAACCACTCAGTCAGTAGTACTGAGCTCCCACAATGGCCCAGTGGTCCACAATGGGGGTGGCGTGGGTATGGACACAAGGCAACTCTCACATGGTACCTGCCCTCAAGAAGCTTCCTGGGCCACTGGGGAAGACAAAACTATCATCCTTGCAATGTTGAGGAAAGTCAACAAGTGTTGGGGGCTCCTCTGTGAACAGTTGTCTCTCCTTCTGTATCCTCGGGGGTACTGTGATGGGGGGGATTGGTTCCAAGACTCCCATGGATACCAAAATCCACAGATGGTCAAGTCCCTGATATAAAATGGCATAGTATTTACATATAACCTATGCATAGCTTCTTGCATATTTTATTTTTGGCTAAGCAGGCATGAATGACTCACGTATACTTTAAATTATCTCTAGATTACTTATAATATCTAATACAATGTAAATGTTATTTTGTTTCGTTTTGTTTTCCTGTAGAGAGAGGGTCTTGCTTTGTGGCCCCTGGCTGGAGTGCAGTGACTCGATCATGGCTCACTGCAGTCTTGACCTCCCAGATTTAAATGATCCTCCTACCTCAGCCTCTGGATTAGCTGAGACTACAGGGACACACCACCACGCCCAGCTAATTTAAAAACATTTTTGTAGAGTTGGGATCTCTCTATGTTGCCCAGGCTGGTCTTGAACTTCTGGGCTTAAGCAATCCTTCTGCTTCAGCCTCCCAAAGTGCTGGGATTACCGGCCTGAGCCACAGGCCGGGGTGCTATGTAAATATTTATTATACTGTATTTTAAAATGTTGCATTATTTTTTATTGTGTTGTTACTTTTATCATGTTTTTAATATACTTTCCATTCGTGGTTGGTTGAATCTGTTGATGTGGAACCTGAGGATAGGGAGGGCCTACCGTATCTCTATGCAGAGCTTACCAGGCATGGTGGCTCATGCCTGTAATTCCAGCAATTTGGGAGGCTGAGGCAGTCAGATTGCTTGAGCCTAGAAGTGCAAGACCAGCCTGGGCAACATGGCCAAAAACAGTCTCTACAAAAAATACAAAAATTAGCTGGATGTCGTGGTTCATGCCTGTAGTCCCAGCTACTCCAGAAGCTGAGGTGGGAGGATCACCTGGGCCTGAGAGGCTACAGTGAGCTGAGATTGAGCCACTGCACTCTAGTCTGGGTGACTGAGCAAGACCCTGTCTCAAAAAACAAACAAACAAACAAAAAACATACCTTATTTAATCCTCACAGGTGGACATTCTTATTATTTCCATTTTGTAAACAGGAAACAGAGGCTCAGAAAGTATCAGTAACTTGTCCTAAGTTATACCTGGTAGGGAGTAGAGCCAGAATCTTAATGTAATCCCAGCTATTTGGGAGGCTGAGGCGGGAGAATTGCTTGAACCCAGAAGGTGGAGGTTGCAGTGAGCTAAGATTGCACACTGTACTCCAGCCTGGTGACAGAGCTAGACTCCATCTCAAAAAAAAAAAGCACAATGCAGAGGAGGATAACTATCTTGCTGTTCAGTTGAGAAAGGATGAAGGCTGAGTGGGGCATTGGGGTGTGAGGAAAAGGGATTGCTCAGAGAGGTAGAAGATCTGGCGTCAGCCCTGGACTGGTCTCTTCTTCAGGAGAATAATCATTGCTTGACCTCCTCTGACCATCTGCTGCCAGTGAAGCCAGACAATGGCCATTCACCCAACAGATGCCAGTTGAGCCCCTCCTAAGTGCAGGACCTATCAGCCCTGAGACCCAACAGGGGCAAGACATTCCCTGACCTCAGGGAGCTCAGGTCATTGTAGTCCATAATCTTCAAACAATTAGCAATGTCACACATGCTGCTTTCTCCCCTCCAACCCTCCAACAGCTCTTAGTGGTGTTTTCATATGGACTTTTTTCTGTTCGTTTAGGCAGAAACCTCTCCCTGCCACCATCCCTCTCTTGTCCCTGAGAGGCTTTGAGACTCATCTGTCTTCATCTGTACATTTCCCACAGGACCAAGTACAGTACTGAGTCCATTGCTAAGTAGTCATTTAGTATTTGCTGAGGCTAATTAGTAATAATGGAGAAAACTATTTTCCCACTGACCTTGAATCCAGACCACAGACAAATTCCTTAATTTATCCAGACAGTTTTCAAAAGGTGCTATTGGCCCTAGAGTCCCTGTCAAAGAATGAGGCTGACCAAGTGGGCCCATTCTGTGAGACCACGGGACTGTTACTATAGGCTCAGAAATGATGACCTTGCTGAGCCTTTAAGGCCACAACCCTGTGTACTGTGGACAGAGTGATCTCTGAAGGCTGCCAGTCACTCCAAGTGAGCCAATCAGCACAAGCTATCTGGAGTTAAAAGTTGTATTAAATTATGAATGAGAGGGCTCCTGTGAGGATGGGATCTGGTGTCCTGTATTACCATAAGCCCAACACTGCTCTAGACTTTGACTGTTGAGGCAACTGAGATACAGGCAAGCCCAAATGTAGAGCTTGGAAGGGACCCTGTGAGGCTATTCTAGTCCTTTGGGGCCTCAGTGCAGGTAGTTCTGGAGTGAGAAATGGGGTAGGACCTGGGAGCCTCAAGTGGGAAGTGACTATGGGAGGTCAAACATGCTGGAATGCATTTTGGGGCTGTTTTGTTTCCTGGACTTGTATGTTTTATTTCCTCTTTGCCCCTCCTTAGGATTTACTAAAGCTCTTTGGGAAGTTTCAGTTGCTTCAGCTGTGTGTGTGTGTGTGTGTGATCTTGAGTGTGAGGGGATGGGCAGAGAAGGAGAGTGGGGATTTGCTGGGGTGAGGTTGAGCTTGGATCAGTATCAGAAAGCAAAACTCTGGGTTTTATGGTGGGGAGGGTCTTTCTCTTCCCCTCCCAGACCCTGTTCCAGCAGTGGGGCGGCCCCGGTCATGACTGGGACTATTTCTTCCTTTTATTTCTGGCAAAAGCTACAGGAGGGGAGTTCCCCTTCTCTGTTTGTTTTGATTCTGTTGTTTTCTTAAAGAGAGGAAGGAAAACCATCATCACTTTTCGGTTTTGTGAACAATAAAGGCAGGCTGAGAGGATGTTCGCCTGGGCTGGGGCTGTGGGGGCTGGGCCAACACCTCCTCCTCTTTCCCTCTGGCAACCCTTCTCCTGGCAGCTCAGGGTCTGGGGAGACCCCCAGAACAGACATCAGGCCACATTGTGGGGTCAAGTTTAAGTGCTGGCTCTGCTTTTTAACTGCTTTTCACTGGTCTGAGGTGTATCTGTATAAATGGGAGTCATAGGGTTGTTGAGATTAAAAACAAAAATACTCGCTCGTAAAAACACAGTGCTGGGCCTATACTAAATGCCCCAGAAATGTCTTTCCTTTGCTTCTTTCCACTGGCGGTTCTATACCATGAGCCCAGTGGTATGGTATACCCAGGGCCACCCTCCTGTCTTCCTGCTTGTACACACAGAGCTGGCTTCTTCCATGGCAGGACCTGCAAATGCTGGGCTCACAGAAGGCTCTGAGAAGTAAATAACAGGTGAGGCTGGGGGTGCCTTCTAATTTCTTGGGGTTGTCCCCAGTCTGTTAAGAGACAGTCTAACTTTCCTTTGAATTTCTTTTTCTTTCTTTTTTTTTTTTTTGTGAGATGGAGTTTCCCTCTTGTTGCCCAGACTGGAGTGCAACGGTACGATCTCAGCTCACTGCAACCTCCGCCTCCCAGGATCAAGTGATTCTCCTGCCTCAGCCTCCCAAGTAGCTGGGATTACAGGCACCCGCCACCACGCCCAGCTATTTTTTTGTACTTTTAGTAGAGACAGGGTTTCACCATGTTGGCCAGGCTGGTGTCGAACTCCTGACTTCAGGTGATCCACCTGCCTCGATCTCCCAAAATGCTGGGATTACAGGTGTGAGCCACTGTGTCAGCCCTTGAATTTCTCCTAGCCCTTCAGTTCCTCCAGCTTCATGCCTCCCAAGGTTGTACCCCCCAGGGCCTGCCCTACAGTCCTGGGACAGGGGCCCTTCTCTGAGGGGATGAAGGGGGCACTTCCCTGAACAGAGAGAGAGGGAGACCCGCACCACTTGGATTAAACTCCCTGGGCCCCAGTTGACTCTACAACTTGGCCAAGAAACCCTATCTCCTAGGGCCTCAGTGTCTTAGTCTGTAAAATGGTTCTTGAACCTTTAAAATACACTCTTTTGTAGAGTCGAAACACTTTGCAGACCTGCACTCTGTGACAGTAGTCGAACTTTAAAATCCTTTGATTAAAAGAAGACAAATGGTCGTCTGCAAGGATACTGTCATCAATGCTTTAATTTTTTAAAAATTTTATTTATTTATTTTTGAGACAGAGTTTTGCTCTTGTTGCCCAGGCTGGAGTACAAGGATGTGATCTCGGCTCCCCACAGCCTCTGCTTCCTGGGTTCAAGCAATTCTCCTGCCTCAGCCTCCCGAGTATTTGGGATTACAGGCATGTACCACCACGCCCTGCTAACTTTTTGCATTTTAGTAGTTTTTCCATGTTGGTCAGGCTGGTTTCAAACTCCTGACCTCAGGTGATCTGCCCACCTTGGCCTCCCAAAGTGCTGGGATTACAAGCATGAGACACTGCACCCGGCCTGCAATGCTTTTAGATGAGTGTATATTTTATTCAACAGCCCTAAATACATTTGAAAATGTGTCCCCTTGGCTGGGTGTGGTGCAACAGAGTGAGACTCTGACTCCAAAAAAAAAAAAAGAAAACAGAAAATATGTTCCCTGTGTGGGAGGCATCAGCCTGTGGATGATGCAGATTCCTAAGGGGCTTGAGGCTCCCAGCGTGCATGAATTTGTGTCTTTGAGGGGACAGATAGCCCTGGAATTAGTTGTTTCTCCTTGGCCCTCCCGGGGCAGACCCAGGGACTCAGGGACACCAAATGGGTAGTCCCTGACTCAAATTCAAAAGTTCAACAGTGACTAACCAGAATGTACAGTATAGTGGCTTCTCTTTAACATGTGGATCCTGCCTTGGATGCCTGCCAGGGCTTCCATCCTTGCTCTGCCACTAACCAGCTCTCCTGCCAAGGTATGCTACTTTATCTCGTGGGTTCCAGCATTGTCACCTATAAAATGGGGTTGACAGTACTTGTGAGTTTTTATGAAAATTAGTGAGAAAATGAACTCATGAGACTTACTTAGCACAGGGCACAGTTATTGCTTAACAAATATTAATTTTTTTTTCTTTTTTTTGAGACAGAGTTTCACTTTTGCTGCCCAGGTTAGAGTGCAATGGTGCAATCTCAGCTCACTGCAACTTCCACCTCCTGGGTTCAAATGGTTCTCTTGCCTCAGCCTCCCAAGTAGCTGGGATTACAGGCATGCGCCATCACGCCTGGCTAATTTTGTACTTTTTTTTAGTAGAGACAGGGTTTCTCCATGTTGGTCAGGGTGGTCTCGAACTCCTGACCTCAGGTGATCCACCTCCCAAAGTGCTAGGATTACAGGTGTGAGCCACCGCACCCAGCCCAAATATTATATTTAAAAGCAAAAATAAAAACAAACCCACGAGTGCCCAAGCTTCTCTTCTTGCAGTTGCTGCTTACCATCCTGTGGGCTGGTGCTGTCTGCTTTTGCAACCGTCTCCTCTGACCCCTCCATCCTTCAAGCTCAGCCTTCTTCAGGAAGCCCTCCTGGCTCCTGCAGGCTGTCCCTGCAGACCCCTTCCCTTGCCTGTGCCCCTTTGGCACGTGGCACTGGCCGTACCAACTATGCCCTCCTACATGGTTCCCTGATGAGCCCTGTCTCCCTGAGAGCAGGATTCCAGTCCCCCTGCGCTGTTGCTTGGGGAGCCCTGCAGGTCCAGGCCCCATTCCCAGCCCACACAGCTCTGGGGACCAGAGATTGGTTCCCAACCACATGAAGGAAGGCACACGGAAAAACCATAAACCCGAAGGCTGAGTGGGATGTTTGTCAAAGCAGTTCAGATCTTCGGCCAGGGACGTGGAGGGAGTGCGCTGGCCCTGAGCAGAAGCAAGCATTTCAGGGAGCTGGGATGAGCACCAAGGAGCTGGCACGGGCAGGGCACAGCAGGAAGGAGGCCCATTAACACTTCTGCCCCAACCACACTTCCTCCGGCACCTCGGCCAGGGTGCACACAGGCGCGTTTGTCCCACTTTCACTGCAGCACTGTGTTCGCAGCAGTCCTGGCTCCCCCAGCCCCAGGTGGGTGGGTGTTGCCTGGGCACAAATGCCCTTTATGGATGGGCAGTGCTGGAGGGAGGCAGGTCCTCCTGGGACTGGAACCACCCCACAGAATTCAGACTTGACCTTGGAACTGCCTCCCCGCCAGCGATGCAGCCACTTAGGAGGCCTGGTCACATGGAGGCCATGGCATTGCCCCCAGGGACCCAAAAGCATGGGGGTAATCCCAGGAGAAAACAGCCACCTTTGAAAGGCGAGAGTGCCCCGAGTAAGCCCTCCCTCCAGGGCCCATCACCCTGCCTGCTGCCACCTCCTGGCACAGACTATGGATTCTCATCTCCTTGAGGGGCCTGAGGCGGCAGGCCTGCTTTGGTGAGGCATGCAAAGGAGAGGGAAAGAAGGAGACCCCAATGATGCCTCATTGCCCTCCTTCCACTATCCCAGAAGGAGTGGGGCCTCAACCAAGCATCCAGGGACTACCTTCCCTTCCATCCCTTCCATGAAGCCCAGCCCACGTTAGCCTGAGAGTTGATTCTCAGAAGGGCTTTTGGTGCTCTTTCTTAGGCCAGTGGGTGACAGAAGTCTCACATGCCACAGACTAACCCTCCAGTCAGGCCCCACTGAACTTCCATCCCCATTCACACTTAGCCTCAAGCCCCTCTCCCCTACCCCAAGGCCTGCCCAGGTTTTTTTTTCAGCTGTCTTTTGCTCATTTAATCTAGGGACAGGTGCAGGCACGTGCTGGCTGCCTGTCAGCGCCCCCAAGAGATGGCCCAAGGACCCGCACCCACCCCCAAGGAGGCCTCAACTGAACGTTTTCTTTGGAGGCTGGGAGGTGAAGGAAGGGAGCCTCCGTTCCCTGCCAGCCACGACACCAAGCTCACCTCGGTGCAGTTAGCTACTCTCTGTAGGGATCATTGTCCTCCTTTGACATCTGGGGAGACTGAGGCTGGGAGAAGAAAGAAAAGTCAAGCCCTACCTCCTGGGGTTCTCAGTCTAGCTGTGGCAACGTCAGGTGGGAGGGGCTTGTGAGTGGGAACCGAGCATGTCCTCCCTGGGTGCCCTGCTGTGCCCTGCCTGCAGGGTCACAGGCCCTGTGCTCCTGGTGCCCCTTCTCTCCGGCTGGGCTTGGCGTGGCAGGTGGGCCACCTTGAGGAGGGCAGGAGGGGCTGCCAGGCCCTCAGGAAGTCAGATGAGCTTCCCTATCTCCTGGAGCCCCCCAGGAATGGGACACCACCCTGACCACAGCCACCAACGCTTGCTCACTTGGGTTTATCTCCAACCCTCTGATCCAACTGGAGGGTGTGACACTGGCCTCAGTCACAAATCCTTTCACATCCTGCAGAACCAAAGGTTGGCTGGCCAGGCACAGCCTCTCCACCGACCCCTGCCGCCCCACAACACACACACAGACAGACAGAAACACTTCCTCCATGCCCAGCACCCCCACCTCCCACACTCACCACACGGATATCCCTGCCGACACACCTCGGGCACAAATACGTGCTCCACCCACGCCCTGTCCCCTTGGGGGCATAGACAGCACACACGCCTGTGCCTACCCCACAGCTCCCGAAACCTCCCTCCCACCACAACCCCACAGACACAAAGATGCCTCCACTCCCTTCCCAGACACTGCCCTGGCCTCAGCAAGGTCACACATTGAGACGCCACTTTGTCCGAGACTGCACGCTTGTGCCCTCACGCACTCAGGCACCCACTCTGCAGGTATCCACACGCCCAGGAATCTGAGCCAAGCCCCTCACCACCCCAGCCTGAATCAAGCCATTTATGCTGATAAACCACTTATTTATAGTTCACAGGTTCTGAAAGGTGTGTGTGTGTGTGTGTGTGTGTGTTCACAGGTTCTGAAAGGTGTGTGTGTGTGTGTTTGTGTGTGTGTGTGTGTGTGAGAGAGAGAGAGAGAGAGAGAATGAGCAGGGTGTGGGGCAAGCAGAACAGAGAGGAAGAGAGGGAAGGAAAAGTTCTGTGACTCACTTGCAGCTTAACAATGCCACATCTCAGCTCCCCAGGCCAGGGGGAAGGGCCCATTTGTCGACACAGCCAGGCCTGGCTGGGGGCCAGTCAAGTGAGGTCCTGTCTCCTAGGCCGATGAGATAGGGAGGTGAGGATCCCCCCCAGAGACAATTGCTGTTCCCCTGTCTGCGCTGTAGGGGGTATGCACTCTGGGCGGCCCCAGAGCCTTTCTGTTCATCCTTACCATAACTCCCCAGCTGAGGCGGCCCCACCACTCACAGCCTGGCCCCTGCTCCTATCTCTAGGACCCCGGGTTCCCCACCCAGCTGCTCCCCATTCAACCCTCCAGGCCTTTCTTCCTGCTGTGCCTCCTGCCTGCAGTGCCCTCCATCCCCTCCACTCTTGGTCCTCTCCATCCTTCAGGCTCCAGCGCCTTCCTGTGCTCTGCCTCCTGCCTCTGAACGCTTCCTGCTCTCTCCATACCACAGTCTCTTTCCCATGTTTTCTGGATAGTGAGCCACTACTCTCTTCCCAGTTAGACTATGAGCTTGCCAAGGGCAGGCCCTGGAATTGCTTCCTCTGCCCCCAGAAAGTCCCACCCGGGACCCCAGCAGGGTCGTGGAGCGGTAAGTGCCAGGATGTTCTTGAGAGACAGAACAGTAAGGGACTGAGAGGGACTGAAAAGGCCAGGTGAGCCCTTCTGCAGCCTCTGCCTGGCAGGTAGCTGGTTCCCTTGGAACTTGATTCTCCTGGACAAACCCCTCCCCATTCCACAGCTTAGGCAGGCTAGGGCAGCAAGTATTTCTCACCAGGCCCTGTCTGACACCAGGGTCTGGGGGACAGCAGCTGGGGGCCCAGAGAGCAGCATGTAACTTCATCTGCCTGGTGTCAAGCTCATGCTAGTTTTCCTCAGGAGCGCACCCACCCCTACAATAGCTCTGTGGCCTGGGTGATTCCACTAGTTCAGGAAACTGAGGCTTAGGGAGGCCTGGGGATTGCCCAGGTCACCTAACTGGTAAGCAGCAGAGCCCCAGATCCATGCTCTTTCCTCCATTCCCCACTGCCCCTGCCCCCAGCAGCCCTGCCTCTGAATCTCACTGGTCTCAGACCTCAAACTTTTGCTTTGTTTCATCTCCTGAAACTTTGCTCATTTCTTCCCATCACTTTCCTGAGCCTCCACCCCTTTGCCTAACTGCACCTCCTTTGACTCGCCCCTGGAGCAGAGGAAGGAAGAAGGCCCGCGGCTGAGGACATTTCTATGCACTGTTTCTCAGAGGCTTAGCACACACTTCTGGATGTGGAAACCTTTTCTTTTTTTTATTTAAAAATATAATTTTAAAATATAATAGGGGCCAAGCATGGTGGCTCATGCCTGTAATCCCAGCACTTTGGGAGGCCGAGGAGGGCGAATTACCTGAGGTCAGGAGTTCTGGACCAGTCTGACCAACATGGCGAAACCCCATCTCTACTAAAAGTACAAAAATTAGCCGGGTGTGGTGGTGCACGCCTGTAATCCCAGCTACTTGGGAGGCTGAGGCAGGAGAATCACTTGAACCTGGGAGGCAGAAGTTGCAATGAGCTGAGATCGTACCATTGCATTCCAGCCTGGGTGACGGAGCAAGACTCTGTCTCAAAGTAATAATAATAATAATAATAATAATAATAGGGACAGGTAGGCCAGATGCGGTGGTTTTTTTTTTTTTTTAAAAGAAATAGAGACAGGGTTTCACCATGTAACCCAGGCTGTTCTCAAATTCCTGGGCTCAAGTGATCCATTTACCTACAAAGTACTGAGATTACAGATGTGAGCGTGAGCCGCTACAAGTCTTTTCTTTCTTTCTTTCTTTCTTTCTTTCTTTCTTTCTTTCTTTCTTTCTTTCTTTCTCTCTCTCTCTCTCTCTCTCTCTCTTTCTTTCTTTCTTTTCTTTTCTTTTTTCTTTTTGAGACAGAATCTCACTGTGTTGTCCAGGCTGGACTGCAGTGGCATGATCTCGGCTCACTGCAACCTCCACCTTCTGGGTTCAAGCAATTCTCCTGCCTTAGCCGCCCGAGTAGCTGGGATTACAAGCATGCACCACCACGCCCAGCTAATTTTTTATTTTTTTAGTAGAGACGGGATTTCGCCATTGTTGGCCAGGCTGGTCTCGAATTCCTGACCTCAGGTGATCCATCCGCCTCGGCCTCCCAAAGTGTGCAAGGCTTTTCTGAAACCTGGACTCAGAAGCTAGACACAAACCTGTCCTTCCCTCTCCGGGGACCAGCAGGGGCTGTGTTCCCAGAGGCTCTCCTTGTGGGTTTGCACCTCTCTGGTTGACTGTCCCTTGCACGCACACGTACCATAGCTGACTTGCCTTCAGAGACAACAGAATCTCCCTTGCAAACAATGATGGGAAAAACAGGTAAAGGGTTCTGGGAAATGCATGCGGCAGACTCTCTTCGAGGCACAGCCTCAAGCGTGTGATCCCAGCCTGCACATAGCATGTAATTATTTGATAAAAAATCGCATTCCAACCCCAGGCCAGCTGTCCTTGGTTTTTTTCCACTCCCCCTTGCTGGTTGCCAAACCCACAGTGTCTGTGAAACATGCTTGTGATTTTCATGCCCAACCAAAGTCAAGGCTGGATTCCTTGATGAGTTCAGTTTTGCTGGAAGATAAGGACTGACCCAGATTCTTGTGTGTTGATACTATGGGAGGAGTATTCCAGGGAAATAAGATGGACGGCCTTTGGAGGGGTGGGGTCCACTCTTTGCCACAAGGAGGCTTTGGGTGGCACAGTTGGGAGTGGCTGCTGGCACACCTGGGGATGGTGGCCTTCATGACACAGAGTTGGGGTTGCAGGCCTGGCGACTTCGCTACCTGGTAACTTCACTACCCCCTTGAAATAATTGTGGCCATGTGAGTTGCTTTGGCCAAAGACATGTGAGTAGAATGGACACATCTCCCCTCCAGGTAGCAGCAATAAGAGCAAATGTGTGAATCCCCATAGCCCCTTCTTGCCACCATGTCATCCGCAATGCCATTGATATGAAGCTTCCTTAAGCCCGGGTCTCCGGGCTAGCACAGCACAGCTCAGGGTCCTCCAAGTCATCTACAATGCTCATTTGCCATGACAGTAATAAATCTTTGCTGTTTTAAGCCACCAAAACATTGGAATGGGCCAGGCCCAGTGGCTCATGCCTGTAATCCCAGCACTTTGGGAGGCATAGGCAGGTGGGTTACTTGAGCCCAGGAGTTTGAGAGCAGCCTAGGATTTGTGTGTTCCAGGCCACATAGGAAAACCCTGTCTCTACAAAAAATAAAAAAAAATTAGACTGGTGTGGTGGCGCAAGCCTGTAGTCCCAGCTGCTCGAGAGGCAGGAGAATTATTCGAGGCCAGGAGTTCCAGACTGCAGCCTGGACGACCAAGCGAGACCCTGTCTCTGAAACAAAATGAAACCAAACCCCCAAAACACTGGGATGTTTGTTACTGCAGCATAAACTAGCCTCTCCTGCCTGATACACCTGCCTTATAGGGTTGAAGAGATTATCTAGTGATGAGATTATTCACTAAATAACACAAGTGAAGAGCAAAGTGCCTGGAAATACGCTGTTGCTTCTTCCTCCTTTTTCCCTTTCTCTTCTAACGTTATTTCTCTTTTTCTGCCATTTTGAACCAGGCCACAGGAAGTTTTCCAGGCCCACTAAGTATGTATAACAGTATAGGAGCACAGCAGTGGTGGGTGGTTGGGGGGACAGACATGTATGCAAGTAACCATCGTGTGATGTGCTCAGTGCTATATTACCACTATGAGTCCAGAGCTAGGCAAGCCCAGGGGGGGAGATAATATGTTTACTGAGGTCCTCAAAAGTGAAGTCTGAACTAGAGATACTAGATATCGAAGGGTGAGTTCGGTTTCTTCAGGCAGAGCAGGGAGAATGGAGCGTTCTAATAATGAGAGCACCTGCCACGTACTGGGCCCCTGCTATGTGCCAGATATTGAATCAGGCCGTTCTCCAATTCTCCCCTCCTGTCGGATCTACAATATCTATGATGTGTGTATTACTGGTTTTTGTTGTTGCTGTTGTTTGCATCAAATTCTTTTTTTCCCAAGAGAGTGTCTCTCTCTTTTGCCCAGGCTGGAGTACAGTCACGTGATTACTTCTCACTACAGCCTCAGCCTCCTAGGCTCAAGTCATCCTCCCACCTCAGCTTCCCCAGTAGCTGGGACTACAGACATATGCCAGCACACCCGGCTAATTTTTTACTTTTTTGTAGTAATGGGGTCTCACTATATTGCCCAGGCTGATCTCAAACTCCTGGGCCCAAGTGATCCTCCTGCCTCAGCCTCCTAAAGTGCCAGGATTACAGGCGTGAGCCACCGTGTCCAGCCCAGTCCATTTCCAGCTTTTTTAGTTTTGCTTAAGTTGTTCCTTGTGTTTGGAATGCCCTTTCCTAAATATATTCGCCTTCCTGAGGCCTACTTTTCCTCCTAAGCTCAGCGCAATTCCCCCCTTATCTCTTTGTTGAGATGGCCCGGCTGGAAAGGAGACTTGGGGAGTGTGTTCTGTTTGAATGACCTGGTTTGAATGATGGGATGAGAGTAGGAGTGCAGATATTTGCTAATATTTAATACACAGATTTCAGTCACACATGTATATGATTTGTGGAAGCATAATTATCCTGAAGGTGTGTGCCAAGAGTTGTTTCTTCCTGATAGCAGAACATAATCAAACAGGTCTGGAAACCACTGCTGTGCAGATCACATGAGTTGTTGAAGTTGGTTGTTTACCGGCTGTGTGACTTGGGCAAGTCACTCAGCCTCTCTGAGCTCAAGTTTTCCTGCCTGTAAAACGGGAATTATCTTGGTGCCTACCTCATGAGGTTATGGGGCCTTGGTGAGATAAAGCTTGGATAAAACTCAGACACATCGGTGCCTCTCAGATGTGTCTGAGTTCCAGCCTGGGCAGAGCCTTGTTTGGTGCATCCAAGCTGCTGGAGGGTCCTGACAGGAGAGGCAGAGGAGGGAGGGGAAGAGGAGCTGCACCAGGTGACAGGGACTCTGTGACTTAGGCAGGCTGGGCTGAGACATCCCAGTGGTGCTTGATAAAAGGCAGGGGCTCTTCTCTGGTCAAGTAAATATTAGAAGAAAAGGCTGTCTCCGGGGAACGGCCCCCTCCCACCCCCCCTTGAGGGCCAAAGTCCCCAGGGGCCAGTCTGGAGGCTCCTTTTATGTGACTGTAAAGTAATCTAGGGCCTGGCAGGGTCGAGCCTGGGCGGGCACTGACGTGCAGGGCGGCATTGATGTGGTCAATGATTACCTTTTATGCCTGGCCATAAAGGCAACCGCCCAGCCCTCCCGACAATGTCCCCTGTAGACAATGCCTTGGGAGGGTGGGCGTACACACACACACACACACACACACACACACACACACACAACTGCCAGGCAGGGACTGTCCCGATTGAGGTCTCTGAAGACACCCTTGCAAGACATCTCCATCTCCCTTGGAGTTCCTGAAGACTTGGCCCAGGAGCTAAGGGGTTTAGGTGGCCATAAGTGAGGTCAGTGAAGTGTAAAACACAAATGAGTGACATCCAGGGGCCTGGATCCTATTCGAGGTGTATCTATGCAGATGGGATGGGGTTGCCACCCAGACTCAGGTACCACGTCTCCAGGGAAGGAGGGTATTCTGGGACAGATCAAAGTCTACTCCCATTTTACAGGAGATGCAGTTGAGGTCTGTGCATGCAGTGGCTTGCCTGGGGTACCAAGGATGGAGATGATGGCCGAGCTGGGAGTAGGACCCAGGTCTGCTTGGACAGTGACAAACCCTCTGGCCACTGCCCCCAAGGGGGTCCAGGTAGGAATATCAGGGTCAGGAAGGGTTTGTGTCGCTTCTCAGACAAGGTATCTCCCCTGGGGCTCAGAGGAAAGCTGGTGAGAACCTAAAGACCTGGCTCCGAGGCTGATGTCGGGAAAAGACCTAGGGTGAGCCCCTACAGCGGCCACAAAGGCTACATGCAGGGCCCTGCCCTCACAGGGGCCCCTTACATAGCCCCACCTCATTCTGTCCCGATGCACAGATACTCCCACCACCTGGGTGATGGCGGCTTGGCTATGCGGGTCAGGGCTGGGGCATAGATGGCCAGATTAATATTCTACCTCCTTGGTTGATAAGGCCCGGGAACCTTGGTCCCAGCGAGCAAGGCTGGAGAAGCAAGGACCATGGCCCTGGTAGGGAGGTCTCGCTTTGTCAGGTTCCAGAGCTTGGGGCATTGCTGCTGGGTGCTGAGGACAGGGCTCAGGAGACCTGGGTCCCAGGCCAGCTCACCCTGGAGCTGGGCATCGCTTTTCTCCCCGGCCAATGGGAGAAGGACTCTGTGCTGTCTTCCTGGTGAGTATGGTGAGGATCACACCAAGGACTCTGCAGGGAAGGTCTTGAATGGATCAGGCTGCTATCTTGAGGAAAGAGGGTTATTATTCACCGTAGTCATAAATGCCCTGTGAAATTGGAGTGGAGTTGCTTTGAGCTCTGGCCAGAATGCCCCAATCAACCTTTGGCTCTGATAAAGATAAGCAGGCCCAAGGTGATAACACATCAACCAGAAACTGTCAACAGGAGCTAATTAGGGCACTGGGTGCCGGGTGAGCCACGCCCCCTACACCTGATGGGGGAGAAATCTCAGGTGGGGGAGGATGTGGGCTCATTGCCTAGACCTTAGCCTACTGCTTTTTTGTGTTTTTTTTCGTCTTCTGGCCACTTTTCCACCTCCAACCACTGCCCCCCACCCTCTGCCTGCATTATATAACATAACATGAAGCAAGGTGGAGTAAAACAGAATCCAATGTGATGGGCACCGTATAACGCAGTGGAAAGAATCCTGACTTGGGGCCAGGTGTGGTGGCTCATGCCTGTAATCCCAGCACTTTGGGAGGTCAAGGCAGGCGGATCTCCGGAGGTCGGGAGTTTGAGACCAGCCTGACCAACACGGAGAAACCGTGTCTCTACTAAAAATACAAAAATTAGCCAGGTGTGGTGGTGGGAACCTGTAGTCCCAGCCACTCGGGAGGCTGAGGCAGGAGAATCACTTGAACCCGAAAGGTGGAGGTTGCAGTGAGCCAACATTACGCCATTGCACTGCAGCCTGGGCGACAGAGCGAGACTCCATCTCAAAAAAAAAAAAAAGAGTTGGGAGCCAAGGGACCTGAGTCTAGCCTGGTTCTGCATGCCCTTGAGCTGGTCATTTGTGTCCCTCTCTGTAAAATGGAGGCCAGAGTGGGGCAGGTGTGCAGTCATCCCTTGCTGGGATCCCATCTAGGTTTATTTATTTATTTATTTATTTTTGAGATGGAGTCTCGCTCTGCCACCCAGGCTGGAGTGCAGTGGCCGGATCTCAGCTCACTACAAGCTCCGCCTCCCAGGTTTACACCGTTCTCCTGCCTCAGCCTCCGGAGTAGCTGGGACTACAGGCGCCCGCCACCTCGCCCAGCTAGTTTTTTGTATTTCTTTTAGTAGAGACGGGGTTTCACCGTGTTAACCAGGATGGTCTCGATTTCCTGACCTCGTGATCCGCCCGCCTCGGCCTCCCAAAGTGCTGGGATTACAGGCTTGAGCCACCGCGCCCGGCCCATCTAGGTTTAAAGTCCATGCTCTTCTGCGACACAACACTGCAATCTGCGAAGTGCACAAAACATTGCCCTGGTGCCACCCAGTAACACAGGGGTGTGTGTGACACTTGACAGAATCACAGATCCACCCCGCAGGGAGAGGGAAGTCATGTGGACGCCCTGAGGCACAGCTAGCTCCCAGGGGTCCTGGAATCCCTCTCCCTTTCTGCACCTCTCTAGGGGCACTCAGGGTCTATTTTTCACTGGGTGACCAGTAAATATATGTGGTGTTGGGGCTGGGGCTCAGTGGCCCATTTCCCCTCCCTCATCAATATACACCTCCCCAGTCCTGCCCACCACACACACACACACACACACACACACACACACACACACACACATTGAAATGGCCACCCATAGGTAACCCCTAGTGCTGAGCCAGGGGTCCTGGCGATGTGGTCCAGGCTGGGCCTCCTTCGAGCTGGGGGAGTTGCTGGAGGCATCAGTCCCGCTCCTGTCCTAGTTTTAGCCCAGATTCTGCTTCCCATCAGCAAAGTCCAAGTCACTTTTCCTGGGAACTGGTAGGAAGGGTATAGACGGGGTTGGGCTGAGAGAGAAGTAGACATGAAAAGACAAGGAGGGGCCGGGAGCAGTGGCTCAACCATGTAATCCCAGCACTTTGGGAGGCCGAGGCAGGTGGATCACGAGGTCAGGAGATCGAGACCATCCTGCCTAATATGGTGAAACCCTTTCTCTACTAAAAATACAAAAATTTAGCTGGGCATGGTGGCACATGCCTGTAGTCCCAGCTACTCAGGAGGCTGAGGCAGGAGAATCTCTTGAACCCAGGAGGTGGAGGTTGCAGTGAGCTGAGATTGTGCCACTGCACTCCAGCCTGGGCGACAGAGTGAGACTCCATCTCAAAAAAATAAAATAAAATAAAAGACAAGACAGGGAGGAAAGTGGCCAGGAGATGGATGAGTAGGAGGGAGGAGAAAAGGGAGGAGGGCCTGACCATCCTTGCCGCCCACTTCTCTGGGCAGCAGGGTCACCTGCACCTAAGCTTGCCTGGTTTAGGGCTGGGCAGGCAAGGCCAGGCAGTGACTCAGCCCCAGGGCCCACTCTCACAGGCCCCGAGACCGAGGGAGGAGAGCACAAATCAGGACCTGGGGGCTGAGGTCTCAGCCTCAAACAGAAGTCACTACAAGGGGCAGTGGCTCTAAGCTGGGAGCAGTTTCTCCTGCCTGGGACAGGGGCAGGCATAGTAAGGAGGGAAGAGTCTGAGGAAGGTGGTGCCCAAAGTGAATCTTGAAAGGTGGGTAGAAATGCATCTTCCTTGACCTCTGTCAGCTCAGCTTCCTCCTCTGAGCAATGGTATCATTTCTCTTTTTTTCTTTCTTTTTTTTTTTGAGACAGGGTCCCTCAGTTGCTCAGGCTGGAGTGCAGGGGCATGATCTCAGCACACAGCAACCTCCACCTCCAGGGCTCCAGCGATCCTCCCACCTCAGCCTCCCAAGTAGCTGGGACTACAGGTGCACACCACCACACCCAGCTAATTTTTGCATTGTTTGTAGAGATGGGGTTTGCCATGTTGCCCAGGCTGGTCTTGAACTCCTGAACTCAAGCGATCCTCCTGCCTTGGCCTCCCAAAGTGCTGGGATTACAGGTGAGAGCCATCATGCCCGGCCAACAGTGGGTATAATTAATGGGACTTTTTTCATTGGCCTTGTCAGGAGGATAGGACACAGCCTCGCTGGTGCTAAGTGCTAGGTGCTGACTTGTGGGCCACTGATGCAATGGGCAGGAGGGTTAGTGGGGAGAGCATTTCAGGCACAGTGAACAGCACAGACATGAAGGCAAAAAATGAAAGAAAACGAAATGCCACAGCCCTGAGCCATCCGGGGTGCTGGGAGCAGTGCAGAGCCACTGCCAACCTCTGTGTGTTGCAGGCAAGAGCAGGCGTGGTGAAGCTGCGGGGTGGACGCCAGAGCGATCAGAAGTCTAGCCAAAGGGGCGTGGACCCAAGAGGGCCAACCCTGGTAGGGGGAAGTCCCCAAGACTGGGCCACAAGGGCCTGATCTCAACTCCTAGGTGCTGAGAGAGCCCGAGGCTGTGTAGGGCTTTGATGCTCCTCCTGTGGGGTGAGGGTGGGTGAGAAATTTTGAGGAGTTGCAGGAGAGGAATCTAGAGGGGTATGTGTAAGAGAGAGAGAGAGAGAAAGGGAGAGAACTAGAAGGTCGGAGGCCAGTACCAAGGGGCAGCCAGAATTCATGCCGGTTCTGGGGAGGGAGCAAGCAGTGCAGGTCTGTTTCCCAGGCTGGGCTGCATTGCCCTCCAGTAGTAGGAGGTGCAGGGGCCTCTGTGGGAGAGCAGGAGGCTGCCCAGCACATGCCCTGTTTTTGCTCAGTCTAATTCTCCTCCCTGGCCTGCCTCAACCCTGCACCCGAACTGTTTCATCAGGTCATAGAGCGGCTGGGTGTGAGTGTGTGGGTGTTTGTGTGTGTGTGCACACGCATGCGTGTACATGTGGCATTTCTAGATCAGAGAATGCTCAGAGGACCTGCTAAAGGTCAGGTCAGTAAGGAGTGAGGGCATGGCCAGCCCCTCAGGCCCTGGCATCCAGATAGCTCCTTCCCACCCAAGGGGCAGTGGCAGCTGATAGGCCTCTGAGTCAGGATGGGTGAGGAGGAGGAGCTGGAAGGGCCAGCCAAGGAGGAGCAGGTCATCACCTGCTGAGTGGCGGGTCATGCATTAAGCCCAGTGGTGGGGAGCACTGCTGCAGGGGGCACGGGGTCGGAGGGGAGGGCGATTTCTGCTATTGAAACAATAGGCACCCTAGGTCTGTGTTACTGGGCCTGGGGGCCAGGAGGCAGGATAGGACATGCTCTTGCCTCCCCACCTCCGCTCTGCTCAGCAGCTGGTGGAGGCCTGGGAGGTGAATCCCAGGTTGATGGCTAGTGTGGGCCCAGGAAAGTCTTTGGGAATTTGATGCAATCCTGAGTCCCTGATGGCTCATGGAGAGGCTGTGCCTGCACCTTTTGTCAGTGAGCCATCTGGGGCTCGCCCCGCACCCAGCACATGGCTAGGAGCGTAGTGAACTCCGTCTCCAGGAATGGGCAGGACCCAGGAAGGCTGGTGAAAAGATGCACTTCAGGCCCGAGCTCTCTGTGTCCAGAAGCAGCCCTCTCAGGTTGTGGGGGGACACTCTGGGTCTTGCACCTGCCAAGGCCCCTGCCACAGAGAATGGGAACAGCACTGATCCCCCAGGGCCACTCCAAGTTTTCTGGTCTCAAGATGCAGTCTCCGTGGGGCTGTGGGTGGACTCCCTCTCTGCCTAGCCCAGTTCCAGCTATAGAAGCTGTGTGGAAACATCTGCCCTGAACAAAGTGCCTTGCAGCTTTCCAGGAATGCTGGCCTGGGGCGGAGCAGGGGTGGCAGGGAAGGACAGGTGTGGGGTAGGATGTTCCAGAATCCACTGGGACCCAAACCCGAGAGCACCAAGTTCCCACGAGCCAATGCCTGGCTGTGGAGGAACCGGGAGGTCACAGGGGTGCACCTGGCAACATCAGGATGAGGCAGGTAGCGTATGTGTGCAAGTGAGACACAGGACTGGAAGGGACCTGGAATGTCACATGTCCATGCCCCTAATGCCAAAGGTTGCTTGGTGCAAGTAATATTACTTTTCTTTTCTTTTGAGACAGGGTCTCACTCTGTCCCCCAGGCTGGAGTGCAGTGGCGTGAATGCAGCTCACTGCAGCCTCAACCTCCTGGGCTCAAGTGATTCTCCCACCTCAGCTGGGATCACAGTTGTGAATTTTCTGTAGAGACGGGAATCTCGCCATGTTGCCCAGGCTGGTCTCAAACTCTTGGCCTCAAATGATGCTCCCACCTTGGCCTCCCAAAGTGCTGGGATTATAAACAAGAACCATCATGCCTAGCCTCACTTTTTTGTTGTTATTTGTAAAAAAATGTTAAAGAAGAGACATGGTAGAGTGTAGTGGTTGAAAGTGCAGACTCCAGGCTGGGTGGTGGCTCACACCTGTAATCCCAGCACTTTGGGAGGCTGAGGCAGGCAGATCACCTGAGGTCAGGAGTTCAAGACTAGCCTGGGCAACATGGTGAAACTCTGTCTCTAGAAAAATACAAACATTAGCCAGGCATGATGGCGGGTGCCTGCAATCCCAGCTACTCGGGAGGCTGAGGCCCAATAATCACTTGAACCTGGGAGGCGGAGTTTGCAGTTAGCCAAGATCGCACTATTGCACCCCAGCTTGGGTGACAGAGTGAGACTCCATCTCAGAAAAAAAAAAAAAAAAGGAAAGTAAGTGCAGACTCCAGAGCCCAATAATCTGGGTGTGGACCATAACTGCCCACTCCTAACTGCTTTGATGGTGGGAAGTCAGTTTATCTATCTCTGTGCCTCAGTTTCCACAACTGTGAAATGGGCATCAGTACTGTATCTACCTCACAGGGTCATTACAAGAATGAAATGAGCAAATATGAATGAAGTGTTTAGAAACAGGCCTTACTCCATGTCAACTCTATGCAGGTATGACTGGTCCTTGCTGAAGGAATGAAATTCCATGTCAGTCAATCGATTATTGCCAGGCCCAGGCCCAGGCTGGTCAGAGCTCCGGCCAACTGGGCCCACACAGGGTGTGGCAGGGCAGCCAGTGTCAGCACATCCAAAGTCCCCCAGCCTGCTGAGTTGGCAGAGGGCCTGCCCTGACACTCCCCAGCCCCAAAGAACACCCTACAAAAGAGACTGGGACTTCCTTAGGTGTCAGTGGGTAGAGGGAACAGGAGATTGGGAGCCCCTAACCGTGGTTGAGACCCCCCCATAGCTCTCGCTTTGTGGCCAGGCCTGGCACGGGGCAGTGGCGCAAGTTTTCCATGGCATGTGGAGGGTACGAGAGTGCAGGACTTACTCCAGGGGGGCTATAGTCACATGTGTGTGCTTATGGGGGCTCAAAATCTTCCAGCCCATGGACGCTTTCCTGCTCTGACTAGAACCCATAGCAGCAAGTCCAGGCCAGTCCGTCTGGCACTAATTCTGAGCTAACTTATACTTCTAATGATTTCATCCAGAAAGTCAGTCAGTCAGGCAGTCAACAAACATTTTTGGAGGCCCTATTGCATGTCACACCATTAAAGTGGAGGTACACAGAGGTCTCTTTCTTGAAGGATGGGATCATTGCAATGAGAAAGGGGTTCCTAGCTACAGGCATTGTGTGTGCCAAGGCACAGTGGAAAGGAAAAGCCTGCCCAAGGTGGGAAATGTGGCCGAAGGGAGGGCAGATGGGAGGAGGGCAGGGCAGGAGGCAGGGCTGGGGCTGAGATGAGGAAGGGCCCTGCGAGGCAGGCTCAGGGGTCCAGCATCTTCTGGAAGGAGCCCTTGAAGGTGCAACTTCAAATATCCAGAGATTGAAGGTGGCTTTCCTGCCATCCCACGAGGCCTGGTCCAGGAGCTGTTCAGTGAACCTTGGCTAGTTAATGGCAGCATGAGTGCTGGGTGGGTCTGAGGGTCCAGGTTACCCTATACAGTGCAGACCACATGATTGGGTCATTGTGGAGTTATGCAACATTGCACCTCTGTGGCATCTGGGGCCTGGTAACTGGGCATTAGTGACCGTGCCCATTTGTGTGTGTCAGCGAGTGTCTGTGGGCTGTGGTTCAGCCACTCTGTGTGTGTGTGTGTGTGTGTGTGTGTGTGTGTGTGTGTGTGTGCATGGTGCAGTGTCTGCCATGACCGGGGCACTCCCCAGGTGCTGGAGGGCTGACGAGTGTTAGTTCATAGATACAGCCTGCCCCAATCCCATCCTAGGCACAGCTGCTCTGGTGAGAACACCTGGAGGTGATTCCACATCTGGGCTTGCAGTAGTAACAGCAGCAGGATTATACCTGGTTGGAAGGTGCGTCTCTGGGCACCAGGTGAAGCTGGCGTTGTCTTCCCTGGAGCCTGGCCTGGGAATGTGCAGGGGTGGGAGGTCTGGAGTGGGAGTAGTTGGTCCTTAAGGCTCCTGAGGGTGACTGTGAGGATAGAGGTCCAGTAGCCCTCTTTCCCTGCCTCTCCAGCCCCCATCCACCCCCACTCCAAATGTCCATTCCTTCATCCACCCATTTCTGCCTTTCCATTTGTCTGTCCGTCCTCCTCTGCCTTTCAGCCTGTCTGTTAGTCTATCCATTTGTCCATCTGTCCTCCTCCGCCTTTCGGTCTGTCTGGTAGTCTATTCGTTTGTCCATCAGTCCTCCTCTGCCTTTCAGTCTGTTAGTCTATTCATTTGTCCATCTGTCCTCATCCATCTTTCAGTTCACCTGTTAGTCTGTCCATTTGTCTGTCCGTCTATCCATTTGTCTGTCTGTCCTCCTCTGCCTTTCTGTCCATCTGTTAGTCTATCTGTTTGTCCATCCATCCTCCTCCATCTTTCAGTCCATCTGTTAGTCTATCCATTTGGTCTCCCATTGGCCACCTGTCTGTCTCTGGTCCTCTCCGTCACCTGCCTGTTCCCCCAGGCACCTCATTCTCGAGTCGTCCGATGCAGGCTATGATCAGAGCCTTCACTCTGGCCCCTCAATAGCCCCTGTGGCTGCAGCTTGGGCCTGCCCAATCCCTAGTGAGTGAGCCTGCCCAGCGAGCCTCCGCCTCACTCCGGAGGGTGTCATGAACTCCTAAAACAGATCCGATGCGGCCTTGCCAGTCCTGGAATAATCACACCAACAGCTTCAGTTTCCCCTTCCAGCCCTGTTCCCAGATGGTCCTCTTGTCTCTCACCTGGACAAGGTTCCTCTCCTCCAGGGAGGACTCCCTGACCACCCATCCATGGGCTCTGCGGCCACCACATGCTCTATTCATATGTCTCAATCTGTCACAGCCGGGTTCAGCCTGTGGGAAACCCGGGCTTTCTCCCAAAAGAGATTACCCATGACATGGACCCAGCTAGACCTTTTCCCACTCAGAATTCCAGCATGTTGCTGTGGCCCCCGCGGGAGGTCCTTCCTGTAGAAAACCAGGATCCCCACTCACCTTCCAAACATGGGTTCAAAGCTGCTGCTTCCCAAAGCTCTGCTTCCCTGGGCCACCTCCCACCCTCCCTTGCCTGGACAATGGGTGCAAGGGGCTGACCTGGTCAGAGAGGGACAGACCACCAGGTGCCGCTCCCTCCAGGGCCTCAGAGAACTCAGAGCACCAGGGTGGGGAGGGGTGAGCGTGGTGCAATTAATCATGGCATGTGTGTCTCTGTGTGTGTGTGCAAGTGTGTGTGGTATTCATTTACAGAACAAACATTTCCTGAGCACTGGCATGTGCCAGACACCGTTACAGGCACTGGAGAGATAGCAGTGAAAAAACCAATGGCCCCTGCCCCCAGAAGGCAGATGTCCCAGCCAGGGAGACCTAGGAGGCTGCAGGGCCTGTGAGTGTCAGGGAGTGTGAGTGTGAGGGGGGTGAGACCCTGTGGAGAGGGTGGTGAGACCCTGTGGAGAAGGGGCCCGTACATGAATAGGGCTGGGTCTAAGTCAGGACATGGGTGTACAGACTCAAGTGTCTGTCTTTGGTGGATAAGAGTGTCCCCTGGGGTCTGTGCCAAGGAGTTTATGTGTCTGGGCAGGCCCAGAATCGAAATGTGCCTATCAGTCAGTTTGGGAGGCTGTGTGGCAATCACACCTGGCTGACTCCCAGGCTGCGGGGCTCTATTTTAAGAAGTGACAACCTGCAAATCCCCGCCCCCCACCATCCCTACCCCACACCTCTCAGGTGCCTAGCCTCTGGGGAGGGCCCGGCTGGCCTATCTGCAGAGAGAGCCCACACTTCAAATGGAGCAGCCTCTGGCCCCCAGGTAACGAGGGTGGGGTGTGCCTGGGGCCCTGCTGATCAATGGGGAATCCCAGCTCCCTTGCCTCACATCTGCAGCCCTACCTCCTGCCTCCCAGCATAGCCCCTGTGTGTGAGGCACAGCTCTGGAACCCTCCAGGGCTCCGCTGGCCCATGGTGCCCCGCCTGATCACCCTGGGAAGTGGGCCAGGCAGGGCTGGAGGTGAAAGGGGAGGAGGGAAGTAGATCAAGGATGACCTCTCATCTTATCAAACATCTGAGCCCCTCTATCACCCCCTCCTTCCATGGGGTCTTCTTCCCTGGCTGCAAGTGGATAGTCCGGGTAGGTAGAAGCTGGGGCTGCCTGGGTGTCATCCTCCCCTGCCTCTGACACTCCCTCACTCTTTCTACTGTGTGTCCCATTTACCTTATCTTCTCTCGCTCTTGTCACTACTCTGAGTTAATAACAGTCGTGCATTGATCTGTTAGCAGGCATGATGCTAAGTGATTTGCGTGTATGCTCTCCTTTAATCCTCACAACGACCCTGTGAGGTCAGCAATTGTTATTCCACTAGAAGGGAGAAAGCCACAGCTCAGAGGCATCCACATCACCCAGTGAGGAGGGCAGAGAGTACGGCTTCCTGCCCAGGTTCTGGAGAGCACTTAGCTGTACTGCGGCCTTGGGATCATGCTCTGCTGCTCTCCTCCCAGCCGTGGTCCCTTGGTGGGAGCTGAGCTGTGTCCTTGAAGGTTGTGGACTGTGAACATTGTTCACAGGAACCAGAGACATCACTCTTTAGGATTCTACCAGCAACACCTGAATGGGCTCGACATTCGTGGAGGGGATGTTTCCCTGGATTACTGACTTTTGTTTCATAATAATTAAAATCTTTATTTGGTCTTATGTAATATAGTTTAGAAGCTATCCAATCTGTTTTTTGGAGAGGCAAACTTCTTTTGAAAATATAAGTTTTAGGCTGGGCGCGGTGGCTCAAGCCTGTAATCCCAGCACTTTGGGAGGCCAAGACGGGTGGATCACGAGGTCAGGAGATCGAGACCATCCTGGCTAACATGGTGAAACCCCGTCTCTACTAAAAAAAATACAAAAAAAAACTAGCCGGGCGACGTGGTGGGCGCCTGTAGTCCCAGCTACTCGGGAGGCTGAGGCAGGAGAATGGCGTGAACCCGGAAGGCGGAGCTTGCAGTGAGCTGAGATCCGGCCACTGCACTCCAGCCTGGGGGGCAGAGCGAGACTCCGTCTCAAAAAAAAAAAAAGAAAATATAAGTTTTGGCTGGGCGAGGTGCCACACACCTGTAATTCCAGCACTTTGGGAGGCCGGGGAGGGTGGATCACCTGAGGTCAGGAGTTTGAGATCAGCCTGACCAATATGGTGAAACCTCGTCTCTACTAAAACTACAAAAATCAGCAGGGGTGGTGGGCTGGGCGCCTGTACATCCAGCTATTATGGATGTGGACTGTAGGCTGGAGAATTGCTTGAACCACCGACGCCCGCAGAGGTTTGCAGTGGCCAGATCTTGCCCACTGCACCCACCCTGGATGCAGAAGTAGAGACTTCCATATCAAAAAAAAAAAAAAAAAAAAAAAAAAAAGAAAGAAGAAAGAAAGAAATGTAAGTTTGCTTTTAAATAAAAATAAAGTCGGCTGGTGTGTGAGGGCTCAAGCCTGTAATCCGCAGCACTTTGGGAGCCCAGCACGAGCAAGCGGGATCACGACGGTCCAGGAGATCGAGACCATCCCGGCTAACTGTGTGAACCCCAGTCTCTACTAACAAATTTACGAAACAAAACTAGCGGGCAACGTTCTGGTGGCAGCCCGTGTCTAGTCCAGCTACTTGGGAGGCTGAGGCAGGGCTGAGATGTCGTGAACCCGGGAGCGAGCTGCAGATGAGCCGATAGATTCGCCACTGCCACTCCAGCTGGGCGACAGGCAAGCACTCCGTTCTCAATAAAAAATAATAATAAAATAAATAAAATAAAAATAAAAAAATAAAAATAAAGTCTTGGTTCAGAAAACTTAGGACACACAAAACTATTCAGACTGTTACTTTAGCATTTTCCCATTACTGCATCAGTAATATTCGCCACACTTTGCTAGATGTTCATTGATTAGAGTGTTGGAATCAAATTCTGCTCTAAATGTGTGTGAATACATTGGAGAGGTTTTGTTTTTTTATTTTTTTTTTTTTAAGACAGTCTTGCTGTGTCGCCCAGGTTGGAGAGCAGTGGTGCAATCTCAGCTCACTGCAACCTCCGCTTCCTGGGTTCCAGTGATTCTTCTGCCTCAGCCTCCAGAGTAGCTAGGACTATAGCCCCATGCCACCACACCCAGCTAATTTTTGTATTTTTAGTAGAGACAAGGTTTCACCAAGTTGGCCAGGCTGGTCTCAAACTCCTGACCTCAAGTGATCTACCTGCCTCAGCCTCCCAAAGTGCTGGGATTACAGGTGTGAGCCACTGAGCCCAGCCACAACTGTGTCTTGAATAAGAAGGTACCTAGAGGCCGGGCGCGGTGGCTCAAGCCTGTAATCCCAGCACTTTGGGAGGCCGAGACGGGCGGATCACAAGGTCAGGAGATCGAGACCATCCTGGCTAATACGGTGAAACCCCATCTCTACTAAAGAATACAAAAAACTAGCCGGGTGACGAGGCGGGCGCCTGTAGTCCCAGCTACTTGGGAGGCAGAGGCAGGAGAATGGCGTAAACCTGGGAGGCGGAGCTTGCAGTGAGCTGAGATCCGGCCACCGCACTCCAGCCTGGGCAACAGAGCCAGACTCCATCTCAAAAAAAAAAAAAAAAAAACAACAACAACAAAAAAAGAAGGTACCTAGAAGCCAAATTAAAGTAATAATAGTGACTTATTTTTTTAAATGTGTTTTATTGGTTCCTCTTCCTTCTGTGCACTCCCTGGACTGAGGTAGGGGTGCACAGAGGGAGGAGGGAGCAATAAGTACATGTGGGGTCCAGGCTGTAGCCATGGAAGATGGTAGCAACCAGGGGATGCCAGCCACCTCCCATCCTCTGGTCCCTCCCCTGCTATAGATCCTACAATGGCTTCCTACAGACGCTTCCCAGGGCAGCTCCAAGTCCTCTGTCCAGCAGGCAGCCTTGCCTGCACTGCCTCCCTTCTCCTCCTCCCCACAAGCACCCTCTCACCCAGGCAGACAATACTCCTGCTCTGCCCGTGGCCCGTGGCCTCTGCTCTCGCTGCCCTCCTGCCCCAAGTTGAGGCACCTTACCCACTTCATTTCATTCAGTCTGCAGAATGTCCCCACAGGCTAGGTTTTCGTATGCATTTTTGTTTGTTTGTTTTTTAGAAACAAAGAAACTGAGCTCAGAAGAGGGCAGCAACTTGCCCCAGGTCACACAGCTAGTAAAGAGCACAAGTGGGATTCCAAAGCAGGCTCACCTGACTCCAGTGTGCCATGCAGTTCAGCTGCATTTCATAGATCTTTTCTGAATGTAACCCAGTACCAAGCCCTGTGCTAAGGATTGGGGATACAGACTATTAGGGGAGAGGGATATCGCATATGCACATGCATGCATGTGCACGCGTGCCCCCCCACATATACACATACACACACAGACACACACACAGACACACACACGGACACACACAGACACACGCATACACAGATGCACACACAGACACAGACACACACACGCATAGACACACAGATACACACATATAGACATACACACACACCGACACACATACACAGACACACACACAGACACACGGAAACACACACATATATACACACACGCGTGGTTCTGATGCCATTTCCCGCTGGCAGGTGGTGGGATAACCTTTGGTCCTCTCTGCCCTTTGCCTTCTGAGTTTCAGATGGGAGGGAAAGCAGACAGGGAGGAGGTGGTAGGTGCTGAATTAGTCACCTCCCAGTCTTAAAACCTTCACACTTGTGACTTAGACCCCCAGATGGTCCCTTTCAAGAAATGAGCTCTATTTCCCTTTAAAAGAGGGAGAGGGTATGAAAGAGAAAAACGTTTTGTTCTGCAGTTTCAAGTTGTCATTTGGGGGCAATTTGTTCCTTTTCCTCCCTATCTCTATCTCCCTCCTCCCTCACCTTCAACCCAGACTGGTCCTAAGACCGCAGAGAGCATCATGTGCACCCATCCTTACCTGCACCAGCTTTCCCCAAATCCCGGTGTCCAGTGCTGAGCCACTAGGCTGGGCCTGGGAGGTGACGTGCAAGAGGGTTTCTTCTCTGTGACACTTGGGGGTTGGGAGGGAAGTCAGGGGTCCTTGGCTAGCACAAGACTTAGATCTGATCTCCTTCACTGTCTCCTACTTTTGTTGAAAGGTTGGCTTGTTTGTGGACAGAAAGCTCTCTGGACCAGGCATGATGGCTCACACCTGTAATCCCAGCACTTTGGGAGGCCAAGGCAGGAGGATCACCTGAGGTCAGGAGTTTGAGACCAGCCTGACCAACATGGAAAAACCCTGTCTCTACTAACAATACAAAAAATTAACTGAGTGTGGTGGCTCACACCTGTAATTCCAGCTACTTGGGAGGCTGAGGCAAGAGAATCACTCGAACCCGGGAGGCAGAGGTTGCAGTGAGCTGAGATTGCACCATTGCACTCCAGCCTGGGCAACAAGAGCAAAACTCCATCTCAAAAAAAAAAATTATAATTTCTTAAAAGCATCATGCATACTTGAGACTTCTTTGAAATGAGAACATCTAAACCAACCAACAGCTTTAAAATGTAATGAAATGTTCATGATTTCTAGGCTTTCCAATTAATGAAGGTGTCACATGATTGTGGTTTATAGACATTAAATGACATAATTTTCATTTTCATTTTCTGGTTTTTAAAAAGTATTTTGGGCCAGGTGCGGTGGTCACGTCTGTAATCTCAGCATTTTAGGAGGCTGAGGTGGGTGGATCTCTTGAGGTCAGGAGTTCGAGACCAGCCTGGCCAACATGAAAACCCATCTCTACTAAAAATACAAAAATTAGCCAGGCGTGGTGGTGTGCACCTGTAATCCCAGCTACTCAGGAGGCTGAGGCAGGAGAATCACTTGAACCTGGGAGGTGGAGTTGGCAGTGAGCAGAGATAACACCACTGCACTCCAGCCTGGGCAACAGAGTGAGACTCTGTCTCAAAAAAAANAAAAAAAAAAAAAAAAAAAAAAAATCAAAGTCAATACATCCTCCCCCACCCTTCAAATCTCAAACCTTTCTGCAGGACCATAAACTTTTCATAGGTCCCAGACACTGCCTATGCGACTTAAAGAACGAACAGCCTGGCCCAGAGTGGCTCCTTGAATATTGTTGAAGAGAAGAGAGGGAGAGAGAAATACAAATGATTTGGAAACATAAAACAAAAACAAACAAAAAAAAAAAACAAAGCTGACATCTCTCATCATGAATAATGCAAATTAAAATGAGATACTGTTTTTTTCATATCTCAGATTGGTAGAGATCAAATAGTGATTTTTTTGTACAATTGAGTGCAACTTTTTGGAGGACTATTGGATGATATCTATCAAAATGCAAATTGCTCATTCCTTTGCACCATCAATTACACTTCAAGGAAGCTGGGCTCCAGATACACTCACAGATGTACAAAGATGCACCTAGAAAGATTTTCATTGCTGTGAAAAACTGGAAACAGACTAGATATTAACTGACAGACGACTGACACAGATGGCAAGACATCATGCTCTGGAAGAGTCCGCAACCATGAAAGAAGGTATGCACGTGCTGATATGGAACAAATACCTCAATACAGAATTAAGTGGAAACAATTCAAGGTGCAGAACTATGTGTAACGTATGCTTTCTTTTGTGAAAAAAGGAAAACAGTACACACCACACACATATGTTTATGTTTCTTTATAGTTATATACTAGGAACTGCCTAGAAATATTTGGAAGGAGACTCAGACATTGAGAAGAATAGTTGTTTCTGAGAGGGAAACTGTTTGCTTGCTTTGTTTAATTTAATTTTTTAATTTTTAAATTTTTTTGAGATGGAGTCTTGCTCTGTCACCCAGTGTGGAGTACAGTGGCGTGATCTCGGCTCACTGTAACCTCTGCCTCCTGGGTTCAAGTGATTCTCCTGCCTCAGCCTCCTGAGTAGTTGGGATTATAGATGTGTGCCACCATGCCCAGCTAGTTTTTGTATTTTTAGTAGAGACGGGATTTCACCACATTGGCCAGGCTGATATCGAACTCCTGACCTCAGGTAATCTGCCAGCCTCCACCTCCCAAAGTGCTGGGATTACAGGCGTGAGCCACTGCGCCTAGCCTAATTTTATTTTTAATTATAAGTGCATATCTCTTTTTTATTTAAAAAATCTAGTTAGCAAACAAATAGACAAATGCCTGTGGAATACAAGAAGTAAAACAAACAATGAATGAATGAATGACTAAATGAGTGAATGAATGAATTTTAGGTGCTTGGTTGGGGAAGGAACTCCACTGCAGGCCATGTGTGGTGGCTCATGCCTGCAATCCCAGTAATTTGGGAAGCTGAGGCAGGAGGATCGCTCAAGACCAGAAGTTCGAGACCAGCTTGGGCAACATAGCAAGACCCCCATCTCTACAAAAAATTAAAAAATTAGTCAGGTATGGTGTCACATACCTGTAGTCCCAGCTACTCAGGAGGCTGACAGGAGGATTGCTTAAGCCTAGAAGTTTGAGGCTGCAGTGAACCATGATCACGCCATTGTACTCCAGCATGGGTGACAGACCTTGACCCTGTCCTAAAAAAAAAATAATAAGGCCGGGTGCAGTGGCTCACGCCTGTAATCCCAGCACTTTGGGAGGCCAAGGCGGGCAGATCACCTGAGATCAGGAGTTCAAGGCCAACCTGGCCAATAGGGCAAAACCCCATCTCTACTAAAAGTACAAAAATTAGCCAGGTGTGGTGGTGGGCATGTAATCCTAGCTACTTGGGAGGCTGAGGCAGGAGAATTGCTTGAACCCAGGAGGCACTGTACTCCAGCCTGGGAGACAGAGCGAGACTTTGTCTCAAATAATAGTGATAATGATAATATAAATAAAACAATAATAATAAGAAGAACTGCACTGCATCCTGGAGCCCAAGAAGCTCCCACCACCTGGTGGAGGAGACACAGAAAGGGCAGAGAACCTGATGTTCTATGCAACTGTGGGAGGAGGGGCCTGGAGGAGTCAGGAGGGCTTTTCCTAGGAGGCCTGAAGCATGGAGAAGGCTGAGCCGAGGGGAAGGAGGAATGGTAGGGGTTGGTTTGTGGATTTTTGTTCTGGGAGGCCTTCCTTTCTCCCCTGCCCCTATCTGCAGCTCCTCCCTTCAGTGTATGTCAAGCCTGGGAAGTCCCAGCCCTTAGAGTGGTGCTTGGCATACTATCTATGGCAGTAAATAGTGGTTGATCAAACTGATGGAATCAGTCACTGGTTAATTTAGGTGACAGTGAATTAATTACTCCCCTTTCCTACCTGAACATCCCCCCCACAAACAACAACAGATGACTTTCTCAGAGCTGCCATGGATAGTTGTACAGACTGTCCACTGCACAACTCCAGGAGGCACTATTTTCCTAGACTGTCATGGGAGCGATGCCTCCTGAAGCTGTGGGACATGGTGCACCTGCAAAACACTGTTTCTTCCTCTTCTAAACTCAAGTGAACTTAATCCACATGAAGAGTGAAAGGGCTCAGGGAACGGAGATCTCCCAGCTCTGACATTGCAGGTTTTCCCCTCCCTTTTCCCTCCTGTTCTTACGGCCCTTTCCTTTGTTCCTTTCTAACTTGGACTTGAGGCAACTTAGCCAGATCTGGCCAATTATGCTATCCCTCGACTTTACAGCCTGGAATTTGCTTACAGTACGATCTCAGGAAAGTCCCATAACCTCTCAGGGCCTCAGTTTCCCCATATGAGAAATAGGTAAACGTGTATGGAGCAATTCTTGATCATCCTCCTTGGCTTGAAGGGAATGTATCGGGGTAAAATGTCAAAGAAATACATCCCTATGGGACCTGGCATTCTCGAGGGGCCAAGTCCCAACATCCTGTCCAGTCCTGCCTGGCCCTCCTTACCCTTGAGTCCCACACTCTGCTTCATGGGCAGCATCCCAGCATGGAAAGAATTGTGCTGGGAGCAGCCCTGGCCAACTCCTCACTGACGACACTCACTGTGTGCCATTGAGCAAGCCGCAAGCCCTACCTGGGCCTCAGTTTCCTTTTCTGTAGAAGGGGAACTTAGGCCAGATCAGCAAGTGTCGAATGCTAGACTGGGCGGGCGCGGGGGCTCACGCCTGTAATCCCAGCACTTTGGGAGGCCGAGACGGGCGGATCACCTGAGGTAAGGAGTTCGAGACCAGCCTGGCCAACATAGTGAAACCCCATCTCTACTAAAAATACAAAAATTAGCCAGATGTGGTGGCAGGTGACTTTGATGTGGGAGAATCACTTGAACCCGGGTGGCAGAGGTTGCAGTGAGCCGAGACCATGCCATTGCACTCCAGCCTGGGTAACAGAGTGAGACTATGTCTCAAAAAAAA
>NW_016824934.1:142549-172460 GCF_001698545.2 Rhinopithecus bieti | reverse complement strand
AAAAAAAAAAAAAAAAAAAAGCTAGACTGAGTCTTTCATGGCCTTTTCTTTTCGCTTTAATTTTGTAATTTTGTCTTTCTTCTTTGTAACTACAAACATCATACATCATACATGCTCATAAAAATTCAAACACTTCCAAAATAGGTAATGTACCAAGGGAAAACCAACCCTGAGACTCATTGTTAACTCGCTGCTAACTTTTTTTTGGGTAACTTAATTCTGACATAATTTCAAATTTACCAAAAAGTTGCAACAATACTACAAAGACTCTACTATAACTTTTTTGCAGATATCTAATTGTTTTCATTTTACCCCTTCTACTTTATTTTTCTTTATATATGTTTATGTGTGTGAATGTGTAATCTTTTCCCGAAATTTCCCAATTAAGAGTAAGTTGCAGACATGGTGCCCTTTTACCTCTAAATACTTCAGGGGGTATTTCCTAAGAATAAGGATGCTCTTTTACAGGTCAAGACTTACGTAACTCCTGCACGGTAGACACCGGGAAACTCAGCATTGATACAACACTATTATCTAATCCACAGCCCATATTCAAATTCAGCTGTGTCATGATCTTTTCACAGGTTTCTAGCAAAAGTCCTGAAAAGTCCTGGAAATTCAGAGCAATATAATGAGTTTTTCTTAAAGCTAACATGTATCTAGCTTAAAGGATGATGCTTTATTCTAAAACCTGCTGTCCTCTCCTTTTATTTTTATTGGTGTTTAAGATATCTCTTGTCTCTTTTTTGATGAAATGATGGTGCCAGGAGAAAGTGATTTGTTAGCCTAGGCTCACGCCTGCAGTCCCAGCACTTTGGCAGGCTGAGGGAGGAGGATCACTTGAGGCCAGGAATTCGAGACTAGCCTGGGCAGCAAAAAAATAAATAAATAAATTAGCCAGGCATGGTGTCATGAACCTATAGTCCCTGCTACTTGGGAGGCTGAGGTGGGAGGATTGCTTGAGCCTTAAGAGGCGGAGGTTGCAGTGAGCTGAGATTGCACCACTGCACTCCAGCCTGGGTAATGGAGTGAGATCCTGTCCCAAAAAAGAAAAAAAAATGGTTTATTATTTCTCTGATATTCTTACTTGACAAAATAAAAACTGTGTGGAGATGCTCCAACGTGGCCCCTCCAGCTCCCATGGTCTCTAATTCTGGGTGGGACCCCTCACCTCAGGAGGTTTCCTGTGCCCTGTTGAGAGCGCAGCCACTCCTAATGCTGGGGTGGGGGCTGGGAGAGGCAGACACAGGCCCTGCCCCAGGAGCAAATGGTTTCTCACCCAGCAGAGGGTACCTTTATCTTTTTTTTTTTTTTTTGGAGGGAGTCTCATTCTTTGGCCCAGGCTGGAGTGCAGTGGCACGATCTTGGCCCACTGCAACTTCTGTCTCCTGGGTTCAAGTCATTCTCCTGCGTCAGCCTCCCGAGTAGCTGGGACTACAGGTGCGCACCACCATGCCCAGCTATTTTTTGCATTTTTAGTAGACAGTGTTTCACCATGTTGGCCAGGCTGATCTCGAACTCCTGACCTCAGGTGATACTCTCGCCTCGGCCTCCCAAAGTGCTGGGATTACAGGCATGAGCCACTGCGCCTGGCCCACCTTTATGTTTTCCAGATTCTCTGGCCTCTGTCTGGAACCTTCCTGGCCTTGTGAGTCTCCCCAGGAGGCAGATTCTAGGCACCAGGCCTCACTTTCCCAGCCTCCCTTGCAGCTGCTGCAGGCTTGTGACCTGGCTCAGCCAATCAGACACACACATTCGGCAACCCTGACTCTTAAGCAGAAGATACAAAGAAGCAGAGATGGAGTGCATTTGCCACAAGTGGAGGCAGCAGCAGCAGCAGGAGGGAGGTGTCAGGCGCAGTGGGGCCACAGGGCCGGTCCTCAGGTTGGTTACTCAGTTGTCCTCCCTGGTCTGGCCTCAAGGTGTGATTTGGGCTGGGGATCTGGCTGCCATCCAGCCCTCCCTGGTTGCTGTGAGCCTGGCTCTCCAGCCAGCCCAAGAAGTCCATGAGTTAGTTCTCTGTTGCTTGCAACCAAGAACCCTGACCAGGAAGTACAAAGAAGTCAGTATTCATGCGGGTGGCAAGGAAGCGGGGCCTGGAGTGTGGACACATCTGGACTTGATGAGCAGTGATTCTGAGGCATGGGCAGCCGTGGAGGAATCTCATTGCCTTGTCTGAAATGTGGAGGGGACACCCTGTCTAGGTGCTACGTGGGGAAGCCCAGACAAGGAGTGCTGTGGGTAAGGGGTAGGAGGGATCTAAGAGGGGAGAGCCTAGAGCTGGGGACTGAAGATCGAACTGGGAGGAGAGAGATGGACTCAGGAAGAAGAGGAGGGTGGCACTGCAGGAGGAGATAGCCAGGTTGGGTCACACGGTTCCACAAGCTTAAAATACTTTTTCACCCTTTTCTTTTCTCTCTTTTTTTAAATTTAAAAAAAATTTTTTGAGAGGGAGTCTTGCTCTGTTACCAGGCTAGAGTGCAGTTGCACCATCTTGGCTCACTGCAACCTCCGCCTCCCAGGTTCAAATGATTCTCCTGCCTCAGCCTCCTGAGTAGCTGGGATTACAAGCATGCACCACCACACCTAGCTAATTTTTTTGTAGTTTTAGTAGAGATGGGATTTCATCATGTTGGCCAGGCTGGTCTTGAAATCCTGACCTCAGGTGATCCACCTGCCTTGGCCTCCCGAAGTGCTGGGATTACATGTGTAAGCCACCGCGCCTGGCCTTTTTCACCCTTTTCTATATTCCAGGCAATGTATTGGTTAATAAAACAGTCCAGGGATGGGTATTATCCTCATTTTGCCTACAAAGAAATTGTGTTACAGAAGAATTAAGCAACCTGAATAAGATCAGAAAACCAGAAAGGGACAGGGTCAGAATTCAGACCTGAGTCTGCCCAACCCTGACATTGATGCCCTTAACAACCTCAACAGGTGCTCAGATTAGGAAGCAAAATCTCTGCCTCAATCCCTGAGTTTTTATATAGTTGGCCCTCAATGTCTGTGGGTTCCTCATCTGTGGATTCAACCAACCGCTATCAAAAACATTTGAGGGCCGGGTGCAGTGGCTCATGCCTGTAATTCCAGCACTGTGGGAAGCTGAGGCAGGCAGATTGCTTGAGGCCAGGAGTTCAAGACCAGCCTGATCAACATGGTGAAACCTCATCTCTACTAAAACTACAAAAATTATCTGGGTGTGATGGTGCACGCCTGTAATTCCAGCTACTTGGGAGGCTGAGGCAGGAGAATCGCTTGGACCCAGGAGGCAGAGGTTGCAGTGAGCTGACATTGTGCTATTGCACTCTAGCCTGGATAACAGAGTGAGACTGTCTAAAAAAAAAAAAAAAAAAAAAAAAATGAAAAAAATAGGAGGCCAAGGCAGGCAGATCACTTGAGCCCAGGAGTTCAAGATCAGCCTGGGCAACATGGTGAAACCCCATCTCTACTAAAAATACAAAAATAAATTAGCTGGGTGTGGTGGCACACACCTGTAGTAGGCTGAGATGGAAGGATTACTTGAGTCAGGGAGGCAGAGGCTGCAGTGGGCCAAGATCACGCCACTGCACTCCACCCTGAGAGACAGGAGACCCTGTCTCAAAAAAAAAAAAAAGTTTTTGAAAAAAAGTGTCTGTACAGAATACATAGACTTTTTTCTTGTCATTATTCCCTGAACAATATAGTATGTACACTTATATACTGTAACACCTACATACATACCATTTACATTATATTAGGTATTTAAAGTAATCTAAAGATGATATAAAATATAGAGGAAAGGCTGGGCGTGGTGGCTCACACCTGTAATCCCAGCACTTTGGGATGCCAAGGCGGGTGGATCACCTGAGGTCAGGAGTTCAAGACCAGCCTGGCCAACATGGTGAAATCCCATCACTACTGAAAATACACAAATTAGCTGGGCGCCTGTAGTCCCAGCTACTTGGGAGGTTGAGGCAGGAGAATGGCGTGAAGCCGGGAGGCGGAGGTTTGCAGTGAGCCGAGATCCTGCCACTGCACTCCAGCCTGGGAGACAGAGTGAGACTCCATCTCAAAAAGAAATTTTATCACTGTGAGATAACACACTTTTCTTCTTGTCTAAGTCAATTGAATAGAAGTTCTGTTTCTTGTCGCTAAAACATCCTTACTAATTTGGTATGCTAATAGCTGCAGCAGGAACAACAGCCATCAGTTAAAGGGGGAAAACCTGATTCTTTGACCAAGCAGGGGCCTGAGGATTCCTTTCCCTGCTGGTTCAGTGGGGAAGAGGGAGAGCGTATGCAGACGTGCAGGTGGCCCGAGGCCCTTGCACTCTGAATCTTGTGGCAGGCAGAGAGAGCTCCCATCAGAGGAGGCGCCGCTCCCGGCCAGCCAGATTTCCAACTCCCATTTCCTGTAGGGTCAGCAGAGGTGGAGGATGGGGTAGGCAGAGGAAAGCAGCTTTATTTTCTGAATCATGATGGAAAACAGATGTCCCAGTACCCCACTGGTCCCAGATTCACCCTGGACAGAGGCTGGGCCTGTTCTCAGCCCTGACCCGTCCACCAACCTCCTGTCCCCCACATCAAGTCCAGATGTGGCTTCTTCCAAGTTCTAATAATAATTTTGATTTGTTGCAGCAAAGCAACTGTCACCTGCTAGCTCAATCCTAAACTTATCAACTCACCATGGAGTAGAGAAGGAGTAACACTATGAAAGCTTTGTAAGGAAACCTGCGTGGGGTAGAGAGGAGTGTGAACTTGAGATTCAGACCAATGTAGGTTCAACCACAACCTGGTCTTTTACTAGCTTTGTGATCTCAACCATTACATCAGTCATCAACTTCTGTGTAACAAGCCACCACAAAACCTAGTGGCTCAAAATAACGACTGTTTATTTCTCACGGTTCTAAAATTTGGGCAGGGCTTGGCAGGACAGCTCACTTTTTCTCTACATAGTGTTGCAGGGAATTGTGTGTGTGTGTATTTGTGTGTGTGTGTGTGTGTTTTGAGACATGGTCTCACTTTGTCACACAGGCTGGCGTACAGTAGTGTGATCATAACTCATGGCAGCCTCAAACTCTCGGGCTCAAGGGATCCTCCTGCCTCAGTCTGCCATGTAGTTAGGACTATGGGTGCACATAACCATGCCTGGCTAATTTTTAAATTTTCTGTAGAGTCAGGGTCTTGCTATGCTGCCCAAGCTGGTCTCGAACTCCTGGGCTCAAACAATCCTCCCTCTTCAGCCTCTCAAAGTGCTGGGATTCCAGGCACAAGCCATAGTGCCCTGCCCATGGTGTTGTGTTTTGTAAGTTAAGACAATGGTGCATGTGCACGAGCAGAGGAAGGCCATGCAAAATGCATGTCCACTCTGTTCCTTGCCTCCCATCTCTGTATAGATCGTTCCTTTTCCTTTCATCTGTCCTTACTCATCAGTAAACCAAAGGAAGAGAGTGTTGGTAGAATATATGCACAGCAAGAAGAGAAATTAAAAGATGTTAGTTTTGACCAGGCATGGTGGCTCATGCCTGTAATCCCAGCACTTTGGGGGCCGAGGTAGGTGGATCACCTGAGGTCAGGATTTTGACACCAGCCTGGCTAATATGGTGAAACTCTGTCTCTACTAAAAATACAAAAGATTAGTAAGGTGTGGTGGTGCGCACCTGTAATCCCAGCTACTCAGGAGGCTGAGGCAGGAGAATTGTTTGAACCCGGGAAGTGGAGGTTGCAGTGAGCTGAGATCATGCCACTGCACTCCAGCCTGGGTGACAAGAATGAAACTCTGTCTAAAAAATAAAAAATAAAAAAATAAAAGTTGTTAGTTTTGTGTGTACTCTTCTGGTAGAAATGAAATATATATGCATATATGACCTATGAAATATGAATTGCATAATTCTGATGATTGTACATACGAGTTAAATGCTCTTATTTGCATTTAAAACTGGCTTTGCCCCATATAAAGTTGAATAGCAAAATTCACACTAACAGTTACAAATTTTAACTTTTTAATTAGGGTAGCATTAAATAGCAAGTTAAAAACACTGTGGTGAGTTAAGGGAGAGATACTATCAAAGGCAAGAGAAAGCTTTATATTTTAGTGCCTCTAGCAATGTTTTCTTGCTTTTGAATAAGGGGCTCCACTTTTCATTTTGATTTGGATTCCAAAAATTGTATAACTGGCCCAGAGGCCAGGCCTCTTAAAGCCTATGCCAGAACCGACACAGCATCACTTTTGCCACATTCTATTGGTCAGAGCAAGTCACAAGGGCAGCCCAGAGCCAAGGCAGAGGTGGGGGTATGCAGGTGTGTGTGTGTGGTGGGGAACTGGCTCCACCTTTTGAAGGGAAGAACAGCATTCTAATACAGAGAGGAGAGGAATTGTCGGTGACCATCTTTGCAAATGATATACAACAACCATAGGCCATCCCCTTTCTGATCTCCTCATCTGTAAAATCGGAATGATTCCCCAGAGTTGATGGAGAATAAGGGAATATTGTGTTTGCAATTCCTGGAACATGGTGATGCCTCACTCAGGGTTGGTCCCTCCCCTTCTATTTTTTTGGGAGGGCGGGGAATGGAGCCTCGCTCTGTTGCCCAGGCTGGAGTGCAGTGGCACGATCTGGTCTCACTGCAACCTCCACCCCCCGGGTTCAAACAATTCTCCTGCTTCAGCCTCCCGAGTAGCTGGGACTACAGGTGTGCACCACCACACCCTACTAATTTTGTATTTTTAGTAGAGACAAGGTTTCACCATGTTGGCCAGGCTGGTCTCAAACTCCTGACCTCAGGTGATCCACCCACCTCGGCCTCCCAAAGTGCAGGGATTACAGGCGTAAGCCACCGTGCCCAGCCCCGCTTCTATTTCTTAATCGTGCTTTATAAATGCTTACTGATTTGCTGTCCCATTTCAGTCATTCATTCACTTAATCTTTATTGAGTCCTATGGGTCAGGCACTGTTCTGGGAGCCAGGGATCACAGCTGAGAATAAAACAGACAAAAGTCCTTGCCCCTATGGAGTTCATTTTGACAAGAGAGACAGACAATAAATGAGGCAAACAAATAAAATATGTATTGTGTTGGGAAGTAAAGAGGCCAAGGAGAAGGAAAAAAATGCTAAGGTGCTAGAGAGTTCTGTGGTGAGGGCCCAGTGTTCGCTAGGGTGACATGGGAAGGCCTCACTGAGAGGAAGTCATCTGAGTAAATCCTAAAGGAGGAGCCCTGGGGATGTTCCAGGCAGAGAAACGGCCAGTGCAAGGGCGCCGAGAGGGGAGCACGTCTCAGGTGAGTGAGGGGCAGCGAGGGGTCCCAGGTGGCTGGAGGAGGGAAGAAGGGGAGAGATAAGGGAACAAGGGAGGGCAGATCAGGAAGCACCCCACTCCACCCCTGGCAAAGGACTTTGTCTTTTACTATAAATAAGATGAAATCACAGAGGCTGGCGTGGAGGAGGAGAGCAGTGGCTGCAGGGTAGGCCAAAGACTATAGTGGGAGCAAGAAGAGGCAGGGAGACTGGTGGGAGGGTGGCCTGGCCAGGGGCATCCCTTTGGAGGTGGGAGAAGTGGCTGAATTCTAAACAGTGCTTTGGAGTTAGACAGGACTTTCCTGTCAAATCACAGGAAATCAATTTGGCATGACAAGCAGGTGTTATCAAATCCTCATGTTATAGAAGACAGCATCAAACCTTGGTGAGGCTAGATGACGTGCATCGTGTCACGTAGTTACTAAGCGGTGTCTTTCCGAAGGCAGGAAGGTTGCGGGGTCTGTCTGAAGCTGACAGTAACGGATGTGTGGTCTGCATGTGGGTGTGTTTGTAGGTCTTGCCTTTCTCTAGGTCTCCATATCTGTTGTCGCCCCATCTCCGCCCCCCACTGCCACCTGTCAGCTTCTGCTCTTCTTATACATTGCAGACACATCTTCGTCTTCTCCCAAGCCCATTTCTAAGGGGTCTGTATGTTTCTGGTGCCCAGAGTGTATGTGGGCGACCCTTGTAGCATTGGCATGCCTCATAACAGTGTGAATGCCCCGGCGCGTGTGTTTCTGAGTGTGTGCGCATTACTTTGGCTGTGTGTGAGGCGTATGTGCATACTGCTGGCTGTGAGCACCTATGGATGGGGGGGCTTAAGGGACTGGGTGTGTGCATGAGTGTAAATGTGTGTGTAAATGTGTGAGCACATGGAGGTATCCTCTCTCCTCTCTACGCCTTCAAATTTACTCCCATCCTGAAAGGCCCAGGTCAAGCCCACTTCTCCAAGAAGCCCCCTCAATTTTCTAGGCCATAAGAAGCTCCCCCTGCTGAATCCCACCACCCCTTCCATCAGAATCACATACTCCACGGCTTTGACTGTTTTCCAGCGGATCTGCCTCCTAGAATGCCAGCTGTCCACATGTGGCAGGGCAAGGTGGGCATGCAGGCACACATCCCTGCCCCTGTTCAACCATCAGGCTAGACCTCCTGGGGTCACCTCCCCCAGCCCCTACGTGAGTTGTTTAATGGTGCTTTGGAGAAGGAGGGGCAGCAGCCTCAGCAGGGTCTAGTAAGCAGGACTGGCGGCCTCCAGCAGGCAGAGGCAGGTGCGCAGAGGTGGCTGCGTCCTGGGCTCCCTTCCTCCCTGTGGGGAGCAGCTGAGTCTCCAGGCAGCAGGATGGAACTCTACACTGGAGTCTCTCAGTGAGCTCCCAGCATGGGCTCGTGGGGGTCCTGGGAACACAGAGACTTGGCCCCCTAGAGAGACCTGTGGGCCTCAGGGTAGCCGGTCCCATCCTTTGCTCCCTCCCCTGCACCCTCTAGGGGCCCCCAGGCTGGGCCCCAAAGCAGGGTTCCTTCTGATGTAAACCCCTCTCCTTCTCTTTCCCCTTCTTCCTCCCAGAGCACCGATTCCTCTGTGAACCCTGTGGCCTCTCCTGCAGGTACTACTGGGTCCTTTCTCTTTAATCTACTGGAAATCAGGCCTTTGCCGTTAGCCTGAGTTTCCTGACAGACTAGAGAATCACTTCAGCCATGAGCCAAGCCATTCTCACATGGACCGCACTGGAAATCCTAGAGGCACATGGCCAGTTTAGTCTGCCCCCCCACCGCCTGCCCTTCCCTCAGTCCTGGCCAGGCTCCTGCCTCAGGGCTTTTGTTCTAGCTGTTTCCTCTGTCTGAAATGTTCTCCCTCAGACTCTGCTTGGCTCTTCCTTCTCCAAGCTCCTGTTGAAATATTGGCCTCTTCATGGGGCCTCGCTGGATCACCCAGCTTACTACGGTGACCTGAGTGAGGGCACACCCCTGCACCCACCAGCACTCCTCATCTCGCAGCCCTGTCTGCTTCCCCTCTTTCTTTCCATAGAACCCACTGCCTACATAAGGATTATACAATGTGAGGCTGGGCGCCGTGGCTCACACCTGTAATCCCAGCACTTTGGGAAGATGAGGCAGGAGGATCCCTTGAGGCCAGCCTAGGCAACATAGCGAGACCCGTCCTTACAAAAAAGAAATAGAAAATTAGCCAGGCTTGGTGGCACACACCTGTAGTCCCAGCTACTCAGGAGGTTGAGGTAGGGGGTTCACTTGAGCCCAAGAGTTTGAGGCTGCAGTGAGCTGTGATCCCGCCACTGCACTCTAGCCTGGGTCACAGAGGGATACCCTATCTCAAAAAAAAAAAAAAAAAAGAGAGAAAGGAATGTATTTATTCTGTCTATTATGCCTCCCCAACAAAATGTGGGCCCCACAAGGGCAGGAATTTTTTTTTTTTTTTTTTTGAGACGGAGTCTTGCTCTGTCACCCAGGCTGGAGTGCAGTGGCGCGATCTCGGCTCCCCGCAAGCTCCGCCTCCCGGGTTCAAGGGATTCTTCTGCTGCAGCGTCCTGAGTAGCTGGGATTACAGGCGGATGCCATGATGCCCAGCTAATTTTTGTATTTTTAGTAGAGACGGGGTTTCACCATGTTGGCCAGGCTGGTCTCGAACTCCTGACCTCAGGTGATCTGGCTGCCTCGGTCTCCCAAAGTTCTGGGATTACAGGCGTGAGCCACCCGCCCAGCGGAAGGCAAGAATCTTTACTTTTCTCACTGATGTCTCCCAACTGCCCAGAACTTGCTAGGCCATTTTAGGTGCTCTATAGATATTTACTTAGGTTGTCGCTGGCACTGGAGCTGACAGCAGAGAGAAGCTTGAGGGAAGAAGGGGGGTCCTCAAAGCCATGGCTGCTCCTCAGAGGGGAGGTGGGGGCAGGGGAAGGAGAGGGGCCAGGCGGCCACTGGATCTCTAGACCACTCACCCCACTTGCCCTCCTCCCGGGGGTGGGGGGCATGTCTGCCCTGCACACGCATGTTGGCGCACACCTGCGTTCGCTGCATACGTGGCCCCACCTCCCACCTAGTCCATCTGCACGCGCAGCTGACGTGGCTGTGGTTTTGAGGCCCCAGAGGTAGAGATTAGAGTCAGGGTGTCTGTCCTCTTCGGCTGCAGCAGCAGGCTGGGGTGAGGACAGGCACCCCCTGCAAGCAAGCACACAGAGGCCTTTTCTCCCTGACCGTCTTGCACACACATGTGAACAGACAGGTGGTCCCCCAGGGGGCTGTCCTTAGACCTCAGGCCCAGGAGTTGTGCACCTATCTGTACTAGGCCTTGCTGCAGGGGAATGGGGTGGGGGGAGGGGCAGAGGAAGTGGCTGTGGGCGCCCTTCCTAGTGTCTGAACTTCCACCTTTAGTATTTGTGCCCGACGCATGGGCGCCCAGCTTTGTTTGTCAGTTCTTCCCTTTGAGGGAAGCGTTATTTCTTTTGTCTTCTCATGTCAAAACCACATCCCTGCGGGACGGATTCCACATTCAGCCCTTAGTGGTGTCGAGCTTGTCTGCCCAGGGCTCCCTCATGCACACACCATGTGGCCAGTCTTGGGGAGCATGCTGGTTCCCTGCTCAGAAACCTGCTGCTGCCAGGTCCAGCCCCGCACTCAGACCCAGTGCTCGAGACCCTGCCCTGCGGCCTTCTCCACCCCAGGCATCCTGCTTTGTGAGGAGATGAGTGTGGCCTTGAGCCAGATGTCCAGGTTCAATGCCAGCTCTGTAGGACTGGTAAGTCACTTAGCCTCTGTGCCCAGGTTCTCTCCCTTGCAGAACTATTGTGACAGTTAAGTAGGTTCATACATGCAAAGTGCTTAGCACAACACCTACTGTGCAGGAAAGGTGTCAACTAATATTAGCTGCCATGATGATCATTTCCTGCCTCAAAGTCAGGAGGGCCGAGAAATGGCCTTGTCAGGGTTTTGCAGCCCAGCTGTGGCCTCCCAGACTGAGCCAGCTGCTTCCAGGTCACCTGGGAGCTTGTTGGAGACTCAGAGTCCTAAGCCACTCTAGGGGTTGTGACACAGCAGCTGAGGGCTGGGCTGGGGTGGTGGGGCTAGGGGCCCCACACTGGGGCCTGCAGGCATCTGTGGGACAGGAATTCCCTGCAAAGCCCTTCCCCAGTCTCAGGCTGGTCCGCCCACCCAAGTCTTTCCACTTTTGCTTCTCCAGATCCCCTGTGCCTTGCAAGGCTCCTCTCCTGCAGGAAGTAGGCTCACGAACCCTGCCGCCAACACGCCACAACTCCTACTTCCTGGAGCCTCAGTTTCCTCAAGTATGAAAGGGGATAAAAAACACCCACATCTCAGGATTAACATCAAGCGAGGTCTTAGATGGAAAGTGCCTGGCCCATGGCAGCCAAGAAGGCTAGTTATTATTACTGCTGTTGGTATTATTGCCCGCACCCTGCACCTGCTGAGCACCTGCATGTTCCTCTGGGTTCCTGGCAGGGTCTAAGTGCCTAAACTCACATCATGTGTTGGGAAAGACGTGTTGACCAGGATGGACTCTGATTGACCTTCCACCCCCTTGCCTTGGGCTCTTGGAGCTGAGAGGGAGCACCATGGCTGGAGTCTGAGGGTGGCTAGCCCTCACTACAAATAGCCTGAGTGAAGGAGGAAGGAAGAGGTGTTGAACTGAGTGGCTTGGGCCCCAAAGGAAGTTGAAAGCTAGGCCGTGGAGTGACAGTTCTTGGGGGCCCCACTGCAGCTCCCTGCCTGCCCCACCAGCTGCTGTCAGTGGGGAGTGCACAGGCCCGGGGTGGGTAGAGGTAGGGTCCCAGCCTGGGCCAGCTGCCTGGGCCCTGCCACTGCGGACCTGGACAGCTGACAGAGCTTTGCGTCTTGGGGTCAGCATTGCCTTTTCCAGGCTCCTTCAGTGGAAGCCGTTTACCAGCACCTTCTCACTGCACACCCAGGCCGCACCTCGCCCCACCTTGTCCAGGCGCAGCCCTAGAAAATATCCATGAAGCACTCACTGTGTGCCAGGTGGTTTCAGTTCCTCAACCTCATTTAATCTTCCACAATTCCTTGACATTTTATAGGAAAGAAAACTGGCTCAGAGAGGCTGAGTAACCTGCTCAAGATGACACAGCTTGTGGGTGGCTGAGTTGGCCTTCCAACCCAGATTCCTGTCATGTTCCTCAAGCCAACAGGTGGGTGAATTTGTGCTGGAAGAGACTGTGCAACTAGGCCTCTTGTTTGTCAGGGAGGAAATAGACACCCCGCACTGGGAATTGAGTGCCCCAGGCCATGCCACAGGCTCCTGGCAGAACCAGGATGGGTTATAGAAACTTCTTTTGGCATTGGGTGCCAATGGGAGGGGCTCTGCGGGGAAGGCTTCCTCCTCTGCTGCCTGCAGGTCTCCACTCAGAGGCCACCTCCCCAGAGAGAAGCCTTTCTGGCAGTCCTAACTGAAGTAGGGCACTGTTACCCTCTACCCCTGGGCTGGCTTTAGTTTTCTTGGTGGCACTTATTGTCACTTGCAGTTTTATGTATTCAATTATTTATTTATTATTTCTCCCCCATGCTAGAATGGGAACTCCATGAGCTCCAGGAGGGTCTGTCTTGTTCTCTTGCCTAGAATAGTACCTTGCACAAGCTCAACAATTTTTTATGGAATGAATAAATGAGAGTGTCAGGCGATAAAGAAGCAAGATGCATGGGGGAAAGTTTGGTGTGATAATTCTGTGGGAGGAGGGAACTGAGAAGTAATTTACAAAAGGGAAGGGGCAGGGCCACTGTGGACAGCCATAGCATCTAGCACGAAGACTGCGAAGTGAACGGTGCCCCCTGCAGTTGGACAGTTCTCAACTTGGACAACAGTCTATGGTGCCCCTACGGGTGGGAAAGGACCATCCCCTCAGCAGGGACTGAGGGAGAAGGGAGCCAGGAATGGGGCAGGTCTGCAGGTGCCTGTAGCGGGAGGAACAGGCTGTTCCCTCTGTAAGGACGCCACGTGGTTGCGGTTAGCAGTTTGCCATCCGGTGTTGTCTCCACAGACAGTTGTCCAACCAGGGAGGGGGAGATTGCTTTGCTGTGAGCAATCGCTAGTACCTGGAGCACCCAGCGGGCTGCGGGCAGGAAAATCACCCGACACACCCCACAAACACACACCAAACACTGTGGACAAAGATAATCGCAACAGGCAGAGGGGGGCTGTTTCCTGAGCCAGTCCTGGGCTCAGAGGTGGAGGACACTGTGTACTGAGGTCTCTCCCCTGAGCAGGGGCCTCAGTGAGGAACTTGTCACAGCTCTGTGGGCTGGGCCCCCTTCCTCCTCCCCAGCCCCACAGGCCGGGCACAGCAACAATCACCCAGCAATCACGGGCCGTCTTCAGTGAGTCACCCTGCCCACAGCGAGCCTGGCTGGACGATGTTATCAGCTCCCCTGCTTACTTAATTCCTCGGGTGACATCACCACCGCCTCCGTCTTCTCCTTCTCGGCACTGTAGCCTGCAGCCTGGCATATCCTGGAAGGGAAGGCGGTGGAGGTCTCTTGCCAGAAACTACCAGGGCAGGTAAATTGGAACCTTCCGTTCCTTGACCTTTAGCCCCAAGAGGCTTGCCCTAGTTTCTTGCTGTGCACACAGGGGCCTCAGTTTACCTCCCAGGAGATGCTGTCTGCAGTGAAGCCCTGGGAAATGCATGGCGCCCCTACTCTGTGCTCATGCCCTCTCTCCTTGCGGAGAGGGAGTTTCCTGTTTGACAGAGGCCAAGCTGCTTGCCCTTCAGTGTGTCCAAGTTTATCCTGGGGTTGCACAAGTCCAGCCTGAGTTCTGTCTCGCGTGGACACAGCTGCCTCCTAGCCTCTGTGATGGGCCTTTGGGTTCCCAGGCTCTCCCAGGCTCAGATGGGGCAGCCTGCTGGCCTTCTATCCACCTCTGTGTCTGGCCACCATGCCCTGGGACTTAGCCCCTCACCTCCTGGGAGTCCAGGCCAGCCCTTCCCTGCCACAGCCTATCATTCCCTTTTGCATCCCCTCACCTTCACCATTCCCAATACCGACCTGCAGGCCCAGTGGCACATGGGAAGTGCCATAGGGTCAGTATAGTAGTGACAGAAGTGACCGGAGATGTATATGGTTCCCTTTCAGCCTGGCCTCCTCCTCTGCATCCCAGTGGGATGAGAGAGGGGATTAGTTCCTCTCCCTGAATTGTCCTACTCTACGTCCTCCCCACCATTTGAGCTGGACAGCAGAGTGGGGAGGCTGAGAGGCCCCAGGGAGGGGCTGAGTGCAGGCCTCCCCAACTGGACCTCAGAATGTGATGGGAAGCTGCCCAAGCCTGGCATGCGAGGGAGGCAGTCAGGGGAAGCGGGTGGGGCTGGGCAGGGACAAGAGGCAACCCTCTGAGCTGCCAGCTTCCTCTATGACCCTCAGGGGACAGTTCCTCCAATGGCACTGCCAGAGGCTGGGGAAAGAGATGTCTGAACACCAGTCACTTTTGCTCTAGTTGTTTGACCAAAACGAATTGTTCCTTAGAAGGAAAAAGAAAAAATCAAAACCACAAAACCCCAAAAACCTCACCATTGAGGTCATGCTGATCACCCCGTAGGCTGATAAACAAGTCTGGGAGCAGACAGCATCCCTGGGCAGGGTGAGCACCTGCCACCGCACCCTTCCCATGGGCATCGGAGGTCGGCCTTGCCACTGCACACAAACACTGCTGCCCCTCCACATCCTGGAATGCTACAGAATGCTGTTCCAACCTTCTGGAGTCGGGGCACCCAGAGAGAGGTCAAAGCAAGCCTGGGCTCCTCCCAACACATGCCACTCTCACTATACTGCTGTTTCCTCACCTGTTGAGTGGAGGAGCGATTGAGGTATTAAGTGTGAAGGTACTTGGAAGCGTTCACTGGCCAGCCAAGAGGCTGGGGCCCTGAAGAGAGGGGAAAGGGGAGAGGGAACATTTCAGAGAAGAGATCCCACCACAATGATCTAAGGTCAGTTGATGACATCTGGCCTCCGATCTGATAGGCTCCCTTTAAGTCCTGAGCTGAGTTCTTGTGAATGCTCCTAGTGACGTGCACACCTCGAGAGTGATTGGCACCATTGCTGAACTTGGCTTGTGGTCTGCTCAGACCCTTGGCTCCTTCTCCAAGTTCTAGAATACAACCTAACCAGATTTAATGGGTGTTCTTACTGTTGTACTTCCTTCGTTGATTGCAGACTAAGCTCAAATTCTAGTCTACCCTGATTGCTTCCCTCAGTTGAAGAGTATAGCCTGACTTTAGCTCTAGTTTGAGCCCTTATTCCTCTCTTTTTTTCTTTCTTTTTTTTTTTGAGATGGAGTCTCAGTCTGTCATCTAGGCTTGAGTGCAGTGGCATAATCTCAGCTCCCTGCAACCTCCGCCTCCCGGGTTCAAGCGAGTCTCCTGCCTCAGCCTCCTGAGTAACTGGGATTACAGGTGTGCACCAACGTGCCTGGCTAATTTTTGTATTTTTAGTACAGATGGTGTTTCACTATATTGGCCAGGCTAGTCTTAAACTCCAGCCCTCAGGTGATCCTCCTGCCTCGGCCTCACAAAGAACTACCACTCCTGTCCTGACCCCTTATCCCTCTTTAACTCTGAGCTCAAAGCTCCCGTCCACTTCCAGAGCCCCTTACATGCCTTACACTCATTTGTCCGAAACCAAAGTTGTCTTTCTTTTACCAGTGCATTCCTCCACTTGAATGCTACATCTTAGCTCACAGTCACACTCCCCATCATCCACACCAGAGGTTGAGCCACCCCTGACCACCGCCTTCTGTCCAGTGCATCTTATTGGCCCTCTCATCTGGTGGGTTCTAACGCTTCGGTGTCTTAAGGCTTCATCCCCTCTTCCTCATTCCTCTCCACCCCTCAGTTTCTATAGTAATTTAGATCCTCATCTCTTTCCTTAAGAACAACCAGTGAAACCAGTCAGAACTCCGAGGCCATCCTCACACAGCTGCCAGGGGCTTTTTTCTGATGCCATGGTGCCCTCCTCTCTTGGTGGCTCCCTGCCTGCCCCTCTAGCTTCATGCTCTGACCCTGCTGGGCGCAGACTGTGCATCTGGAAACAGCTGGGCCTAACTGCTTCATTACCTGTGCTCAGGCTGCTGGCAAGGCCCTCCCCTCCTCCCCGTCCCCTCCACTGCCTCCTCCAGGAGGCTTCCCTGACTGAAGACACATGGCTAGTGCTCCTTTCTCTGTGCCCCTACCCTGTCCACTTCCTGCTGAGCATGCTCCTCCCTCGGGTGCCTTCCCAGTTACAGACTCAGTCCCTACCCTGGCCACAGACACGCCCTCTTCTCTCTACCTAGACTGCAGCCCCACCAACCCTNATCCTCACACAGCTGCCAGGGGCTTTTTTCTGATGCCATGGTGCCCTCCTCTCTTGGTGGCTCCCTGCCTGCCCCTCTAGCTTCATGCTCTGACCCTGCTGGGCGCAGACTGTGCATCTGGAAACAGCTGGGCCTAACTGCTTCATTACCTGTGCTCAGGCTGCTGGCAAGGCCCTCCCCTCCTCCCCGTCCCCCTCCACTGCCTCCTCCAGGAGGCTTCCCTGACTGAAGACACATGGCTAGTGCTCCTTTCTCTGTGCCCCTACCCTGTCCACTTCCTGCTGAGCATGCTCCTCCCTCGGGTGCCTTCCCAGTTACAGACTCAGTCCCTACCCTGGCCACAGACACGGCCCTCTTCTCTCTACCTAGACTGCAGCCCCACCAACCCTATGTGGTGGCTATGTGCCAGGCAGATCTGGAGTGGGTATCCCATTTTACCCACTTCCCACTGGGGACCTCAGACAAGTGACTTTCTCTCTCTAGGTCTTCCTTTCCTCATCTGTCAAATGGGAGGATAACATAACCTGCGTCCCAGGATGGGTGGTTGGGCCTGGCACACTGTGAGGGACAGCACAGGGCATCCGTGTGGCACCCGCTGTTGTGATGAATTGCTAGGACCTGGGAGAAAGGGCAGAGGGACCAGGGCTCTCCAGCACAGTCCTCCTGTTCTTCCCCTTTCTGGCTGTCTGCTCTCTCCACCCAGAAGAGGGCTTGGGCGAGGCCACCTCTTCCCCTCTGCAGCACTTCCTCCCCAGGACCCAGTGCTGTCCACACCGGCGGCAGGGTCCAGTGCCAGACTCGTTCTCCTCAGCCGGGGACTGTGTGGGCTGCCACACTCCTTTCCCTGGCTGCAACTGCAGTGCTTTGCTCAATAAGGCCCCAAGGGTTGCTGCAACCACACAGGGACTGAGCCGCTGAGGTGACACACAGTACGCCAGCGGCTTCTAGCTCCAAAGTCCAGATGCTATGCACTCTGCCCTGCTGCTGCGCCTTCTGCCTTTCTTTTGGCATCTGAATGACCTTAGTCTCCTTATCTGCAAAATGGGCATAATAATTGCTTCTCCTGCTTCCTCAGCCAGAGGACAGGGAGAACAATGGGGCTGGGCTGGGAAGTTGTGAGAAGGTGGAGACCTCGCTGTGTGCAAGGCAGGCGAGCCTGGCTGGGGCGGGGGATATGACAGTAGGAACTGCAGGGAGACCTCACCACCCATCCAGCCACCTTCCATCGTTGGCCAGGGCCGCGTGTCTGAGTCCACAGCGCCCCCTGCTGGCTAGTCGGCCCAGAAGCTCCCTGTGGGCAGCACCAGTCCCACATAGCGTTTCCCCGCAGGGACCACGGGGAAGGAGCGGCCCCTGCCCTCAGGGAGCCCCATTGGAGGAAGGACGTGCACCCAGGCCTCAGGGAGCCCAGACGCGGCGTGGGGAGCCAGGGCTTTTGTCTGAGAAGGGAGCTCCCGAGGCCAAGGAGCGTACCATTCTGCTCTGAGGAACCTGCTGAAATCCTTCTGCGGAAGGTCTACTGCCCGCCAGGGAGCCAGTGGTCAGCTCCAAGTCCAGCAGCCACACCTTGATTAGGGCTGCCCCCCACCCCTCTCCCATCCCACATGTACTGTGAAGGGGGGACATCGGGCAAGGACAGACCCTGAGAAGTCAGGCTGGGGCTGGTCAGGTCCCTGGCTCGCCCTCAGGCTGGGCCCCCGTTGGCATCAGTGGCGGTGCTCCCAGTCCTCCGGAGCCCAGGCGCCTTCCTCCCCCGTCGGACCTTTTCTCCAACTCAGTGGCTTCATCATCTCAGCTTTTCCTTAGCCTGGTTCTGTGCTGGGTGCTGGGGATTCTGGGAGGAGAAGCCCCTAACTGGCCCTCTGGGATCTCAGACATGCCCTTATCCCCTACCCTACCATCCCCCTTCCCTCCTTCCTCTTCAGTGTCTTCCCTGCTCCCTGGGCTCCAGGACCTGCTCTGGGAGGAAGGCAGCTGGGGCAAACAGACGCCCCCTAGATTAAAATCCAGCCAGCGGTGGCCATCCTTCCAGGATGCTCTCCTAGTCATCCCACATCCTGGGCTCTTGCTTACCGTCTTTGAGACTTTCCCCTCAAAATCCCTTCTCCCCCAACTGCCTACATAAGTCCCCAGTGGAATTTCACCTCCTCCAGGAAGCCTCCCTGGCTGGATCTCAACCTCTGTGGTTTTTCCCAGCTTTAGACTTTTTCAGGATCTTTTGGCACACACTGCTTTATCCTATCTGCCCATAGTAGATGCTCCACGCCTCAGGAAGGAAGATCTATGGCACCTTCTTCCTTGCACCCCTGGGAAGACCCAGGAGACAGTCTCTACATGCTCACTTAAGCCCATTTAAGTCAGTGGTTTTCAACTGGGCACAGTTTTGTCCCCAGGGGACATTTGTCAATGTCTAGAGATAATTTTGATTGTCACAACTTGGGGAGGGGGTGGTGCTACTGGCATCTAGTGGGTGGAGGTCAGGGATGCTGTAACACCCCACAGTGCACAGGCAAGCCCCCACCCCAACAAAGAACTGCCTAGCCCAATATGTCAGCAGTGCCCAGTTCAATCCTGATCGAAATAAATTCATAGATTGAGGTATAAATATAGCGTCCAAGAAGAGGCAATGGCTCAGTCAGGAGAAAATCATCCCTCTGAAGGAGACAGAGAAGGAGCCTCCCCTCCATGTGACCATCACAGTCCCAGGTCCCTCCCACGCCCTTTCCTGGGCTGGTAGTGTCTAAGTCGAGGCCCACCTGAGCTAGAGGAGGAGGAGCCAGGGTCTGTCTAGAGAGTCTGTAGGGGAAGTGGGCTCGTGTGAGCAGGTCTTTGGGAACAGGCTTGGCCTCAGTTTAGTCATCTGTAAAATGGGAATAGGTGGCCCCTTCCAGTTCTAATGGTTTAGGGTTCTAAACTGAGTCTCAGATGTGCACAATTCATTTTTCCCTGTGCTGATGGGCAGGACCCCTCCAGCAGAGCTGAGGGTAGAGTATAGTCTCTGGACCCCTTCACCAGATGTGTGGGGTTATTGTGGCTATAATTGCCCTTCAGGAAACAGCTGTGAGAACAAGAATGCTTTGATAGGTCCCATCAAAGCTTCCTTCGGGTCTCCTGGGGACTGACTGGGTGGGGGCGCATGGAGAACTTCCAGCTGGGAGCAGCTGTTAGCCAGGCCCTGTGCAGAGGTGGGGGCTTCACCGGGTGGCCCCACTGTGGTTGGGGTTAAGAATGTCCCAGAGGCTAGTCACCCTGAGACAGGCCTCTCTGAGGGCTCTTCAGGGGCCATCTCTGTGCCCTCCTGGGGTAGGCTTGGGTGATGCAGGGTGCTTGGCTGCAGAGCAGAGGTGGCACTCTCCTGGTATGAAAACCTCTTGTGCCACGAGGGGCCTAGCGCTGGCTCCCTGGGGCAGGGGTCCACACAGAGGGCAGGGGAAAGTGAGCCCACAGAGCCCCTCTCAGCCCTCTCAGAGATAACCTGGTCTCTGGTTATCGAGGGGACCTGGAGCACCTCCCTGTCCGGATCTCACAGACCTGTCTTATGGGGGTGACCTCTATCCAGGGTCCACACCTGACCAGGAAATGATTGGCCTTGGAGGAGAATAAGCAGAAGCCTCTCTGCCAGTCAAGGCCTTTTTAGCACTTTCCACAAGGAAATTGTTGCCTAAGCAGCCGCTTCTGCAAGTGGGGTGTGTGTATGGGCATGTGCCTGTGCACACTGGCTGCACCGCGGCTGGCCTGGAACATCCCTGGGCTGGAACATGCGGCTCTGCAGGTAAGGCTGTATTTTGGAGTTGGCCCTGGGCCAGGTGCTGGAATCTCCACAGAGACATTGAACTCCTCCGAGCCTCAGCTTTCTCATCTATGTATGGGCACAGTAATAGTTCCTACCTTATAGATGGTTGTGAGGGTCAAATGAGGGAATGTATGTTAAGCATTTAGTGTGGTCACTGGGGCATAGATTGTGCTCAGTGAGTGCTGGCAAGGGCTTTTGCTGCTGCTGTCATCATCATCATCATCACCATTCGAATTAACATCTTGATTTCCAGAATCCAACTTTTAGGTGATCTATTGCTTTAGCCTGATGTGAAAAGCAAAGCACTGTCTCGCTTTCCCCACCACCCCACTGCCCTCCAAGCAGCTTGCAGAGGCAGGTGGGAGAAGCTTTAGCCCAGGAACACCTTGGACATTTTGGATGTCCAAGGTGAGGACCACAGATGTGGGGTGGCTGGGGATGGAACTGAGATTGGCTGTGTTCCTGTCGCCTTCGGGGAGTGTGTGTGAAGAATATGTGTGGTGAGTGTGTGAGGGTGCATGAGTGTGGTCTGCACCCTGTCTGTGTGTGTGTCTGTGTGGGGCATGCATGCATGCTCTGGGTGAGGGGGCATGTGTGCTGGGTGTGCACCATGTAGGAATGCTTCTCAGTCCGTGTGTGTCAGGGCTTCTCTGCATTGACCCCCTCTGGGTTTCTCTGCCACACTGCTCCCTAACTGAGTGCATCTGTGCTTCTGCTGCTGTGTGTGGGTACCTGGCCCTTGAGTCCTTTCTAACAGTGGCCTGGTGGGCTGATTTGTGGGAGCTTCTGCTGCATGAGAGGGCTCCAGGGCTGAGGTGAATGGAGGCAGCACAGGCCTGCTGCTTCAGGAGGACTGAGTGCGGAGGCCTTCTGGGTCTGGAAACATCCTTCTCATGCTAGTGGAAGTTAAAGATTCTTCTTTCCTGGAGTAAAGACTCTTGGGTTACTAATTCTGAGGCACGATGGAGTTTAGAGTTCCACCCTGGACTAGTTCTCTCATTTTATGGCTGGGGATCTGAGACCTAGCCAGGGATGGGGCATGGCTTGAGGTGTGGGCCGTGGGGGCTGTGGGCTGCTGTTGGGAACCTTGCTGGCCCTACTCCCTACCCTGAATAGTGTCTCTCCGGGGCCAGACCCTGTGCAGAGGTAGAAGTCTCAGCAGAGAATCTGGCACAGATTCTTCTGGGCATGGCAGGGACTTCTCTGGGAACAGGCTCCTAGAGCGTAGCATTCCTGATAAACAATGAATAACTTTTTAGTATAGTATGTTGTAAATATTGCATGGAACATATTTATACTAAAAATTATTCATTATTTGTTTGAAATTCAAATTTAACCTGGCATTCTTATTTTTATTTGCAAAGTCTGGCAACTTAGCGCTAAATGGGCTAAGAGGCTGGGGGAGAAGTAGGGAGACCCAGCCCGCCATGTTCCACTCTGGCCAGCAAATTCAGGGCAGCTCCAATCAGCTCATGCCTGTTGAATGATTCCTGGGGCTCAGCCTTGTGCTGGGAGCATGGGGCTTACTCAGTCTGAGGCCCAAGGCCTCTGCCTACTAGATCCACATGGTCTAACTCAGTGGACCTAAATGGTGGGGCCAGGGAACCAGATTGTTTTAGGAGAGCTTTCCTACCGATGTGGCTGCTGTGTTTGAAATGTTAGGAGATACTATTGTAATGAATAAAATGCACATTTGTTCCAAGGCAAGCATTGCATAAGGGCTGTTGCTATTAAAACTTTTTCTCGGCCGGGCACGGTGGCTCATGCCTGTAATCCCAGCATTTTGGGAGGCCGAGGTGGGCAGATCACGAGGTCAGGAGATCAAGACCATCCTGGCTAACACGGTGAAACCCCGTCTCTACTAAAAATACAAAAAATTAGCCGGGCCCGGTGGCTGGCGCCTGTAGTCCCAGCTACTTGGGAGGCTGAGGCCGGAGAATGGCATGAACCCGGGAGGTGGAGCTTGCAGTGAGCCAAGATCAAGCCACTGCACTCCAGCCTGGGAGATGGAGTGAGACTCCATTTCAAAAAAACAAACAAACAAAAAAGCAAAAACCTTTTTCTCAATCCGGAGAACACCAAAAGCATAATTACCAGTGGAGAGGGACACATTTAGGGGTGTGATTTTCTACTGAAGAGTGTGAGAATTCTAGGACTTGACCTTTCATGTACCATAAACCCCATGGGCATGTGGTGAAGCCTATGGATGGACCCCTTCTTGGAATAATGTTATCAAATGTGTAAAATGAAATTCACAGGGCTGCAGAAGAAACCAATGCTACTAAAATACTCTTACCAAAGCATTCAGAAAACAGCTCTGATATGGTAATATGCGTGTTTCTTTATTGACACCTTAATGGTGATCATTTTAAAGTGGCGATGAATATAAATGATATTTGAAAAGACCTGCAACAACTCTGATGTGATTTAAAAATGCCTGTGATTTCGACTGGACTGGTGACAAAGCTTCAGGTTCTGCAAATACAACTGGAGATTTTTCCTACATCCATATTGAAAGGAAAGGCTACCTTTCAGCTGGAGCCTAGTGAAAACAAAGATACATTTTTTTACCATCTGAACTTATGAATGGCAGCATCATAGGAAAGGTAGAAAAGAGAAAAAAGGGATAAAATAACCCCCACATTCATGGACCCCTGAATTCTATTCCCAGACCGCTGGGTGAGAAGGGGCATCTGTGAATCCCAGGTTAACAGCATGTGCTCTCAAGGAAAACCCACAAGAGGATTAGAAAAGACTTCAGGCAAGAGTCGCTCATGCGCAGAAGTGGGGTGAAATCAGACAGGAACATGATGGGCAATCTGCAGGCATGGGCCAGTGTGCAGGGGGCTCCGTGGCTGCCCACAGGACCCAGGAAAGACACTAAGTATGCTCCTACCTGCACTGCCTGACCCAGTGCTGCAGACCTTGGGTTAAGCATTGCTCTCCAAGGTCCTTGCTGTGTGGGCAGACCCCGTCCTTCCTGAGCAACCAGCCACGGGTTGACACTGGGGGATCTGGGCTGTTCTGGGGAGAAGGTCCTGGAGGGAAGGACTCAGGCAGAGCTGCTGACCAGGTGAGACCAGAGACCCTGGTTCAGAGAGGTGCTGTGGGCAGCTTTGGAATGAGGGGGAGGGAGGCAGGAAGGGTGGGAGGCATATTCAAGCCAGAGCTGGGTTTTGTCTTCATGGGTAGGAGTGCCCAGGATGAGATGCATGTGAGAGGAAACCATGAGGAAGATTCTAGAAATCTATGCCTTTTGCCTCCTTCCTGAACTTCCTCTCTCTCTCCCCTCCTCCCACCTGGAATCAGGATCCAATTTCCTCTTTTTTCAAAATACAACTCAAAACAGATTTAATCTCAGAGGATTGTTCTGTGAGGACCTGTGGAAGCAAGTTGTTGCTGAGGTTGTAAGATAAAATAAAAGCTCTGAAAATAAAAGCTCATTCGGCACGTGAAGTGACTTGAATCCCTGGCTGCTGGTCACCTGTGTCCTGCCTGGACATCAGCTAGGGCCACATCTCAGGGTTGGTTTCCCTCCCCTACCCCTTCCTGTCCTAAAGTGGTCCCAGTCCATGGGGACCTTTCAGAAATTACCACCTAGAAACCCTAAATTTGGAAAGGGCCTAGCACTCTGTGACCTGTGATAATCCTCACAGCAGAGTTGCTAAGCATGAAGATTCCCAGGCCCCTTCCAACCGAATGAATTGGAATCTCCTAGCAGCTTCTGGGGATTCTGCTGCAGCTAGTGCATGAAGTCCACCCTGGGCAGGCCTTGTCCCTGGCTGGTAGCTTGCTCAGTGAGCTCCTGGAGGTGGTCCGTGTTGGGGGCCTTTCTTTATGCAGTGCGTCAGAGAGGGGGCTTCAGGACAGAACTTTTAAGCTCTTGAAAACTGTCTCTTGATAGCCACAATCATTCTGAAGTGCAGTGAGATGGGGTGGGGTAGAGTGGGGTGGATGTTGCCCAGTGTGTGAGATGTGGGATTCTTTGGTGCCAGGTGACAGAGGGTCAGCGCTGATGCAGTAGAATGTGTTGGAGTCACCTGACAGGGGTTGTCTGAGACACTTCTCAGGTGGCGTAGCAATGATGCTCCTGACCTCCCATCACTCAAGGCCAAGGGACACAAAGGACACAAGGGACACAGGCAGTCCCACGGAAAGGAGGGCTTTCCATTCCTCTGGAACAAACTGTGATCCACTGTGGGCAGCCTGCATTTATGGTCCTAGACACCCAAAGCCCTTCTCTTTAAGCTTTCAATTCCTACCAGGCCAGTATGTCCACAACTTTTTGAGCAACATTACCAAACCATGGAATGTAAGAAGTCTCCTCCCACAAACACACAAAACTAGTAATTTATTTTTCTTTTTGAGACAGGGTCTTGCTCTGTCTCCCAGGCTGGAGTGCAGTGGCCCAATCACGGTTCACTGCAACCTTGACCTCCCAGGCGCAAGTGATCCTCCCACCTCATCCTCCTGAGTAGTTAGGACTACAGGTGCATGCCACCATGCCTGGCTAACTTTTATATTTTTTTGTAGAGACGGGGTCTCACTATGTTGCCCAGGCTGGTCTCTAACTCCTGAGCTAAAAGTGATCCTACTGTCTTGGCCTCCCAAAGTGCTGAGATTACAGGTGTGAGTCGCTGTGCTTGGCCAAAACCGGTAACATTTTTAGTTTAAAATTTATGTTGAGGCCGGGTGCAGGGGCTCACACCTGTAATCCCAGCACTTTGGGAGGCCGAGGCGGGCGGATCACAAGGTCAGGAGATCAAGACTATCCTGGCTAACACGGTGAAACCCCGTCTCTACTAAAAATACAAAAAAATTAGCCGAGCGTGGTGGTGGTGGTCGCCTGTAGTCCCAGCTACTCCGGAGGCTGAGGCAGGAGAATGGCGTGAACCTGGGAGGCAGAGCTTGCAGTGAGCTGAGATTGTGCCACTGCACTCCAGCCTGGGCAACAGAGTGAGACTCCGTTTCAAAAAAAAATTTTATGTTGAGAAATGCATTAATATGTGTATGAAAATTATAAATATGTGACTACACTTATCATATGATCATCTGCCTTTACAAAATGGGACACTATCAGATGTCAGGAATTCATATTAGGGCTTGCTCAATGTATAAATGATGTTGAGAATTCTGTGATCTCTAATACATTTCAGAAGTGCTATACTGGTCTGTGAGATACTTGAGGACAAGAGTCAGGACTAGTGTCCCCTCATATCTTAGGATGAACTGTTATATTGGTAGCCTCCAGTAAATAATACCTTTTGACATTCATGCCCTTGTATCATTGTCTTCCCCTCATGGGCTTGAACATGTAAGCTGCTTTGGACAATGTAACATTGATAAGCATGATGCAAGTATAGATCTAATAAGCACTTGCTTCATGTCTTGCAGCTTGTCCTATTGAAATGCTCTCGAGGAATCTAGCCACCTAGCTGAAAAGAAGCATGGGTAGATTCATGAATGATGAGACAGCATATGGAGACTGGAGAAGCTAAGGCACCAGATATTTTAGTGCAGCCATTTTGGACTTTCTAGGCTAACTCAGTTGAATGAGTGGCATTAAGATGCCAGCTAGAGCAGAAGAACCAACCAGCTGAGCCCTACCCGAATTCCTGACCCACAAAATCATGAGAAATATTGCTGTTTTAAGCCACTAAATTTTGGAGTGATTTGTTATACAGCAATAGATAATTGAGATACTTGTAATAGGTGTGTAATAAATGTGTATGAAATGACTGAATGGCAAATCACAATTCTAGCCCTGGTGCTAATCTCTTACATCGGTCTTGGATACTCATTAAGCCTTGACCACATCTATTTTCTGGTATGATTCCTATGATGATTAATCTTATGTGTGAACTTGACTGGTTCACAAAGTGTCCAGATATTTGGTCAAACAATATTCTGGGTGTTTTATGAGGGTGTTTTTTAATGGGATTAATAATTAAATCTGTAGACTAAGTAAAGCAGATTGCCCTCCATAATGCAGGTGGGCCTCATCTAATCAGTTGAAAGTTTAAGTAGAACAAAAGGTTGACCCTGCCCTGAATAAAAGAGAATTCTGCCTGATAAACCTAAAATTGGAACATTGGCTCTTCCTGATTCTGCAGTAGCCTGCTAGCCTTCAGATGGAAACTGAGACATTGGCTCTGCCAATTTTGAACTTGCCACCCTCCATAATTGCTTGAACCAATACCTGATACTCTCTCTCTCTCTCTCTTTCACACACACACACACACACACACGTTCCTTGACTTATGATGGGGATATATCTCAGTAAACCCATCATAAGTTGAAAATATCATAAGTCAAAAATGCACTGAATACACCTAACCTATCAAACAGCACAGCTTGACCTGGGCTAATTTAAATGTGCTCAGAACACTTACATTAGCCTACAGTTGGGCAAAAATCATCTGGCAATATAGTAAACTGTAGAATATAAGTTGTTTACCCTCATAATTGTATGACTGATTGGGAGCTGCAGCTCACTGCTGCTGCCCAGCATCATGGAAGAGTATCATACCACATATTGCTAGCCCAGGAAAAGATCCAAATTGAAAATTTGAAGTATGGTTTCTACTGAATGTATATTGCTTTTGCACCATCATAAAGTGAAAAACATCATAATTCTGAACCATCATAAGTTGGGGACCATCTATGTATACATAGGAGACATATGTATACATATCTCCTATAGGTTCTGTTTCTCTAGAGAACCCTGACTAATATAGATTTTGCTACCAAGAGTGGATGCTACTATAACAAATACCTAAAAATGTGGAAGTGGCTTTGGAATGAGATAATGGGCAAAGACTGAAGAGTTTTGAGGTGCATGTTAGAAAAGCCTAGATTGCCTTGAAGAGAACTGTTGGTGGAAATAATACATAATATATAATAATACAATTCTTTTTTGTTTTTTTTTGAGATGGAGTCTCGCTCTGTCCACCAGGCTGATAACAGTGGACCGGATCTCAGCTCAGCGTGCAGCTCCGCGCCTCGCTGGGTTCCACGGTCCATTCTCACACAGCCTCAAACTCGGCAAACAAAGAGTAGGCTGGGACCCTACAGGCGCCTCCACCGCGCCTCGCACCGTCCTAGTTTTTTTGTAATTTTTAGTAGAGAGCGGGGTTTCACCCGTGTAGGCCAGGGTGGTCTCCGATCCTCCCTGACCTCCGTGATCCCGCCTCTCGGCCTCCCAGAGTTGGCTGGGATTACTAGGGGCTTGAGCCACCGCGCCCGGCCGGAAATATAAACTTTAAAGGCAATTCTGGTGAAGGCTCAGAAAGAAAAGAGTTGTAGAGAAAGTTTCTATCATCTAAGAGAATACATATATCATCATAAACAGAATGTTGGTAGAAATATGAACATTAAATGTGCTTATGGTAAGGTCTCAGAAATGAGGAGCATAATGTTGGAGACTGGTGAAAAGGCAATCCTTGTTATAAACTAGTAAAGAACTTGGCTGAATTGTGTTCAGCCAAGGTAAAACTTGGGAGTGATGACCTTGGATATTTAGCACAGGAGATTTCTAAGCAGAGTGGTGAAAGTGTAGCCTGGTTTCTCCTTACTGCTCATAGTAAAATGCAAGAGGAAAGAGACAAGTTGAAGGCATTGTTGTGCAAAAAGGAACCAGAATTTAAAGATTTGAAAATGCTGAACCTGTCCATATTTCAACAAAAGAGAAAACACATTTCTTTGCTTGGTGCGAACACCAAAGGCCTGTCTGGACAATCACTCCATGGAAAGATTCCCATGAACTTAACCATCTCAGCTTCAACCAGCTCAGCTGAAGCCAGGAATAAAGATGGGATTATACTAGCAGAAACACTTCCAGCTGGGACTAAAGAAAACAGAGAAAATGGAACAGAATGAAAGAAGGCTGTTGGACTTCTGGGATTCTATAGGACAGGACAATAGAGTTATCCAGCTTTGAACATGTGTTATCCTTCAAGAAAAGGGAAGAATGACCCCTGAAGACAATTTGGAGATTATCAGGGCTGCCACTCACACCCCAGGCCCAGGGGTATGGTTGTTTTTTCCTATTTTCAGAGAGCATGGCCACCTTCTTGGTTTCAGTGGGCCAAAATGTTGCCCAGTGCCTCAGGGGCAAGGCGACTAGCAGAGCTGCAGAATGGGGTCTACCACCTAGGGTGGTGGGGGTAATGCAGCTGCCCAGTGGGCAGAGCATTCAGCCAAAAAGGATTATTCATTCTTTTTTGTTTTTTGGAGACAGGGTCTCCTTCTGTCACCCAGGCTAGGGTGCAGTGGTGTGATCATGGCTAACTGCAACCTTGACCTTCTGGGCTCAAACGATCCTCCTGCCTTAGCACCCCTACCCCTGAGTAGCTGGGACTACAGGTGTGCACCACCACACCTAGCTAATTTTTGTATTTTTTATAGAGACAGAGTTTCACCATGTTGCCCAGGATGGTCTTGGACTCCTGAGCTCAAGTAATCCTTCTGCTTTGGCCTCCCAAAGTGCTGGGACTACAGCCTAATGGACTGCAGATCTAATGGAATTTTCCTTGCTAGGTTTTGGATTTGTTTGGGATCCATTGCCCCTTTCTTCTTTCCAATTTCTCCCTTTTGGAATAGGGATGCTTATTCTATGCCTGTCCCACCATTGCATTTTGGAAGCGCATAAACTTGTCTGGTTTCATAGGTTCACAGCTGGAGAGAATTTTGCCTTAAGATGAATCATACCTCAAGTCTCATCCATACCTGGTTTAGATATTCAGTGAGACTTTGGACTTGGAATTGATGTTGGAATGGGTTAAAGCGTTTGGGGGTGCTGGGATGGGGTGAATGGATTTTGCATGAGAGAAGAACATTAATTTTAGGGGGCCAGAGGATGGAATGTTTTGGAGTGAATTGTATCTCTCCACCAGATCACATGTGAAAGCTCTGACTCCCAATGTGACCCTATTTGGTGATAAGATCTTTGAGGAAGTAATTAAGGTTAAATGAAACTGAGCATGGTGGCTCATGCCTGTAATCCCAGCACTTTGGGAGGAGGTGGGCAGATCACTTGATGTCAAGGGTTCGAGACCAGCCTGGCCAACATGGCAAAACCCTGTCTCTACTAAAAATACAAAAGTTAGCCAGGTGTGGTGGGGCTTGCCCATGGTCCTAGCTACTCAAGAGTCTGAGTTAGGAGAATCTCTTGAGCCTGGGAGGCAAAGTTTGCAGTGAGCTGAGATGGCACCACTGCACTCCAGCCTGGGTAACAGAGTGAGACTTCATCTCAAAAACAAACAAAACAAACAAAAAAGGTTAAATGAGGTTCTAAGTGTGGGGTCCTAATCTGATAAATTGGTGTCCTTATAGAAGAAGGGGAAGTGCCACAGCTCTCCTCTCTGCATGCATGCACCGAGAGAAGAGACTGTGAGAGGGCACAGTGAGAAGGAGCAATTCAAGGAGAGAGGCCTTATCAGAAACCAATCCTGCTGGCATTTTCTTCCTTCCTTCCTTCCTTCCTTCCTTCCTTCCTTCCTTCCTTCCTTCCTTCCTT
>NW_016824934.1:135495-140484 GCF_001698545.2 Rhinopithecus bieti | reverse complement strand
TTCCTTCCTTTCTTTCCTTCTTTCTTCCTTTCCTTCTTTTTTTTTTGACAGAGTCTCACTCTGTCGCTGGTTTTGGAGTGCAGTGGCATGAACTCGGCTCACTGCAACCTCTGCCTCCTGGGTTCAAGTGATTCTCCTTCATCAGCCTCCCGAGTAGCTGGAATTACAGGCGCCCACCACACCTGGCTAATTTTTTTCGTGTTTTTTGGTAGAGATGGGGGTTTCACTTGTTGCCCAGGCTGGTCTTGAATTCCTGACCTCAAGTGATCCATCTGCTTCAGTCTCCCAAAGTGCTGTGATTATAGGCATAAGCCACCATATGCAGCCCCATGCTGGCATTTTGGTCTTGGACTTCCAGTATCCAGAAGTGTGAGAAAGTACATTCTTGTTTAAGCCACCCAATCTGTGGTATTTTGTTATGGCAGCCCAAGCAGACAAATACAGCTCCCCACAGCAATTTGCAGAGGAGTCATGAAGATTTAGATCTCAATTCTAGCTTTCATTGATTCATTCATTCAGCCAATATTCAAGTTCTGCTATGTGCTGGACACTGTCTACTGATTTCTACACCCATTGGGTTTCAATGGTGAGCAAAATGAACATGGTTCTCGTCCTCAAGGAGCTTAAAATCATGTGAGGGAGGCATATTCATCAAATAATTACTCAAAGAGACATAAAATAATAACAGCAATGAGTGCTGTAGGAGGATGTCACCTAGTCAAGGAGGTCAGGGACGGTTTTGAAGAAGTGACACCAGACCTGAGATATAAAAAGGGTGATTAGGAGTCAACCAGGTGGAGACAGGGAGGAAGGGTTTTCCATGCAAAAGAAACAGCATGTGCAAAGAATGATTCTACCAAGGAGGAGGCTGGTGGGTGTTCAGGGGACTGGAAGAAGGCTGCCATGACTGAAATGGAGAGAGGAGGAGCAGAGTGGGCGGGGCTCGAGAAGAGGCTGGATGGCACAGGCCAGGCAGACCATGCCCAGCAAGTCTTTGTCATAAGAGCAGTGGGAAGCCATTGAGCTGGCTTAACCTGGGAGTTGGCATGGCTAGATCTGCTTTTCCAAAAAGGCGCTAGAGGCTGCCTTGGGGGTGAGCATGGTGGAGTGGAAGAAGACTTGTATGGGGACTGACAAGGATGCTCCTGCAGGAGTCAGGAGAGGCATGCGGGGGCCTTGGACCAGGGTGGTGGCAAGGGGAAGATTGGAGAATGATTTATTAAGGCAAAAAAATAGGACTTTGGTGCCCAATTGTCTATAGGAGGTGAGGACAAGAGAGGAGCAGGGATGATCTGAGGTTTCTGGGTTGAGTACCGAGGTAGGTGGTGGTGCCATCTGATTAGAGAGAGAAGATGGGGAAGACCAAGTTAGGGCTGGGGGCAGCTACTTACCAATTGCATGAACTTGGGCAGGTTACTTTTAAGCCCCTGTATGCTTCAGTTTCCCCATCTGAGATGAGTGATGTGAGATGATATTTGTAGAGGATCTGCTCGGAGCAGCTGCTCCTGCATATCAAGCTTTCTGATCTTTTCCTCTGTGAAGTAGCCTGGGCAGTTGCTATTGTTCCATTTTCAAGAATGAGGAAGCTGAGTCTGCAAGACTGGAGTCTTGCCCAAATTCACATACTTTGAAACCAGGCTTACAGGCAGGTGGTGGGAGGAGCCTTCCCTCCCTGCCGGTCTGCTTTCAACATCAGCTCGCAAAGCCTAAGAGCAGAAATTATTCATCTGTAAGTTACTCAGCCTTCACTGGAGGTCTGGTATGGGTGGGAAGGAGGGAACATAGTACAGGTGAGAAATGCAATTAGGGGAGGGGACAGAGCAGAGTTGGAGTGAGCAGGGTGAAATTTAATTTTAAGCACCAAATTCATATCGTAGCCAATTTCCCAAATGTGGGCTGCTCACAAAGTTTCTTTTTTCACTCACATAAAGGCTCAGATGCTGTGACTGGCTGGCAGCCTTCCTCTGAGTGGAGATTCAGGCACCCAGGCTCCTTCCACCTTATGGTTCTGCTGTCTCTAGGCCATGAGGTCAGGCAGTGGGGGAAAGAGAGGTGGATGAGGCACATCTGCCTAACATCTTCAGCCCAGAAACGAGACACATTGCTTTTGCTCACACTCCACTGGCCACCCTGGATGGCAAGGGAGCTGGAACTGTAGTCCAGATGGGCACCTAGGGGGAAGGGAAAGGGAGTTTTGGTGATAAGCTTCTCAGTCCTGCTGTAACAGGTCAGAGCTGGTTTCTACATCCTAAATATTATACTCTGGAGCCTGGTAAAGAGAGCTATATCTTACTGGACAGGAACCTGAACTGCTCCAGGCCAGGCTCCCAGGGTCCATCTGGGGATAAGCCTCTTGGTCAAGGTGGAGGAGAGGGGACAGAAAGACTGTCCAGGCTCTACTGGGATTTCTCCAGGAGGGGAGAGGACCAGCCTTGAGGTAAGCAAGTCGAAGGAACCAAGCTCGATCCCATGCACTGGCTGAATGGGTGGTAGGAAGGCTGCTTCTGGGTACACTTTTGTGTGCCACAGAAATAGCCTCTGGCCAAGGCCAATGGGGAATTTGTCCCAAGTTTCTGAAGAGAGTGGGCTGTGCGGAGCCAGTGAGCAAAGCCTCTTGTATTGCACATAATTAAATGTTTGTGGACTGCCAGAGAGAGGGGCATTGTTGTGAATTTTACTTGGGTGGCCTCATTGAGAAGGGATATTTGAGCAAAGACATGAAGATGCTGAAACATAAGGATACTTCAGGCAGGGCGGAGGGAACAACAAGTGCCAAAGCCTTGTAGTAGAAGCAGGGGTGCTGTGTTCTGGACCCTTTGCCTTCATCTAGGCCAGAGATGATGGTGGTAACAGTGGGTAAGAGAGAAGGAGAAGTGGTTAGATTTTGCATCTATTTGGTAGGTACTTCCCTCCTTCCTCCTCTTCCTTTCTTGATTTTCTAGGGGTGACTTGTGAAGACACATGAAGGTGTTTCTACCTCTGTGCCCTTTTATAGACTGTGAGCCCCATGAGGACAGGGAATGGGCCTTTCCCTTACAGCGGGCTCAGGCACAGCTTAACCCTAGCACCTGGTTAAACATGTCTGTGTCCTGAGTCATCAGATTTCCTGGGGCTGAGCCTGGGCATATTGCTTATGACGAGAAAAGCTTTCCTGTGGCTTGGACACTCCTGTCCCTCTTCTAAAGGAACTGTCCTGTGTATCCAATCAAAGGAGATGGAGCTTCAGTGTCTTTTTTTTTTTTTAAGATGTCTTTCTTTTTTTTTTCTCTCTCTCTCTCTGTTACCCAGGCTGGAGTGCAGTGGTGTGATCTTGGCTCACTGCAACCTCTGCCTCCTGGGTTCAAGCAACTCCCCTGCCTCAGCCTCCCAAGTAGCTGGGATTACAGGCACACACCACCACATCCGGCTAATTTTTATATTTTTAGTAGAGACAGGGTTTCACCATGTTGGCCAGGCTGATCTCAAACTCCTCACTCCAAGTGATCCACCCATCTCAGTCTCCCAAAGTGCTGGGATTACAGGCATGAGCCACTGTGCCTGGCCAGGCTTCAGTGTCTTGAGTACCAGAGAGTCACAGTCCATCCATTCTTCCCGGCCCCGCTGTGAAGTGCTCAGGAGCTCAACAGTAGACAAGTTCCTGAGTTCTGTTTTGTCCCTGATAACGCCTGCCTGCTGGTTTCCTGGGGAAGTGACGGGGGCACATATGGCTGTGTCCAGCAGGTATCCCTGGCCCAAATCAGCTTGGCCCAAGCTCAGGCAGGGCATGCTGGGCTCTGCATTGCTCACTCATCAACGTCAGCAGCGACCCACAGGAGCTTCTGGGAAGCGTCTTGAGCTTGGCTGTGCCGTGTCCATCACCCACAACCTGCAGCCTTTGTTTAACCTGGGCCCTTCCCTGCAGCACCTCTTGCTCTCTGACTTTTGCAGATATTTACAATCCAGCAGGCTCTCGATGTTTGGGAGGGCTCTGTCCACAGGCCTTCCAAAAGCCCCACAGTCTTGAATGCAAAATATTGGTATGGGCTTCCGGCTTTCTTGCGAATGGTGTTTTCTTGAGAATTATGTGTTTCCTGTGCTCTCATGCCACAAATTAACTGCCTTTTCACTTTTCCCACAGGTTTTATCTCTCTTTCTGTGTGGCAGGGTCTCACAGTGTAGTTGTTAAAAGTGTGTGAACGGGCCAGGCATGTAATCTCAGCACTTTGAGAGGCCATGGTGGGCAGCTCTCCAGAGGTCAGGAGTTCGAGACCAGCCTGGCCAACATGGCGAACCCCCATCTCTACTAAAAGTACAAAAATTAGCCAGGTGTGGTGGTGAGCACCTGTAATCTCAGCTACTTGGGAGGCTGAGGCAGGAGAATTCCTTGAACCCAGGAGGTGGAGTTGCAGTGAGCTGAGATTGCGCCACTGCACTCCAGCCTGGGAGACACAGCAAGACTCCATCCCAAGAAAAAAAAGAAGCGTGTGAACTTTGGAATTGGACAGATTTGAGTGGGCATTGCAGCTTCTGCTCTTACTGGCTGTGTTGTGTCTGGCAAAGTCCTCCGAGTCTCAGTTTACTCACCCGTAAAACAAAGACAACCGCAGTGTCTACCTAGTACTTGGTTGTGAAGCTTCATTGAGGTAGTAACATAATGTCTGGACCCCCAATAAATAAGAACTATTATTAACCTTAATGAAAACCCCGCCAGGTGCAGGGGCTCATGCCTATAATCCCAGCACTTTGGGAGGCTGAGGAGGGCAGATGACTTGAGCCCAGGAGTTCGAGACCAGCCTGGGCAACATGGTGAAACTCTATCTCCACAAAAAAATACAAAAATTAGCTGGGTGTGGCGGTACACACTTGTAGTCCCAGCTACTTGGGAGGCTGAGGTGGGAGGATTGCTTAAGCCTAGGAAGCAGAGGTTGCAGTGAATGGAGATTGCCCCACTGTACTCCAGCCTGGGCGACAGAGTGAGACCCTGTCTCAAAAAAAAAAAAAAAAAAAAAG
>NW_016824934.1:23550-135223 GCF_001698545.2 Rhinopithecus bieti | reverse complement strand
AAGGAGAAGGAAAAAAAAAAAAAAAAAAAAAAAAAAGAGAAGAAAAAAAAAAAAAAAAAAAAAACCCCCCCCCCAAAAAAAGAAAAGAAAACCCAAAACTGCCTGTGGGGACTTTCAGTGCTGGGCGCAGGCCAATGTCCCCAGTCAGCTCTGAGGCTTGTTCCTACTTCCACCAGCCTCTCAGCCCAGTCCACTTCAGGCCAGGGCAAAATACGAAAGCCTTGCTTGTTCTAGGTCTTCGGGGGAGTCTGTGAATAGCTGAATCCATGAATGATGCCTCTGCAGGTGCCAGGGACCCACGGCTCCACCCTCACCCAGTGCGAGTGCTGCCTGCCAGACCCTTGTCAGCGGTTACAACTTCCAACTGCCTCCTGCTGCCGGAGTTTTATCAAAAGCTCAGTTGAGAGAAATAAAGTTCATGGGGGTTATTTAAAGGTCATGCATTCCATGCATTCTTCCAGATGGGACTTATCCCTGAACCAAGTCGGACTCTCACGAAGCTGAGTCATTCTTGGAGCAAAGTATTTAGTCTCCACAGAATCTTTACTGCATCCCTCCCTTATGATGGAGACTTTAAGGAAAATGGTTGAAGGAGTCTGGCCATTATGTTTATTTTGGGATGTTACTGCTTCAGCTAGTATTCTCTGTAAGTCCTATGAGTGGAATGAATATATTTTAGGCTCCAGTTCCCAGCAAAATTCTGCATCCTCAGAGGAATTAGGGGGCTTCTGACTTATGGGCAATGTGACTCATGAAACTAATCCCAGTTCCCACTTTACTTGGGTTGCTGGGGAGCTCAGAGCCAAATTTGGCACTCATCCTTAGGAATCTTAGAGGCTCTCTTGGGCTCTTCTTAAAGGAGATGATTACTTTCCAGGTGCTGGTTTCTAATAGACGGGATTATAATTATTATTTTGTATGTATCTTGTCAATTGCTTCAGGGCTTTAGTGGGACCAGAGTGGGAGTAAGTAAATAAAATAATCCTCACCCTGAAAACAAAAGAGGAATGGAGAATTGGCCTGGGTGAGTGAGAGAAGGAGGCAGCCAGGGGGAGAGATGGTGCGGGGCCGGTGGTGACAGGACAAATGTCCCTTTCTAGGCCACTGTGGTGATGCTGAAGGATCTGGCTTCACTGACCCAGGGGGTGTGAAAAGAGGATTTTCCATGAATTTGAAAAAAGAACCGCAGTCATTGCTCAATTTGCACTTCTCCCCATGGCCCCAGGCTTTGGGGAGTATTTTGTAATGTTGTGAAACATTGAAACTTGCAGTGTCTCCTTTCTCTTCCTCTTCTCTCCCAACCCAGTCACTCCTACCCTTTTTTTTTTTTTAAACCATGTTTTGCTCCTTCCCTTCATGTGGACACTGGTGCAGGGGTGTGAGCTGGGCTGCCCACTGTGACTGCTCCTCCATCTCTGGGCAAGACAGGAGTCCCTCTGGCCCGAGGCCCACAATTTGCTGCTGGAACAAACAGAAGAGGGTCAAGCAGTTCAGATCCTCAACGAAACAGTAGCAGTAGAGCAGCAAATACTACTTGAAAACTCAACTGTGTGCCACTTAGGAACCATTATTATTGCCATTTAATTTTACTTATTTAAGTTTGCCCTATGCCTTAGCTATGGTACATGTTCATTATTTGTTTGTGCAAGGCCCCTGCATCTATTTGTTTGTTTGTTTGAGACAGGGTCCTGCTCTGTCACCCAGGCTGGAGTGCAGTGGTGTGAACATGGCTCACTGCAGCCTTGAACTCCTGGGCTCAAGCAATCCTCCTACCTCAGCCTCCCAAGTAGCTGGGACCACAGGAGCATGCCACCATGCCTGGCTAAATTTTAAATATTTTTGTAGAGATGGGGTCTCACTCCAGCCTGACCAATATGGTGAAACCCTGTCTCTACTAAAAATACAAAAATTAGCCGGCATGGTGCCTCGTGCCTGTAGTCCCAGCTGCTCAGGAGGCTGAGGCAGAGGAGTCATTTGAACCTGGAAGGTGGAGATTGCGGTGAGCCGAGATTGTGCTATTGTCCTCCAGACTAGGTGACAGAGCAAGACTCCATCTGAAAAAACAAACAAAAAAAAAGAGATGGGGTCTCACTATGTTACCCAGGCTGGTCTCTAACTCCTGAGCTCCAGCAGTCCTCCTTCCTCAGTCTCCCAAAGTGCTGGGATGACAGGCGTGAGCCACCACGTCTGGCCCATTTGTCTGTTTATCCATCTATCTTGTCCAGAGTTTCTCATTGGCCACACTTTTGACATGTCAGGTCAGATCATTCCTTTTATGCAGGCTGTCCTGTACATTGTAGGATGTTTGGCAGCATCCTTGGCCTCTACTACATGCCACTATTACCCACCCCCACACCTCCACTGTGACAACCAAAAATGTCTCTAGACATTGCCAAGTGACCCCTGGGGAAAGGGAGCAGAATCATCTCAGGCTGAGAACCACTATCCCCTTATCCCCTTCCTCACTCCCCTCCCCTCCTGATAGAAGCTTCTCTGATGCATCTGCTGTGTGTCCTCTTGTTTGCACACATCCGCGCAGCTCTGTTCGCTGCCCCATTCGTATCCTTTGTCCACCTTTCTGTTGGAGTTGCCATCTTCTTTGGATCTGCAAAGGGCAGTCCTTGTGTTTTCTGTTTTCTTTCTTTTCTTTTCTTTTCTTTTTTTTTTTTTGAGATGGAGTTTCACTCTGTCGCCCAGGCTGGAGTGCAGTGGTATGATCTCGGCTCACTGCAACCTCCACCCGCTGGGTTCAGGTGATTCTCATGCCTCAGCCTCCCGAGTAGCTGGGATTACAGGCTCCCACCACCGCGCCTGGCTAATTTTTATATTTTCAGTAGAGATGGGATTCCTCCATTTTAGTCAGTCTGGTCTCAAACTCTTGACTTCAGGTGATCCACCTGCCTCGGCCTCCCAAAGTGCTTGGATTACAAGGGCGTCAGCCACCATGCCTGGCCAGTCCTTGTGTTTTCTAAATATGAGTCCCATGTTGGTGTGGCCTGTGTTTTCTTCTCCTGTTCTGTCATCAGTCTGCTAACCCTTGCCTTACAGATGAGGAAGCAGAGGTGCACAGCCATAGCTGCCAATGCTCACACTGTTAGTAAGTGGTGAGCCAGGTCCAGGCCTCTGTCTCCAGAGCCCAGGCTCTTGACCCCTGGGCTACAGCAGTGTCCCTTCTATTCAAATATGACTTCGCAGGCAGGCAGGCAAGGTCAGGCCCTGAGGCCCGGGCAGGGAAGGGAGGTGACTCACTCCAGGTCGTGCAGCTCGACAGCAGCATCGCCCAGGCCACCCTGATGTGATGCCAAATGTCTTGAGAATTGGATTCAACTTTTTTTTTTTTTGGTTGAGGAATGACCAAGTGATTTCGCTTAAATGTCCAGCAGGAGGCTGTGGCTCTGGTGAGAAGAAGAGGTGGGGATCTGAGGGTGTCTGTGCGAGGAGGCCCCTTTGTTGGCTCTGCATGGTGCTCACAGACTCATGGTTGGGCAGATTTCTGGATTTGGATTTTCTGGCCTGGATCTCTGTGCCCTGGACCCTGGCAGAAGATGCTTCTCTCCAGGCCCAGGGGATGATGGATGGCGGGGAGCCAGGTTTTGTTCCCTAAATGCCATTCACATGACTTGCTGACCTCAGGGTCCTTCCCCTTTCTCTTGTCTTTTTCTCCTTCACTGCATTCTGCCCTGCTTTGGTTTCCCTTCTCTATTTTCCTTTTTTCAATCTGCACAAAGCCCTTGGAGGGCTGGGGCTGACCTGAGGCTTCTTGGCTCTGGCTGAGGTTGGTTTCCAGTTCTTGGACTGTAGCCCTGGGGCTGTCTGCCTTCGAGGGCCATAGTGAGACTTGGGAGGTGGGAGGTTTGGGAGGAAGCAAGCCGGCCAGTGAGCCAGTGCCTGGAGGCTGGTCCTCTCCTGCATCCTCAGGGCAGGGCCTCTGAACCACCAAAACTGATGACAAATACCTAGTTCAGGCTACAGCCACTCCCTACCCATCCCTTACAGACATGCCTAGTTCATCCCAGATCTCTTCCTACCAGCCTCTAGATCCTTCTCAGCAGAGAATGTGGAACTGAAATGTATCACCTCTGGCTTATAGCTTCATCTTTACTTCCTGGAAGACTTTTCCACCTTTCCAGGTTGCCATTCGTATCCTTTGTCCACCTTTCTGTTGGAGTTGCCATCTTCTTTGGATCTGCAAAGGGCAGTCCTTGTGTTTTCTGTTTTCTTTCTTTTCTTTTTCTTTTTTTTTTTTGAGATGGAGTTTCACTCTGTCTCCCAGGCTGGAGTGCAGTGGTATGATCTCGGCTCACTGCAACCTCCACCCGCTAGGTTCAGGTGATTCTCATGCCTCAGCCTCCCGAGCAGCTGGGATTACAGGCTCCCACCACCTTTCCAACCTTTCCAGGTTGAGGTGGTTCTCAACCCTGAACGCTCAGCAGAATCACCTGGGTAACTTTCCAAACAAGCTGATTTCCAGGCCCCAACCTGAGATTCAGATTTCATGGGTCTGGAGTGTGTCTGGGGATTGAGATGTTGTAAAATCTCCCTGGGTGATTCTGCTATGTGGCCAGGACTGAGAGCTACTCCAAAGTGTTGCAGAAAGAGCACAGAAGGGCAGGTGGGGGACTGAGTTCACGTCTGGACAATCCTCAGGTGATAGCATGTCTCTCAACAAAGCCCCTTCCCTCTCCAGGCACTGCGCAGGCGCACCCTAAGGAGAAATAACCGATTTACAGAGTTTTAGACTCAGAAAGGACCAGGAAACCAACCAAGCTATCCCCTCATCCTGCAAAACAGAAGACTGTGTCTGGAGGGGGTGGAGTAGCCAGGGTCCCACAGGGCACTGGCAGGGTTGGGGGTGTGGGAAGCCAGGCTAGGCTTTGGGCTGCCGCCTCCCCCTGGCTGGGCCCCTCAGTGAGTCCTCTTTAGATTAGAATGTTGGGAACATGATGTCTCCCCACTGTTTACTCGAAAAGGAGCCTGTTCTCTCAGTGCCTGGGAGTGGGGGAGCAATGGCTAGAGTTAGAGGGTGTTGGTCTCAGCCAAACTTGGCAAGAGGACTTTCGCAGTGCCGCTGACTGTCTGCAGCTGTTTTATAGGCCCTGTGGCTCAAAAGGGGAAGTGTGGCTGCATTTAGAAAGTTGTCCACAAGGAGGAATTGTGGGGTGGGAGTGGGGTGGGGTTGACAAGGGCGGCCAGGCTGGGGAGCTTGGGGATGAGGAGGGACGCAGGCAGGACCTGTGGACAGGAGTTTGATTTGGGGCCCACATGTTGTCACTCTGGAAACTCTTGGGTTTGAGGGGATGGAGATAGGGGAGAGTGAAGGGGAGGCAGACAGAGAAGAAAGGGGGAGGTCGGGAGGGAGAAAGAGCTCCCTGCTGGGAAGCCTGGCTTTTCTTAGGTTGGAAGCAAACATGAAGTGTGCTGGGAGCATGCCCAGCCATGCCCATGCCCCGAAGGCCCAGGAAGGGGTTTCCTCTAAAGGGGAGCAGGAAGATGGTGAGAGGTGCTGGAAAGGGGAGGTTTTCTCACCATAGTCCAGCCCACAGTAGGGGATGTGAGAGGAGGAACTCTTCCTTCCCCCAGGCTATACAGAAATATCTCTGATATCTGAGTCCATTCAGGCTACGATAACAAAATATCATGGACTGGATGGCCTATAAACAGCAGACACTTAATATCATAGACTGGATGGCTTGTAAACAGCAGACATTTGTTTCTCACAGTTCTGGAGGCTGGAAGTCCAAGATCAGGGTGCTGGCAGATTCAGCGTCTGGTGAGGGCGATCTCCTCATAACCTCACGTGGCAGCAGGGGTGAGGGGTCTGTCTCAGGACATAATATAAGGGCACTAATCCTATTCATGAAGGCTCAACCCCCAGGACCTAATCACCTCCTACCTCCATCACTTTGGGGGTGAGGATTTCAACATATGAATTTGGGAGGGACATAAACATCTGGACAGCCTGAATGAAATGTACCATCCATATGGCCAGGAAGGCATCCAACCCTTCCCAGGGCTGAGCTGGGGCTCAGGTCTCCATGAGAGCAACAGGAAGATTGCTACACAAGGCTCCTAGCCCAGGGGTTGGAGGCTGGAAGACCTCAGAGAGCCTGATTGAAGATCCCCAGGCCTCAGGTTCCTGTTCCTGTTAGTGACAGGGAGATGCACCTCCCCTGCCCTATCACAAGTGCCCTGCTCCAAGCATCAGGGAGAAACATGGAGCTCCTGCTGGTCATGGGCCACACTCCCCTTGCTTCCCTCAGGCCTACTGCTCTCCCTCAGTCACTGGCACCTGCAGGGTGCTGCTCTCTGCTGTCCCCCATGCTCTAGCCTTTTCCTACTGTGTATGTGGGGATAGTGTGATGGGGTGGTGGAGGTCGGGGGTGATGGTACCATAACTTCAATCCAGAGCTTTCCTACAGAAGATCCTGCCTTCACCAGAAAAGTGCTTTAGCAAAGCTCCTCTTCCCGAAGTAGTCCCACCCAAAAGGACCATGAGAAGAGGACCTTATCCTAACTTCGATCGTATTACACTGGCCATAGAGAGCTCCACCATCTTTGGTGATAGAATCAGCAGCCAGAGAGATCTGCTCTGAGAGTGGGAGTTAAAGCAGAGAGGGGAGGCTTGCATTGGTTCTGAGTCTGTGGTTGAGCATCTGATGTCAGAAGCATGACTCCCAAAGAACCTGCTCAATGTACGCTGGGGAAGAAGGCAACTCAACTCAACCCAATCCAACTCAACCCAATTCCACTCCATCCAACCCAACTCAACCCCACTCAACCCAACTCAACTAAACTCAATTAAACTCAACAAAACTCCCATTCATTCACTCCATGATTTAACGAGTATGTACTAGTAACCAACAATGTGTCAACCACTGTGCTAAGTGCTGGGGCTGCTGAAGAGAGCAAATAAGACACAGCCCTGCCCTCATGGAGCTTCGAGTCTGATAGAGGCACTTAAGGGCACATCACAGGTCTGTGTCTCTATTAAGCTCATAGAATGGCCATGGGAGGGTAGGGAGAGGAAAGGCCGTTACCCCTGTGGTCTCAGTGGAGGGACAATATTCATATACACAAAACACTCAGAGAATAAGGCAATGTTTAGTAAGTCCATTGTTGACTCTGGTAACCACCAGCTGTGCTTAACCACTAACTAACCTTGAAAAAAAAACTTTTGGCTGTGCGTGGCTGCTCACCTTTGTAATCCCAGCACTTTGGGAGGCCAAGGCAGGCAGATCACTTGAGGTCAGGAGTTCAAGACTAGCCTGCCCAACATGGTGAAACCACGTCTCTACTAAAAATACAAAAAATTAGCCAGGCGTGGTGGTGTGCGTCTGTAATCCCAGTTACTTGAGAGGCTGAGGCAGGAGAATAGCTTGAACCCAGGATGCAGAGGTTGCAGTGAGCCAAGATTGTGCCACTGCACTCCAGCCTGGGTGACAGAATGAGACTCTGTCTAAAAAAAAAAAAAAAAAAAAAAAAAACCCAAACAAAACAAAAAAATTAGTTCTGACATGAGGGTACTGGACTGGAAAATCCATGTGGACTCTGCCATCTTTCTTGGTTTCTTCTTCCATTTGGCTACCTACCCCCTTCTCTTCCTCCTTCCACCTCACTTAGAGCTAGAAACCTTACATGGCAAATGATTGGATTCTAGGTTTGGTTAAATGCCTACCATTTACAAAGTACATTGCTAGCTGCAGTAAGATTCAGAGGTAAACAACACTGGCCTTCCCCTTAAGGACGCTGAGCCTGACTTGGGTTCACAAATTGCTATGACAGAAGACAGTGAAAGATGCATGCATCTTTGGACTGCATTTTTACCAGTTCAAATATTTTATTTTTAATAATATATAATAAAATATAAGGTATAACAGGGAAAGGAAATGCACAGATCTTAGGTGTGCATTTCCAAGCATTCTGAGTGTGAGTGTGACTGTGTGTTGCAGGGGGAAGGTAACCGGAGAGCTGAGTCCCTTCCCTGGGTATGGGATTTGGAATATCGGTGCTATGATGTTGCAGTGTGTCTGCTGCCTACTGTTTTGGTTTTTAAATTTCAAACTTCAGAAAGGTTATAAGACTATATAAGGAATTCCTGTGTACCCTTTCCCCAGATTCACCAATTATTTACATTTATGAAATTATTTGAGAAAACTTTGGAGACATCTTGCCCCTTTACCCTTAAATATTTCAGTTTATATTTCAAGGACATTCTTTTACATAGTCTAGCTTCCTCTTAGCTGAGCCTTGGTCATCTCATTTTCAGACAGTATTGGGTCATTCTATATCTTAAGTAAAGCTGATTTAATGGGAGAGAGAGGCTGGATTGGTTTTCTGCTTGATGCTGTGCTGGTGGCCTGGCTGCTGGGGGCTGCCTAGGTCACAGGGTCCCCCTGGGAAAATCTGTTGACTTCCGCGGCTGTACTTGAGTCTGCTTGTTACTGGACAGCTGGTCTGTCCCCTTAGAGGCTTGGCTGAACTCTGTGCTCTCCTTCCCTCTACTTTGTTCTCGAGTTTTCTGCACATTCTTCCACCCACAGATGTGAATGTCGTGTGATGTTGGCTTTCCAGTGTCTTGCATGGTGTGGTAGCAGCAGAAATGAGCTTGGCTGGGCACCCTCTCTGGGCCTTGGAGGACAGCCTGGGCCCTTCTGAAAATACAGGCAGCTTCCTTTCCCTGACTCGCCTGGAGGGGCAAGGCCCTGTGGTGCGGTCTGGCTCTGAGGCCTGTGGTCCTGCTTGGGACTGGCAGTCTTAGGCTGAGAGAACATTTTCCAGAGTATAGCCGAGGGACAGAATGTCTCAGTAAGACGGGCTTGGAGGGGCAGGGTTTTGGAAAGGCCTCTGCTTGTTCTGGGAGGCGTTCAGGATGCTGAGGTTTTGGAAATTCATGGCAGCTCTTCACAACTGCTCCCAGCTCTGGGAGGAGGAATAGACGGGTGCTCGTTTCCTTGGGTTCAGTGGCAAAGGTGAAGCCCAGCACTGCCGACCTGGGACCTGGGCCTCTCCATGGCCTGGGGAGGACACTGGACTTTGAAGAGGAGTGCAGCCTAGGAAGCCTGGACCCTGGAGTCATGAGATGCTGCTCCCATCCAGTAAGCCCTGGCTGGAGCTCTGCTGGGCACTGACCCTGGCATAAAACCAGTGGGGCCTCTGGGCCTGCATTCAACTGTGCCTCTGATGGAGCAGGTAGGAGAACCCCCCACAAATCCACGAGGCAGAACAGAACACGCTGGAGGCATTTAACCAGGCAGACAGGTCTCCTGCAAGGAGAGATCAGGAAAGGGAGCGCACAGACGCCCCGAGCTGCCAGGGAATGCTTAGGGGAGGAAGTGAGGCCTGAGACCCCCTTTCTAGCACGCTCTCCCTTCTTCTGTTCTGCTTTTGTATACAACCAACGGTCCACTTCCAGCTCTGTTCTGTGATCTTGGACAAGTCTGTTTATCTCCTTGGGCCCATTTCCCTCCTGTGAAATGGGACGTGGAGCACTGGAGCCACCTTCCTGGGACAGTGCTCAGTGGTAACCAAATGTTGGCGGGCTTCAGAGGCGCTTGGAGAGCTTAGGAAAATGCAGATGCCTGGGAAGTTGGGAGCCTGAATCCCCGGTGGTGAGGCCCAGGCATGTGGAGGCAATGCTTTCAACCAGCTTTCCTGGTGGTCCTTGGAGCGGAGCTGGTAGTTACTGTGGAGGCACCACATCCCCCGCCCCTAACTTAACTGCAGGCTCCTCGGACCCAGACTCGGGCCTTTATTCCTGCATGCATTTTTCCCGGTGTCCGGGAGGGCCTGGTACAGGTGGGGGCACCCGGGCCTGGCCACTGGGCCGTCCACCGGCCCCTCCCACCCGGGAGCCGTGCCATGGCCGGGGCAGCCTGGACGCAACCCCCCTCCTTCCCTATGAGCCAGCTTCAATGCTCCGCATTACCATTTCCATGGCGCCCTCCTCCAGGGCCCCATGGAAATCACGAGGCTTTCTGAGGAGTCGTGCAGACTTCAGAAAAGACCCCGGGCCCCCTGCCCACCCCAGCTCCCTGGCCGCTCTAATCCCGCGCGGGGCGCGAGAGACAGAGCTCCCAGTCTCCTCGCGGCCCGGCCGGGCGCTCATTCTCCCACAGAGCTGACGTTTCTCTGCGGCCCAGCTGGCTGCAGTTTTTAGAAATAACAATATCCCCGGGGGGAGGAGCGGCGGGGTGAATGGGCGCCTTTGTCCCGGGTCCTGTGAAGCCCGATTAATTATCGCGGGGAGCGCGGGCCCGCCGGGGCCCGGGCCCTGAAAGGCCGCTTGGGACGCGCCCGCCGCTCCGCGCCGCCGCACAAAGGGCCGCGAATTAGAGGAAGCCGGGCAATTACCCACCCGCATTTTGTATGTGCCCTTTCCTCGCTGACACTGTGGACGGCCCCTCCCCGGCGGCTGCACTTTGAGGATTTTCAAGCCCTTTCCTTTGGTTACCCAGGGCCGACTGGCAGAGGGGGGCTGGGGGCTTTTGGGGGAGGAGGGGGAAAGAAGCCCAAGAGCCAAGGGCCGAGTGGGATCGTGTGCAGTGGGGGGCGTCCCGGGGTGGGGGGCAGGGAGCGGCGTGTGGGTATCGCCCCTGGGGACCTGGGCCTCAAGTCTAATGCTCTCTCCAAAGCTGGAGCCCGTTCAGCATGCAGATTCCAGGGCCTCACCAGAGAGGACTCCCTAACTCAGTGAGTCTGGGGCGCCCAGGAAACTGCATTTTACCAGTCTAAATATTTTACTTTTAATAATATGTAACAAAATATAAGATATAACAGGGAAATGAAATACACAGATTTTAAGTGTGCAATTCCATGTCACCCACATCTCATCAAGATATAAACAATTCCATCACTCCGGAAAGTACCATGGGTCCTCTTTCTAGTTTCTCCACCCCACTGCTCATCCTCCCAGGTAACTACTGCTCTGATTTCTAGCACCATTCCTAAAGTTTCATCTATTTTTGGACTTCATGATAAATGGAGCCATACAGTATTTGTTTTGTTTCTGACTATTCTCATTTGGAATCATGTTTTTGAAATCCATTCATGTTGTGTGTATTAATAGTTTAGTTTCTTTCTTTTGATTAAACAGTTTTTTTGATCCATTCACCTGTTGATGGACAGACACCTGGACTGTTTCTAATTTTTGGCTGTTATAAATAAAGCTGCTATGATTGTTTTGTATGAGTCTTTTTTTATGTGAACACGTGTTTTTGTCTTTTGGGTAAATGTCTAGGAGTGAAATTGCTGGGTCATAGGGAAGGTATTTAGCTTTAGTAGATTCTAAAGTGGCTGTATGATTTTGCATCTGCACCAGCAATATATGAGGGTTCCAGTTGTTCTACCTTTTCATCAGCACTTGATATTGTCAGTCTTTGTGATTTTAACATTCTAGTGAGTGTGAGGTGGTATCTCACTGTAGTTTTCTGGGTGGGTGATTTTAATGCATGAGTTCCAAGGATTACACTTGGAGAAAACTCCTGGCTAGTCCAATCCTTGCATTTGCCTGCAAGGTCCAGCAGAGGAAATGTCCTCCCCAAGGCCCACAGCTGGTTGAGCAGAGGCAGGATGAGGACACAGGACTCCCGTCCCAAGCTAAAGCTCTCTTCTTGGTATCATGCTACCCCTTTGGCCTATACCTCCTGAGCTTGTGTGTATGAAGCATGAATGGTGCTCTGCCTAGGGCCATTCAAAGTGGACCTGGCAGGACACTTCTGAAGAGTCTCCACCTGCCACCCAAGCAGCAGCATCCATGGGACACAGGTTGAGAGACTGGGCTTGGCCAGGTACATGTGGTGTGCACGTGAACATAGGAACAGGGGTAGGAAGCTGCTGGTTAGCTACCCTTGACTCTAACTCCCAGGACACAGGTGGCTTTACTGCTGTCCACCACCTTGCCATACATTTGAAGAGCCAACTTACGTGAAAGCCTAAACCCTGAGAGTTCCTCTGCTTCAGGTACTCATGGGGGGCTTTGCATATTTTCTGATCAAACACAGAGGAGATGCTTGGTGGATGGGAAAAAGAGAGCAGGAGTCCTGGGGCTTCCAAAGTCTTCCTTTATCTGTAAGCATTGTCCTACGTGTGCTTTTTTTTTTTTTTTGAGATGGAGTCTCACCCTGTCACCCAGGCTGGAGTGCAATGGCGCGATCTCAGCTCACTGCAACTTCCGCCTCCTGGGTTTAAGCAATTCTCCTACCTCAGCCTCCCGAGCAGCTGGGATTATAGGCACGCACCACCATGCCCAGCTAATTTTTTGTGTTTTTAGTAGAAAAGGGGTTTCACCATGTTGGCCAGGCTGGTCTGGAACTCCTGACCTTGTGATCAGCCCGCCTCAGCCTCCCAAAGTGCTGGGATTACAGGCCTGAGTCACCGCACCCAACCTCTACGTGTGCTTTTTAAGACCCTCCAGAACCTGGCCTGACCTGGCAGGAAGACCTTGCTTGTTTCTTCCTGCCTTCACCTCACACGTGCTACTCCAGCAATAGTGGGCACTGGTCTATTGTTGTTCCCCCACCCCCTCCCATCCCCATCAACACAGGTGGTGGGGATTGTGTTTTCCAAAGATGACTGCACCACAATATATCTTACAACGCACATGCTCTTGCAATGTGACTGACACTCCTCCCACTGAGAGGAAGGGGGTCTCTGTTTTCTTAATCAAATTGGGATAGGGGCTTGAGACTGCTCTAACCAACAGACTATGGCAAAAGGGATGATTTTTGATGCTAAGTCATATAAAAGCTAAAACTTCCACCTAGCTCTCTCTCTCTTCTTTGGGATGTGTACTGTAGGAATCTAAACACTGTGCTATGGAAATGCCCAAACTGGCCCACATGGAGAGACCCATGTGGAGGAGATCTGAGGCCTCCAACCTGCAACCAGGTTCAACCACTAGATTTGTGAGTGAATGAGCTTTTAGATGATTCCAAACCCCAGCCTTCAGTGCTTCCAGTGGAGGCCCCAGTCAACAGAGAGCAGAGACAAGCTCCTCCTGCTGTGCCCTGTCCGGATTCCTGACCCTGACTTGATACCAAACATAATTAAGGGTTGTTTTATGCCAATATTATGATAATTTGTTACACAGCCATAATGACTGGAACACACACAAGATTTCTTGCTTCCTCCCCATGTTAATTCATATTCCCCTTGTTCCAAGCCCAGCTCTAAGCTTAACTCTTCTCTTTCAGGTTCAGCTTGGTTGTGACCTCTGCTGGAAGCCCTCCCTGGCCCCCCTGTGCACTGAGCTGGCGGTTCCTCCTCTGTGCCCCAGGTACATGCTCAGATCTGTGTACCCTCCACCTTGTCCTCCAGCTTTGTGTTTGGATGTTCGCATCCCCAATGAAAAAGGCCCCCTGAGAGCTGGCACAGTGCACGTTTCCTCTCCAGACTTCTACGAACCTGGCACATAATTGTTTGCTGAAAGATGGCATGTTCCTAAAACAGAGGAAGTGGAACCTGAATAAAGCAAAATCCAACTTCCCACTCCCTGCTCTCACTTCCTCTGGGACAGGCCTTGAGCAAGAGAGACAGAAAGAACAAGAGATGATCTTTCCCTTTAATGGGATTTCAGTCTGATCAGGGAGATAGTAACAGAAAGACTAGATTAGACTAGTGTGTGATTAAATGAGATTTGCCATCCCCAGAAGAGGGAGAGATCTGCATGGAACAGGGTGGTCAAGGCAGGCTTCCTGGAGGAGGCAAGGACTTGGATTTCATAGTACCAGAGCTCCAGGATAGATCCTCCTCTGATTGAACTCCCCGTTTCTTTCCCATACCCCAACCTTCCCACGTTCCCAGCTGAAGGGTGTGTGTGTGTGTGTGTGCACATATGCATGCACACATGTACACATGTGGTTGGAAAGGGGACATTAGTATCCCTCTCCTAGGATGGAGTCTCAAGGACAGGCCCGTCATCACCTCAGTTTGCCTCTCTCTCTCCCACTTCACCTGGGGAATGGAATAAGAATGGGATAAGTATAATACAATGGGGGGAATGCAGAACCAACTAGATGTACACCCAAAAATGTGGATGGACCTTAAAACAGTGCTGCCTGAAGAAGGCAAGAAACAGAATGAAATCTGCAGCACATCATTTGTATAAACTAAAAATACATGTGCACAGAAAGGCAACTTTTTTTTTTTTTATTTTGAGACAAAGTTTCGACTTGTTGCTCAGGCTAGAGTGCAATGGCACGATCTCGGCTCACTGCAACGTCCACCTCCTGGGTTCAAGCGATTGTCCTGCCCCAGCCTCTAGAGTAGCTGGGATTACAGGAGCCCGCCACCACGGCCGGCTAGTTTTTGTATTTTTAGTAGAGACAGAGTTTCACCATGTTGCCCAGGCTGGTCTTGAACTCCTGACCTCAGGTGATCCACCTGCCTCAGCCTCCCAAAGTGCTGAGATTACAGGCATGAGCCACTGCACCCAGTCGGCAACATATGTTTTATAGAGACACAGACAAAGATGTGATGTCAAACACACTAATGTGGTTGCCTCATTCATAGATGGGCGACTGGGCTGGTGAATGAGGATTAAAGAAATAAATAAATAAAACAAGAGAGGGCCTCTGTACAGAATGGTGATGAGCGTGCCATCGAGGAGAATGATGAACTCAAGCTTTTGCACCTGAGGGCCAAACAAAAGGTCAAAACCAAAATCACTCTTGGAAATGACGTCACCAACTTTAGGATGGCACTCATATCTGTGTGAGTGGGAGAGAGAAGGGATATGGGGCAGGGATTTGACTGTAGCTGTAATGTTTTATTCCTTTAAAAAATAAAAGGTAATCTGAAGCGAAATGTTAGTATCTGTTGAATCTGGGGAGAGGCTATGAGGGTTTCTGTTAAACCATTTTGTATACATTTTAAATACAGTCATGCATGGGTTAATTATGGGGAATAAGTTCTTACAGATACATTGTTAAGCAATTTTGTTATTGTGTGAACATTATCGAGTGAACTTACACAAACTTAGAATGCAATAGCTGACTACACACTTAGACTATATGGCCTAGCCTATTGCTCGAAGGCTGCAAACCCTTACTCTATGTTACTGTACTGAATAATGAAGGCAAATGTAACACAATGGCAAGTATTTGTGTATCTAAACATAGAAAAAGTACAGTAGAATTGTGGTATCATAGTCTTATGAGACTACTATTGTATATGCGATGCTTTGTTGACTGAAACATCATTATGTGGTTCATGACTGTATATCATAATTTAAAAAAATATTTTAAGAGATTGCCAATCAAGACACTACAAACTAATTTTGTGACTTTTGTCAAAATTCATTTCCTTCTTTCTTTTTTTTTTGAGACAGGGATCATTCAAGCAATCCTTCTGCCTCAGCCTCCCAAGTTGGTGGGACTACAGTCATGCATGTCACCATGCTCAGCTTTTTTTTTTTTTTTTTAATTATTGAATAGAGATGGGGTCTTGCGATGTTGCCCAGGCTCATCTCAAACTTCTGGACTCAAGTGATCCTCCTGCCTTGGCCTCCCAAAGTGGGATTACAGATGTGAGCCACCGTGCCTGGCCCTGGCTTAATTTTTTATTATTTTTGTAGTGACAGGGTTTTGCTATGTTGCCCAGGCTATCTTGAACTCCTGGCCTCATGTAATCCTCCTGCCTTGGCCTCCCAAAGTAGAATTCATTTCTGATGTTAGGTTGGCCTCTGAACAGTTTTACAGAGCTGAATGCTCTAGTCTTCTGTGACACTGCCCTTTTTTTTTTTTTTTTTTTTTTTTTTTTTTTTTTTGAGACAGAGCCTCGCTCTGTCACCCAGGATGGAGTACAGTGGTGCAATCTCTGCTCACTGCAACCTCCAGCTCCTGGGTTTAAGCAATTCTCCTGCCTCAGCCTCCCGAGTAGCTGAGACCACAGGCCTGTGCCACCATGCCAGGCTAACTTTTGTAGTTTTAGTAGAGATGGGGTTTCATCATGTGGCCAAGCTGGTCTCGAACTCCTGACCTCAAGTGATCCACTCACCTCAGTCTCCCAAAGTGCTTGGGATTACAGGCATGAGCCACCACACCCAATGACACAGTCTTAATAAGGAGAAGAATATGAAGAATTTGACTTTTTATTGATGCTAAAAGCATTAATAAACAAGATCTTTGGAAAAATGTGGAAAATGGAAAATGTCACTGCCTGCTGTTTGTAGGGTGAAATCAAATGGCTAAACAGCTATAGGAACACTTTGTTCCCACTGGTTGGTTCAGATCAACTTCCCAGGACTTTGTGGGAAGCTCACAAATCCTAGACAATCGTACTGCACTGCTGTAGGAATTCTTGGAGGGCTGGAAGGCTCACAATTAGGGCCTTTTCTCTGGGTACCAACCTGACACCCACGGCAAGGAGGCTGAGCAGTTGTCTATGGCATAGATGCTACATTCTGTGACTCCTCCTGGCCCTAGCCATGGCTGATTGGTATAGAGGGTCAAAGTTAGGCCAGTCAGATTATCTCTCTCAAGTTTCTGGAATTCTGAACTGGGGCGGAGATGGGGAGCTGTGAGAATGCGGTTGCTTTAATGGGAATGTTCTGGTGAGGAGATGCATTGACTCCAGATGCTTACATCCTTTGCTGAGGCTCAATTGTTCAACCTTTTCTTGAAATTTAATAAATCCATTATTGTGATTTGTCAGGGTTGATTTCTATGACTTGTCCTATGGAGTAGGTTACTATATTTTTGTCTTCTCACCTTCCCCTGGTGCTGCTGTTAATACATATGGTATCTTTATTGAGTTAGAAAAAGATGCCTGGCTGTGGGTGGACAAGCAAGAAAAGTTTTCTTTCCTCCAGGCAGACACAGTCCCTCACCAGGGTGGAAGGTGTGGCTGGTGGAGTGCAGGCTGGGTTTCAGGCCATACCCTGCTCACTTCCTTGGCCCAGCCCTTTTGTGCATCACACAGATGGCATCCCCATTTATGGCGGTCTTACACCTGTCCACCATGTGCTTTCAGGATGATCTATCTTCTGCAGCTAAGTGTCATTCAGAATACGAAGGGCTATTCCAGACATGATTCACGGGACATGGTCTATCATGCAAGTCCTATTCTGGACTTTAAGGCTCATGACAAAGATGTTCAAAGTCAAACCTGCTCAAAGTCAAGACTTAAAGGAAATGTAGGAAAACTCTCTGGCCTGATAAAGTCCACAGAAGCCTCATCTTCTTCTGATGAATGATCTTCAGGCTTGAAAGCATGCCTTCCTCCAAACAGGCTGGCAGACATTCTTGAAATGTCAAAGGATAGGCCAGGGGTGGTGGCTCACACCTGTAATCCTAGCACTTTGGGAGGCCAAGGTGGGCAGATTGCCTGAGCTCAGGAGTTCAAGACCAGCCTGGACGATGTGGTGGAACCCCATCTCTGCTAAAATACAAAAAATTAGCCGGGCGTGGTGGTGCATGCCTATAGTTCCAGCTACTCGGGAGGCTGAGGCGGAAGAATCACTTGAGCCCGGGAGGTGGAGGTTGCTGTGAGCCGAGATTGCACCACTGCACTCCAGCCTGGGTGACAGAGTGAGACTCCGTTTCAAAAAAAAAAAAAGAGAAAGAAAGAAAGAAGGAAAGAAAGAAAGAAATGCCAAAGGATACTCCTCCATCCCCCTGTGAAAAAAACTAGTGGTGAGAAGATAAGACCAAGATCACAGGAACAGATGACAAGGAGGTGTCTGAAGGCCACAGTGAGAGTGACATGGAAACCAGCCAAGGCACTGATGGCCATGGGAAGAAAATGATCTCAAGGAAGAGATAATTCCCTGAGAGGAGGCTGCTCCAGCTCCGATTTGTTCACTCATTTTACAGTCAGGAAGCCACTCCCCCCGCAAAGAAGACAATGTGAGTCCTACTACCTTTCTGAAAGCAAGCTGGGTAAGAAAAGCAAGACGGTAACTTTCCCAAGTCAGGGAACCCCTGTCTCCCCAACTTCTGCATCATGTAGACCATTTGTGTCTACAAATTACAGGTGGCAGTGTAGACTAGCAGTTGAGAATGTGAATCTAGAATCAGAAGGCCTGGGTTCAAACCTCAACTCTGTCACTTTCCAGCTATTTGGCCTTGGACATATTACTTAAACTCGTGTGTTTTAAAACATGTACACAATCCTTTGACTCTCTTTCCATCAAGAAGTGCAGCCTATGTTGCTTCCCTTTGCACCTGGGTGGAAATGTGGCAGTGCCTAGACAAATAGAATGTGGCAAGAGTGGCACTGTGTAATTTCCAAGGTTAGGTTAGAAAAGACCCTGCAGCTTCTGATGATTCCTTTAGGGACACTTGTGTGGGGAGGCTTCAGCTGCTGTGAAAGAAACTCAGCTACCCTGAGGCTGCCTTGTAGAGGGACTGTACTTAAAGTAAGAGATTCCTGAGAAGCCCTAGTCATCCAGCCCCAAGCAGTGTGAACCTTCTAGTCTAGACCCCAGCATTTGAGCTGACCTCAGCCCCAGCCACCAATTGACTGCAAACTCATGAGACACCCCGAGTAGGAACTGCCTAGCTTAGTCCCCGTCAACCCTCACATTTAATGAACAAAATAAATGATTGTTGTTGTCTTAAGACCACTGTTTGGGGATGGTTTCTTATCATGCAATAGATAGTTGATGCAGACTTTTCTATAACCTGGAAATGGAATGCTGCCATCACAGAACCTAAGTCATGTGGCTTTAGGACTGGGAGATGGGCAGAGATTGTAAGGACTTTGAGGATATTGTAGATGGAAGTCTGATAGTTCTCAAGGAAGTAGCTGATGAGGGCTTAAAGGAAAGTAAGAAAATGTTATTGGAAGCAGAAGGAAAGGGGACAAACCCTTATTATGTAGTGGAAGAAAGTTAGCAACATTGTCACTTGAAGCTATGTGAGCAATAGAAAATGTGCCTAATGAAGGCCGGGCATGGTGGCTCACACCTGTAATCCCAGCACTTTGGGAGGCTGAGATGGGCAGATCACATGAGGTCAGGAGTTTGAGACCAGCCTGGCCAACACGGTGAAATCCCTTCTTTACTGAAAATACAAAAATTAGCTGGACTTGGTGGCTCATGCCTGTAATCCCAACTACTTGGGAGGCTAAGGTTGCAGAATTGCTTGAGCCCAGGGGGCAGAGGTTGCAGTGGGCTGAGACTGTGCCACTGCCCTCCAGTCTGGGTGACAGAGTGAGACTCTGTCTCAAAAAAAAAAAAGAAAAAAGAAGAAGAAAATATGCCTAATGAACTAATGGTTTGGGCTAAAACAATTTTTAAGCAGACTGTTGAAAATGCTAGTTGGATTAGAAAATGCTAGTTGGGCTGGGCGTGGTGGCTCACACCTGTAATCCCAGCACTTTGGGAGGCAGAGGCAGGTAGATCACCTGAGGTCAGAAGTTCAAGACCATCCTGGTCAATATGGTGAAACCCCATCTCTACTAAATATACAAAAATTAGCTGGGTGTGGTGGCGGGCACCTATAATCTCAGCTACTCAGGAGGCTGTCAGGAGAATCACTTGAACCCGGGAGGCAGAGGTTGCAGTGAGCCAAGATCGCGCCATTGCGCTCTAGCCTGGGCAATAAGAGCAAAACTTCATTCCAAAAAAAAAAAAGAAGAAGAAAAGACAATGCTAGTTGGATTATTTTAGCTGTATATGATAAAGACAGAGAAAGATGAGTTAAAAGGAAGCTTTAATTTTCAAGCAAAATTTATAAAACATAAAAAAGAGTCAGGGGCTTGCTGGGTTTGAAAACCCAGATGGCAAAAGATTCTCAAAGTATGAAAGGGCTTCAGGACAAAGATAAAATCCAGAGTGGGACTATAAGAACCTTTGTTAAAATCTCAGAAATATCTAAGGCTTCATAAAATATTTTGAATAGACAAAGTCCCTCTAAGTATTTCAAGAGTGTGCCCCAGTGCTCACTTCAGCAGCACATATACTAAAACTGGAACAATACAGAAAAGATTAGCATGGCCCCTGTGCAAGGATGACATGCAAATTCATGAAGCATTTCATATTAAAATAAAAACAAATTAAAAATAAAATAAAAAAGAGTGTGCCTCACAGATCCTCTTCATTAAACAACAGGGCTGCTAAATATCCTAAGTAAATTGTTTTACATCAGCCTCACAAGAAGAATGTAGAGAATGTTTTCTTGATGAAGTGTGTGGTTATAGCTTTTGACTAATAGGGTGAGCCCCAGTAAGATTCATGGGAAACCCACACAGTTTTTAATATAATTATTTTGTCAGAAGCACCACCATCTTGGGCAAAAAGGGTCAGAATAGTATGAAATGAAAAAAGGCTTTTGGACCCCCAAAATTCTATAGGAAGGAAACAGGCTGAAAACTACTCAGTTGGAAACACCAGATGTATTAGTCTGTTTTCACACTGCTGATAAAGACATACCTGAGACTGGGCAATTTACATAAGAAAGAGGTTTAATTGGACTTACAGTTCCACATGGCTGGGGAAGCCTCCCAATCATGGCAGAAGGCAATGAGGAGCAAGTCACATCTTACATGGATGGTGGCAGGCAAAGAGACGATGAGCTTGTGCAGGGAAACTTCTCTTTTTAAAACCATCAGATCTTGTGAGTCTTATTCACTATCACAAGAACAGCATGGGAAAGACTTGCCCCCAAGATTCAGTTACCTCCCACCAGGTCCCTTCCACAACATGTGGGAATTCAAGATGAGATTTGGGTGGGGACACAACCAAACCATATCACCAGCCATTTTTTATAGAGAAAGAAGGATGATTCAGAAGGTGGAACCAAGAATCTAGAGAACAGAGCCAAAAGCCACAAAGAATCATTCCCAGGCAGTAGGACTGAACCCTAATCAAGAAATTAGCAATACAATATGAGCCTGAATGGATTTCAGAATTGCTATGGACCAGTCATGGCTGTGTGCCTCCTTTCCCCTCTCTTGAATAAGAGTGTTTATAGTGGCTACACTATGCCTATCTCATCATTGGATGTTCAGTGTGTAAATAGCAGATAACTTTTTTTTTTTTTTTTTGACACAGCATTTCACTCTTGTTGCCCAGGCTGGAGTGGAATGGTGTGATCTTGGCTCGCTGCAACCTCCGCCTCTTGGGTTCAAGCGATTCTTCTCCTGCTGAGTAGCTGGGATTACAGGTGCCTGCCACCATGCCCAGCTAATTTTTATATTTTTAGTAGAGACAGAGTTTCACCATGTTGTCTAGGCTGGTCTTGAACTCCTGACCTCAGGTGATCCAACTGCCTTGGCCTCCCAAAGTGCTGGGATTACAGATGTGAGCCACTGCACCTGGTCCAGTAGCAGACAACTTGTCTCTTTAGTTCACAAGTCTCTGAATAAAGAGGAATAGTACTTAAGGAAATGAGCCTGAGAAATTGCATCTGAGGAACTTCCTCCATACCTGGATGGTTTATATAATGGGACCCTAGACCTCTCTAGCCTAAATCTGATGCCATAATAGATGAGACTTTGGGGGATCTTTGGAAAAGAATGAGTATATTTTGTATGTGAAAGGAATGTAAATAACTTATGTCCAGGGGATAGACTATGGTGGTTTTAAATATGGCTCAGATTGTTGACACATTTCCTATCAAGAAATGGAACTGTTTTTCCCTCCTGCTGTACCTGCGGAGGGCTTTTTGTTGTTGTTGTTATTGTTGTTGCACTGAGTCTTTGTTTTTTTTTTTTTTTTTTAGATACTTTAAGTTCTAGGGTACATGTGCACAAGGTGCAGGTTTGTTACATATGTATACATGTGCCGTGTTGGTGTGCTGCACCCATTAACTCGTCCATTAGGTATATCTCCTACTGCTATCCCTCCCCCATCCCCCCACCCCACAACAGGCCCCGGTGTGTGATGTTCCCCACCCTGTCTGTGTCCGAGTGTTCTCATTGTTCAGTTCCCACCTATGAGTGAGAACATGTGGTGTTTGGTTTTCTGTCCTTGTGATAGTTTGCTCAGAATGATGGTTTCCAGCTTCATCCATGTCCCTACAAAGGACATGAACTCACCTTTTTTTATGGCTGCATAGTATTCCATGGTGTATGTGTGCCACATTTTCTTAATCCAGTCTATCACTGATGGACATTTGGGTTGGTTCCAAGTCTTTGCTATTGTGAATAGTGTTGGGCAGGCCTTTTTAACTGCCTTAACAAATAAAATGAGGTAGAAATGACACTACATGGCTTCCAAGTTCTGGATTAGGAAACGTGACGCAGTTTCTGTCTCTCTGGATATGTGCCTTTGGATCACTGAGTGACCATGTAAAAAACTCCAGCAATAGCTGGGCAAGGTGGCTTACGCCTGTAATTTCAGGACTTTGGGAGGCCAAGGTGGGTGGATCACCTGAGGTCAGGAGTTCGAGACCAGCTTGGCCAACAGGGAGAAACCCTATCTCTACTAAAAATACAAAAAAAAATTAGCCAGGCGTGGTGGTGGGCGCCTGTAATCACAGCTACTCAGGAGGTTGAGGCAGGAGAATTGCTTGAACCCAGGAGGCAGAGGTTGCAGTGAGCCGAGATTGCGTCACTGCATTCCAGCCTGGGCAACAAGAGCGAAACTCCGTTTCAAAAAAAAAAGGTCCAGCTATTTTGGGGCTACCATGTTGGAGAGCTCAGGTGGAGAGGCCACATAGATAGAGAGATGCCTGAAAGACCCTGGCTTTCGCAGCCTCCACTTGTTTGTGTCCTCCCAGCCCAGGCGCCAGACCTGTGAGTGAAGAAGTCTTGAAAGTGACCCCATCCTCAGTCACAGTCTGACTACAACTTCATGAGACCCCAAGCCAGAACTTCCCAGCTGATCCAAATAAACCACAGATGATGATAGATGATTATTGTTGTTTTAAACCACTAAGTTTGGGGGTGGTTTGTTATTCAGCAATAGATAAACTATTTTCTAAGTGATCTAGAAAATAGGACAAACAATAATACCTACTTCAAAGGAGGGAAAATGAATAAGGAGTAAATGAGTTAGACGTCATAAAGCACTGAGCTCAGGGTCTGGTATGCAGTAAACTCTCAATGAATGTTATTTACCCTTTACAGAGCTTCTCAGTGGCTGGTATCCTGAATGACAGTGAGTCCAACAAAAGTGGTGTTTACTTTAACTATACTCTATTTAAGAAGTGACTATGTGCCTGACAGTGAGTGAGTGTTGAATAAATGAAAAAAGAAAATGATTTTCTGTTTTGCGGGGTGGTAGCTACTCTCCAAAGATGGCCCTGGAGGATATTCAGTCCCTTGTAGAGTTCCCTCCCATGCTGAATCTGGTCCAGGCTTGTAACTCACCTTAAGCAGGAAAATATGGCCAAAGTGGTGCCATGCCATTGCCAGGCCTAAGCTTTAATAAGACTTGTTGACTTCCACTTTATTACTTCTAGGAGCTGTGATGGAAGAAGTCTGGATACCCTCTTGGAGAAATCCACACGGAGAGGAGATGTGGAAAAGCCACATGGAGAAGGAGGGGCCCATAGAGGACAGAAAGAGAGAAGGAACCCCAGCAATGCACTAGTCCCAGCCGAGCCCAGCCCTCCGGGTCCTTTCCAGGGTGCTCGACATATAAGGCCATCATCTTGACTCAGCCAGCCCAGTCTAGCTCCCAGATGACTTCAGTTCCAGCTGCCATCTGGCTGCAGCAGCATAAAAGTCCCTCAGTGAGATCAGTGGAAGAACTGCTCAGCCAACTTATAAAGTTGTGAGAGATAATAAATGTTTGTTGTCCATTTTAAGCCACTGCATTTTAGAGTGGTTTGATACATACAGGTAGATAACCAAAAAGTAAGTGCCTAGGACAGCGCCTGCCATATAGCAGGCATTCAATAAATATTGACTGACTAAATGAATGAACCTCTTCGTTCTCTTGCTGTCAAACCTTTTCTGCCTGGGTCTGGGCCTCCCGAGACGCCCTCCTTACCTGCTGCTCACCCCTCCTCTTCTGCCTTGCCCATGTTCCCCATGGATTAGGGGACTAAAGTAAAATGGGTGCTCCTGTTGGGCTCCCAAGTGCACAAAACCCTGAAACAGGTCTCCCTTGTGAGGAAATTCCAGGATGTAGATCTCTAGGTATAATGGAGGCAGGTCCCTTTAAGTTTGTTAAGAGAAAAGAGAAGAGAGAATCTGTTCTGGCTCTCTCTGGGGTTTGAATTCCAGCCACTCTAAGTCCTGACTGTGTGGCAATGAACTGCTGATTCAACCAACTTCCTTATCCGGAAAATGGGTTCGATGTCAAGGCCTTAGTGTAAAAAAGTAATCATGACGTCCTTGGTACAGCACCTGGAGTGTGGGAGGTGCCATGGGGCCATTAGTGTGTCTGCAACGTGGATGAATCTCATAGACAGGATGAACTAGGTAAGCTGGTCGTGAAAGCACATACTGTTGGTGATTCCATTTCAATGAGGTTCAAAAAGAGGCAAAATTAATTGATGGTGAGAGAAGTTCAAAATCATGGTCACCTCTGAGGGGGATAAATATTGACTGGGAAGTGGATCCAGGGAATGTTCTGGGCTATTTGCAATGTTCTACATTTCATCCAGGTGTGTGTACATATGAAAGTTCATCAGGTCACACCATTAAGACGAGTGTGTTTTATTGAGTGTGTTATATCTCCCTAAAGAAGTTGAAAAAATGTTTGCTGTCTTCCCTTCATGCAGGAGTGATCTTCAGGAATTCTCCAATTCTAGGGCCTCTTGCTCCTCGTGGGCCGCCTGTCCTGCCCCCTCACCACAAGTCTGCCCTAGAGCAGCTTCGGCAATGATATCTTCTTGCATTGCATCAATTGGCTGGCTCTGCCCAGCCTGGCCTGGGGATCATGTTGAGGGATGCATTAACCTGCTCCTGAGAGGGCAGAGTAGCTGGGCTGGGGGTCCTCGATGCCTCTGGGGGCTGATGAGTGGGAAGGAGGTCTCATCTCTATACACGGGGGTGTCTGGCTGTGTTGGGGGCCAGGGGTGTTTGGAATAAGCAAACAACAGTGGCACATCCTTGGCATGACGGGCCTGGTTCCTGGAAGGAGAGCAGGGAGGGGTGCTGCTGAGGGTGTCCAGGCTGGGCTGAAATGAAGAGCTCGTCCTGCTCACAACCCTGCTATTTGGAACCTGGAGCCATGACGTCCCTCAGAGTTTCCATTCTCTGTGCTGCAGCTGTTGGTTACGTGTTTCATTCAAAATGCTTTGCAGGAAGCAGCAGGTTTTACATTCCAGAGTTTGTAGTCATTTTTTCTCTCAGAGCTCTCGGGCTGGGATTAGAATGTTCTTCAAACCACACTGTCCTTGGCTGGACTCCCAAGAGGAAGTGGGTGGGGCTCTGGGGAAAGAGAACATAGGCCTAAATTCAGGGACGGAATGAAAAAAGATTGGCCAGGCGCAGTGGCTCACGCCTGTAATCCCAGCACTTTGGGAGACTGAGGCGGGCGGATCACCTGAGGTCAGGAGTTCGAGATCAGACTGGCCAACATGGTGAAGCCCTGTCTCTACTAAAAATACAAAATTAGCTGGATGTGGTGGTGGGCACCTGTAATCTCAGCTGCTTGAGAGGCTGAGGCAGGAGAATCGCTTGAACCTGGGAGGAGGAGATTGCAGTGAGCTGAGATTGCACCACTGTATTCCAGACAAAGCAAGACTCCATGTCAAAAAGAAAAAGAAAAAAAGATTAAGGCCAGCACAAGTAACTCCTAGAGGGTTCAGCTGAGTTGAGGCCCAGGTATGGTGAGGGGTAGAAAGGTGGTGGGTGGTGGCTCTTGCCCTCCCCAGCCTTAGGCCAAGGAGAACACAGAGCCTCTGGTGTATGCGTGCACGTATGTGTGTGTGGTGGTGGCGGGGGGGGGGTAAAGAAATAAGTGTGCATCACCAACTTTGATTTTTAGTGCAAAAATTGATTAGTAATGTATTCATTCAATTAACATTTTATATAACATGTCACACTTTCACCCCGTTTTCAGATAAACTCAGAGTTTTGATTAATGAGACGTTACACGTATTTGATATATATTTCACTTCNTGGCGGGGGGGGGGCGGGGGGGCGTGAGACAGAACAGCGTCAGTGCTGGCCTTTTATCCGGATGGACACACTCATGCAGCCTCTCTCTGTGGTCACTGCCCTTGGGCTGAGGGAGAGAGTGACATAGGTGTCACTTGCTGAGGGGACAGTGGGTGACGTATGCTCAGGTTTGGGGCAGGCAGGGGAGTACATTAGCACATGGACCACATAAATACATGGATCCAGACAAACAATGATGAATGTTTGCTAGAGTGTCTGCTATGCTCCTAGCACCAGGCTGGATGTTGGGAATAATACCACAGGTGCAAGATAGACTCCATGGCTGCCGTCACAGGAAAGCCTGGCAGAGATGGCCTGGAAGGTGTCCACTGGGATAAGGAAGGGAGAACAGATAAAGGCAGTGGGGGTTGGTAGGGGCCAGACTCCAGTGGACAGAGATGGGGGCAGGTGAGTGTAGATGGCTATCGTAGATCCCGGTAAGGGGTGGTACCCAGAGAGTGTAAAGGAAGGGGAGAGCCCAGGAATGAACTTGCAGCGGGTGTGGAGTGGCTGAAGATCTGGAAGGGGAAGGCGACGGACAGGATTAAGTCTTGGGGTCCTGAGACAGGGCTCCCTCTCTAAGTCATGAAAAGCCCAGAGGTAGGCTCAAGAGGAGGAGGAAGAGGAGAAGGGGCAGGGGCCACAGGCAGCCATCTCTAATCCAGTGCCACCCTTCCCTTTGCAATCCTGGGGCAGAGGGAAGGGAATCCTCCCTAAGGGTTATACCCTCATTAGACTCTAATGAGAGCCTAAGTCTGGCACTTTAGAGGTGACAAAGCACTTTTGCTTCCCATGTAGGCAGAATTCTAAATATGGCCCCCAAGATTTCCATCCAAATCCCTGAACATGATGAGACATCAAGTCCCCAATCCTGTGAAATTATATGGCAAAGGGATTTCAAAAACATCATTAAGGATAGAAATCGGTTGACTCTAAGTCCAAGAAAAGAAAGCTGAGCTGGTAGGGGCCTAATCTAATCACATGAGCCCTTTAGAAGAAGAGGGTTTTCTCTGGCTGGGGGCAGGAAAGGAGGTCACAGATGTGAAGTGTGAGGGAGGGTTCGATGCATCTTTGATGACTTGAAGAAGGTGGGGACCATGTGGAAAGGACCCGAGAGAGAGCAGCTTCGAGGAGCTGATAGGGATCCCTGGCTGACCGCCACCTCAGTCCTGCAACTGCAGGAGTGGAATTCTGTCACAACCCGAATGAGCTTGCAAGGAGATGCTCTCCCAGAACTTCTGGAAAAGAGTTTCTAATAGGAGCCAGCCAGCTCACACTTTGATTTTTAGCTTTTGAGATCCTAAGCAGAGATTATAGCTGAGCCCACCTGGACTTCTGACCTGAAGTGTGAAATAAGAAATGGGTAGTGTTTCAGCTGCTAACTTTGTAATAATTTGTGGTTCAGCAATAGAAAATGAATATACTCCACTTTCTCATTTCACCCTAAGAAGGTCTTTGGGAAGCATCTGATGACTCTCCCTTTGCAGATGGGACAGGCTGAGTAAGGCCCTTAGTTTACAGGTACCCGGCTGGGGCTCAGGGCTGAGCGTAGCTGATTTTTTGGCATCACAAACACTTTTCCTACCTGAACGGCCACAAAGGAACCACAGGCACTCAGGCTCGGCCAGGAGCACCAGAGGTGGGGGACCCACTTCTCACACTCCCCTTTCTAAGATGCACCCTAACAGATGTGATCCTGCTGGAGCCTGCAGGGTGCAAAGCCATCCCAGCCCCGCCACCTCCCTGGAGAAGAGCAGAGCTCTTGGCAGAAACCAGAGAAGGGCGGTGACCTCAGCCTCCCCCTTCCTCTCAGATGACAAGTCTGGGCTCTGTTAAGGCAAGAGACAGGAACTGAGATCCAAGGAGCCATGAGGTTCGGCTTCCCCTCCTCCACATCCAGTAAAAAGCATTCTCTGACTTGTTGGGATGGGGATTTTTTAAATTTTATACTTGCTTTCTGAATCATTTGTTGGGCACAGTCGGGCATCTCCTGGGAGTCCAGAAATGTTTGCAGGGAGGGAGGTTTTGTTCCTGCTCTATTGATTAAAAAGCCCTAATAAAGGTTTTCTCATTCCTGCAGAGGCCTTTTCTAAAACCTCCTTAATTCCTCCCAGATGGTGTCCAGTTCTTCCTCCCCAGCAGGGTGGGGCCTCAGAAAGTAGGAGGGCTTTGTGTCTGGCCGACTGGGGATCTCAGCTCTGTCACTTAGTCCCTGAGGGGTGCGTGGGGGCAGGCAACCTCCCCAAGCCTCAGTTTCTTCAGAAGGAGTTTCTAAGATGCAATAAGCCAACGGATATGCACAAGGTACCTGGCAGGCAAGAAGGAGGCACTCACTATTGCTTCCTTACCCGTGTCACTGACCACAACACAAGAACTACCTTGGACATATTTTTTCGACAAAAGAAAACAATTTTGATTCTCATGACAGGCAGGCCTGGTCGGCCAGCAGCAAGAATCTTCTGTCAGCAAAGTTTGCCTTTGTGCTCCACCTTCCCGAAGCTACTTCCTCTATCTGTGTAGCATTTCCTTCTTTCCAGCCCTCCCTGGTCGGATCCTAGGCCCTGGGCGCGGGGACGCACTGGAAACCTCGGCAAGACTCTTTCAGTTCAGTATTGCAGAGAGAGGGCAGGGTTGAATGGTGGAATCCCAGACCCCGGGGCAGATGTGCCAGGGTGGGAATATTTTCGGGCAGGGGAGGAAGATATTGCCAAGGTCCCTCCAGGTGTCTGTCGGGTGGGGGCCAAAAGCAGTGGTTGTGGAAGCTCTCTCCTGCTTGGGTTTCTCCTGACTGTGTATTTGCAGGTTTGGAGGTTTGAGCTGAATCCTCTTAGATGCGGCTTTTGCTGTCTTTGACATATGAGAAAAATCTGCTTGACTTCAGCTTTTCAAAGTTTCCACGGTGAAGCCTGGGCTGAGCAGGTCCTGGGGGCAGAGTCTGGGAATGTGGGAGTGGTCATGTGTTTGTCGGGGTGAGGGGTGAGAGGAGCTTCAGGGTCTGGGCCCCAGAATAGTTGGCCCCATGACAAGAAGATTGGAGGGTTGGTGAGGCTGTTTTGTCTGCTGTTCCCCATGGCTTCTGGGGTATTCTGGGACGGATGGTATTTGAGGGCCAGTGTAAGTCCCTGGGATTTGAGAGTAAAGCTAGTGCCTCTTGGGGAAACCTTCCAGGGCAGAGGCTGAAGGAGGTACTGGGATATGAGGGGGGTGTCCATGCACTGGGGCCCTATGCTCGGACTGGGATTTTGAGGCCAGAGCCCAGCACTGCCTTCAGCTGCCTCCACCCTCCTCCCCTGAGCTGTGGGCTTAGAGCTGAGCCAAGCATAAAACAGACAGCCTCTCTCTGCTTCTCCGTCCCCACCCCCACCCTGACGGAGTCTGGTTTTCATCACTCATTAATCACTGCAGCTTCCCACAGCCTATGTCTGTCTGTCCACACTCACCAGCCCCCTGGGCCCTGGGGGGATGGATAGACAGACAGGCAGATGGTCTTTAACTTGGGGAAATTTCGGGTCACATTGTGGCCTGCTCCCTCCCCCAGGGCAGGGGAGAGGCATGCTTCCTGGGTTGTTAGAGGTCACCCCTACCCCCAGCCCGGCCTGAAGCTGCCAGCCCGACCCACCTCACCCTGGCAGCAGGCGACAGGGGCCATTAGTTGTCCTGTTCACCAGGAAGGAAATGGGTTGGAGGGCTGAGGAATTCTAATTAAGCTTCCCCAGCTGGCAGGCCGGCTGGCGGGTGAGAGCTGGCACCTCCACCCCGCTAGAGTCAGTGCCAGCCCTGTCCGCCCTGGCCCGCTTGGTGACCACCTGCCACTGTGGGAACCCCGGCCTTGGGCTGCCTCGCAGAACCCCTGAAGATTCCCAGGCACTGGGGTTCTCGGCCCCTGCCAGCCCCCCCTGCTCCCCTCACATCACCTCTCTGCTCTTGTCCTCCCTCCCCTTCCCCTTGACCTCACCACCTTGACTTATCTGAAAGAGATGGGGTCTCCTGGGTTGCATTGCCATGCGTGACCCCACCCACCAGCCTCTCATTGCACCCCCGCAACCAACTCTGGACTCCTGAGTTCTGATCTGGGTCTGCTCTGACCCCACTGTCAAGTTGGAGCTACTCACAGCCTCTCTAGGCCTCAGTTTCCTGGACTCTAAAGTGAGGTGAAAATTGCAGTTCTGCTACATCTCTTAGGGTTACCCTCCTGCTATGACTAGTTAGAATGCCATTGGTTGAGGGTCTGCTGGGTGTGGAATATGATGTGCAACTGGTGGGAAAGAGTATCAGGTGCCCCAGGTAGGGTGCCCAGGGTCACCCTTACTGTTATCCTCATCCCAGGGCCATAACATCACTGAATTTGACCACAGAATTTGCCTTCTGGGCCCTCCTGGCTTTTGTATACACTTCTCTAGGACCTCCCTGCTGACCTCGGCCTCGGCGTCTCCTGCCTTCCAAGAGGATTTGTCTTTTAAAATAGGAGACTAAAGAAAGCAGCACTTGTCCCACAGAAAAAGCATTCTCTAAAAAAAGCATGAGGTTTTACCGGTGGGACTCCAGGGGCTGCTGTAGTTGAGTGGGGGACATTCTAGGTGAGGCAGGGGGTGTGGAGGGAGTGTGTGTTTCAATGAGGTGGCTGCCAGCTTACCTTACCTTGCATGGGGTGGGGAACCCCAACCGCTACACTGGAACCTTCCCCCTCTCAACCCTGGACTTGTCCCCCTCCTCAAATGTCCCTTATGGGAACTGGGTACACAGTGGCCATTGTGGTGTGGGAGAGGAGGCAGGCAGTGGCAGTTAAGAGGGCCACTTTTGGAGTCTAACAATTTTGCGTTTGAATCCCAGCTCGACCATTTGCAGGTTGGATGACTTTGGCCTCTGTTTCTTCATCCATAAAATGAGGATCATAACAGTACAGCCTACCTGGTGGGGCTGTCAAGGATTAAGTGATATAATATGGTTAAAGTCATGGTGCCTGGCCAGAGAGGGTGCTCCATACATGGTTGACAGTGCTGGGAAGCCCTTAGATCTCCCACGTACCATGGCCTGCCTGCCATGCAGGGCACTGACTAAGGGCTGGTGGGCAGCACAGCCTAGGGCTGGGAGTGATGGTGGGGAGTGGCAGGCAGCCATGGGCTCCCCAGTGGTGGCCACAGCAGAGAGCTGGAAATGAGACCAAGTGTGGTCTTTCCTCCCCGGTCCCACGCTCCGTGGTCCCCCAGAGCTGTGTCCCTGGAATCTAGGAGCCTCCAGCTCTGGCTACACACCAGCCTTTCCTCATGCAGGCCTCTGTCTTTACAGCCTCCTGTTGGCTCATCTGCCCTGGTGGGTGGGAACAGCTTCACAGAGGATCAGAAGATGACATGGATCTCCAAATGGTTTCCACTGGCGCCAGAATGCTGCATAGCAGCCAGCTCGTAGCATTGCCATGAGAGATGGCAAGATCCCCAGCAGGGGCAGAGCCCCTCAGAGAGCAAAGCCCGCCAGAACCAGGATTCTGAAGTCACAGGACTCCTTCCCACAGATCCAGGATAGACATCTGCATATCATTGCACAGTGGTTTGCATACATTTGCATCCAAGTCCACATCCACTCCCTCCATACTGTTCCTTTTTCCACCTCTAGTAAGAATGAATATTTAACGTGCCACTCCAGAGTTATAGTAACTAAGCCCCCAAACCCAATTCCATCCATTTCAAGTGTGTTTTGAGGGCCTGATGTCTGGACCAGGCTTTATCAGAGATGGAGGATGAGGAAACTAGAGTCCTTGCTTTTAGGGTACTCACAGCCTAACTGGGGAAATCCACAGATGAGATCCAGGAAAAAGAATTAGGGTGCATTCCAGGATGCAGTAGTTATAGATGAATAGGGTGCTGGGATTGGGGGCAGGAGCTCCAGATGAGCTGGAGGAGCATGAGCAGTAAGCTCCAGGGTCCCTGGCACAGAGCTACACGTGTGCTGGCCACTGCGTTGATGAGGAGTCTGTGAGTTTTTAACTCAACCCCTGTCCCATGGCTCTCTCTGGTACAGGAACTACACATGGTTGCCTTGCATTGTACCACAGGCCTGCACTCCACCGCAACAGACTGGACCCAGTGTGGGCCAAGGACAAAGGCGGCCTTCGGTGAGGTAGTCGGACTTGGGAGCTCTGAGTGGGTGGGAGTGCCTGTCCCACCTACTCCCATCCATGCGCCTTCAAGTGATACAGAGGAGGGAACCGAGGCACAGAGGGCTGGGTAATGCACTCAAGCATCCACACAGGAAGAGGAACTGGAAGAGGAACCAGAAGAGGAACCCAGGCAGCTCGGCTCTTTGGCCGGTGCCTTTGGCCACCATACTCCATGGTGTTCCACCAAAGGACATGCTGGGCAGGAGTTAACAGACCATCAGGGGTTGGTGGGGCCGGCTCTGGAGTCCCACTGCCAGGTTTTGGCTGGCTTCTTGATTGCATCCTGTTTGATCAGCTGGGTCTTTCAAATCCTGGTTCCACTGATTGTCAGTGGTGTGACTTCAGGGAAGCTGCTCGATTTCTCCACCAAGGTTTCCTCACCTGTGGAGCGAGTGCAGCGAGGGCACCTATTCATGGGAACCTGATTCACCTGGCACCGTGGTGAATGTGCAATACATGTCTGCTGCTGGGTGGTGACTGATGGGGAAGGTCTGACAATGGCTCGTTGAGGGCATGTAAGGAAAATGGGCTGGCTGGAGCACAGGCCACCCAGGAGAGGAGAGCCGGACAAGGCTGGGCCTGGGGAAGGGAGCCCCAGTGCCCTCCATCATTCCAGAGAGGCAGATGTGGTCGATGTGGCCAGAGCTGCCTGTGGCTTGGCAGCTTCTCCTCACTGGCCTCATCTGGTCCTTCATAGAGATGCTGAGACTGCCCATCCTTAGGAGCTTCAGGGCTGGGGGTAGGTGTTGTGCCCTTAAGATTGCCCTCAGAATGCCACCAGTTGTTCACAGTCAGCCTGCAAGACCCATAGCATGGTGAAATTCTGAGTTGCCAACATGGCACTTGAAAGCAAGACTAAAGGTTAAATTTTGCCTTCCCTGGGTTCCTTTAAAAACGTCTGAGATGGGTGGGGGCTTGGCCTCTCCACATCATTGGGAAAAGGTCATCAGACTCCACTGTCAAGGCAGGAGGGTCGGGGCAGCAGGAAGACCAGGGGTATCCAGGGAGGAGGGGCAGGGGGTGCTAAACAGAGGCAAGAGAGCAGAGTGAGGAGGGGCTGGGGGATGTGACTGTAACTCTAAGGACCCCATTATAGGGAAACATAATACTCACAGGCAGGCACACACCTGGACATGCATTCTTGCACTCATGGGCCCACAGACCATCATCAAGAGGCTCAGAGAGTGGTGAGCCAGCCTGCAGGTTTCTAGAATATTCTCTTATGAGAGTCTCTATCCAGGAGTCTAGGATAGAGAGGATAGTGAGGATATCCACTCTAGGATAGTGAGGATAAAGCAAGGCCCTCTCCTTTACACTTTTTATTTAAGCACATTTGGACAGACTGAGTTTGCCTATTAACTAGAGGTAAAAGGGACTTGGGGCTCAGCCTCTTCTTTGTCCTACGGCTGTGGGCAGGGAAGAAGGAATGAGGGGTAGATAGTACACAACTGAGGTCTGCTTCCATCTTGGGTTCCAGTCTCGAGGCACCAGTTCTGTGTAGGAAACCCACTGAACGGCAGCCTGACCTCATCTGGCATGTGTGGAGTCTGCTGGAGGTCCAGTCCCTGCTCCGTCCTTCCCCACAGCCCCTGCTTAGGTGGGTGCTCAGCCTCTCTGGGGAGAATGCTCTAAGCTTTCTCTTCCACTATTAGCTCCACTCTATTCTTGTTCCCTGGCCCTTCTGCCCCAAACCCTGCAACCTCCTTTTAGATACCCTCTTTTCTGCCTTTCTGCATGGATTAGATCCTTTCTGACTTGGTCCCTCTCCATTGTAACTTACATACAGTGGCATTAACAGAGCATAAATGTACAGCTTGATGGATGGCCACATGTGTGTCTAGACCTATGGAACCACCAGATCAATATTTGAAACATTTCCAGCTCCAAAGTTGGTTCCCTTGTGCCCTTTCCCAATCAATACCATGCCTAGGGGTGACCGCTAGTCTGATTTCTGTCAGCCTAGATTCATTTCACCTGTTCTTGACTTTCATAAAAGTGGTATCAAACATTCTCTTTATGTCCAGCTTATTTTACTCAATATAATGCATGGCAGATTCACCTGTGCAGTTGTGTGTAGCAGATGCTTTGTGTTGTTGTGTTCTAATCACTCTGTAGTGTTCCATTATATGAGTATGCCATGATTTGTTTAGCACCCCTGTTGATAGATGTTTGGGTGTTCTAGTTTGAGATACTATGAATAAAGGACTCAGGTGCATACCTAGTCATTGACACATGCATTTGTTTCTCTTGGGTGGACAACTGGGAGTGGAATTCCTGGGAGACTTGAGTTTTTTTTTTAACTTAAAAAAATTGTTTTTGAGACGGAATCTCTCTCTGTCTCCCTGGCTGGAGTGCAATGGCATGATCTCAGCTCACTGCAACCTCTGCCTGCAGGGTTCAAGCCATTCTCCTGGCTCAGCCTCCCGAGTAGCTGGGACTACAAGCATACAGCACCACACCTGGCTAATTTTTGTATTTTCAGTAGAGACAGGGTTTCACCATGTTGGCCAGGCTGGTCTCAAACTCCTGACCTCAGGTGATCTGCCCACCTCGGCCTCCCGAAGTGCTGGGATTACAGGCGTGAGCCACCATGCCTGGCCAGGAGACTTGGAGTTTTAAGAGGTCAAGTTCTTCCTTCTCACTGGCTAGGCTTTGGGACACAATCGTGTTAATGAAATAGTTGTCCCCACCTCCCAGTGCCCTCCCCTTTCCAGGTGCAGCTTCTTGGGAAGGTCAGGCGCTCTTTTATACTATTGGCTATGAGGAATGGAAGACCCATCCTAGAGGGCTCATGCCTTTAAAGAGCCACTTGAGACTGAGCATGGCGGCTCACGCCTATAATCCCAGGACTTTGAGAGGCCAAGGCAGGCAGATTGCTTGAGTCCAAGAGTTCAAGACCAGGTTGGGAAACATGGTGAAATCCCATCTCTACAAAAAATACAAAAATTAGCAGGGTGTAGTGGCATGTGGCTGTAGTCCTAGCTACTCAGGAGGCTGAGGTGGGAGGATTACTTAAAGCCCGGAGGTGGAGGCTGCAGTAAGCCACGTTCACACCATTGCACTCAAGCCTGAGTGACAGAGTGAGACCCTGTCTCAAAACAGACAAACAAACAAAGAAACATAAAGAGCCACTTGAAGAGGCCTGAAATGCTATGGAGGGAGTCACAGGCTCTTCTTCAAGGCCTGGTAGGAAGGTCAGGAGAGCCTGGGGCCTGGGGCAGCAAGGCAGGAAGTATGCAATTGCACAAGGTGCTGGAGGCAACTGAAGCTCCAGGTTAGTGACCTGTCCAAAGCCACATGACCAATATGTGGCCAGCAGGGATGTCAACTCAGGTGAGTCTTCCTCTAGCCCAGAGCTCTTCTGACCACATGAAGACTGCCCTCTCTGTGGGGAGGAATGTAGAGATAGTCAGGGCTCAGCATTATGGACCCACCAGGTGCTCTGCCCTGTGATCAGCCTCCAGGCAGTTCTTTCTTGGGATCTTCACCCCTCCCTGGCCACCAGCCATGCCTCTGGCCCAGTCCCCTCCCAGGGAGATATTTGCAGGCCCTTGAATAGCCTGAGTCATGGCTGTGAGCTGGAGAAGAGAGAGACAGAGCCTGGGGGCTGGTATCATCCAAGACCCCATGCCAGGACCTGCCAGTGAGCCAGCCATGGATGAGGGGGCAGCACGCAGAGAACATTCCTGGAAAACAATTTGCCCTCAGTAACCCTCTCGGGCTTTCTTGGCCATACCAACACATTTGGTCTCAGGTTGGCAAGGCCTGGGATGGCTGTGAGCATCTGGTGAGGGCTTAGTGGGTCAGGGGGAATGCTGTTTTGGCCTCATGGGAACTGCCAACAGGCATCTCCACTGGAAGGTCCTGGATGGTACCTTCATGATGAAGTTCATGGTGTGAAGACTTTAGGCCGCAGAATTAGAGATTCGCTGACTTTGTTCCAGAGGGGGAGAGAGCCCAGATATATATGTATGCATGTAAGTGTGTATGTCTGAGTAATAATGTGTGTGAGGGTGCATGCATCTATGACTTAGCCATTCATTCATTCTGCAAATATTTACTGTTGCCTATTATGTGCCACTAGAGATTCCACAGTAAATAAAAGAGACAATGTCCCTGTCCTCAAAGGTGTTATCAGACCCAGAGCACACATCTTCATGTGGTACGTGTGTACCTAAAGGAACATGTGGCTGCCTGTGTGTGTGTGTGTGTGCGTCTGAAGAGAGGTCTGAATATCTAAGTTTCTGAGTATGTGTGTGTGTCTAAACATATGAGTCTGAGCATGTGTATGTGAAGGGGAGAGAATTACTCATCCACTTAGAAAGGCCTCTCCCAGAGCAGTTATATTTTCATAAATAAAAATAATCAGATAATGAGTTCATTTCCGATCTCAAGTTTGATGCCAACATTCCAGTGAAACAAGACTCGCTGGCGGGCTGGCTGCACTCTGTGTGGCTTGGATTAGCTGGGGAAAGTGCAGAGGCCAGACCTGCCACTTGCAGACTGTAGGGAGTGGAGGAAGAGAGGGTGGCCTACAACCAAAGGAATGGCAGCATGTGTCTGGGGCTGAGTAGCCCTTCACCCTTACACAGGTATCAGTAGACAACACTCAGACGTAAGTTCAGGCCTTATACCCCCAACAGCCTGTGTAAGGCCTGAACTTCCTCCATTCACTCCTTGGAACCAGTGATGGACAGAGTCTGTGCTGCTTTGTAAATGCAGATGGACCCAGAAGAGATGACCCACTGAGCTGCTATGAATCATGGAAGGCTCAATGAATGACCCTTTCCCTGGGCACCCAGGCCAGAGCTCAGGGTTGCCTGTGGGGAGAACAGTAGCAGGGTACAGAGAGAGGTTGTGACTAGATCCCCTAGGGGAGAGGGATAGAGGCCACAGGCAGACTACAGCCCCTGCTGTCTCCTTGATGTTCAAGGAGTTAAGTTAATGCCTCAGCTTGGCATTCATGGTCTTGCACAATGGCTTTCCCAAACGGATCTGGGCTCTCCTGGTCCACCTCCTCTCGCCTACGCTCCTGCCAGACACAACCATCTTCTACTTGGCCCTTTCTGCCTTTGCTTAGGCTGTTCCTTCTTGGAATGCTTTTCCCCAACTCTGTATGCCCAAATGGATCAGGTCTTGAAGATTCAAATGTCACCCCCTTCACGCAGTCTTCCCGAATTCTGCCAGCTAGGAATGCTTTTTCATATTCAGTGGTGACCGCCTTGTAACAGTGTCCTCCTTTTCCTCCTGGACTCCAAGTTCCAACAGGGCAGGATCTGTACCTCCCTCAGCTGATTTTCCTCCACAAGTCCTAGCCAGCCTGGAGATGGGGCTGCGCCTGCAAGCTGGCAGAAAGGTGAACAGAGCTGGAGTGAGTAGCAACTGTAGGTGGACCTGGGGGGAACCAGTCAAGGTTGTGACTTGAGATATGCCCCTGCTCTGAATTTGAGACCTAATGCCAGACAGGAGTGCCCTGGATTTGGGTAGGGGCTTGGAAAAGGGCACTAAGGGGAGATGGATTGGGAAAGGAGAGGGGTTTTTCTTAGGAGGTATGACTTGGACCCCAAAGCGAGACATCTGTGAGATGTCAGGGTACTACACTGGGGGCTGGGGTGGAGGACTATGGGGATAATCAAGTCAGAGGCACAGGCTGATTGTCTGCAAGTAAGAAAGAGGAATCCACAGAAGTTTTCTATCCATCCATCTGTCCATTCTTCCATCTGTCCATTTCACTATGTACTTACCTGTTCATGCATTCAACAAGCAACATTGAGCATCTACTGTATGCCAAAGCCCCGTGGAGCTTTACATACATTATTTCATCTACTCACAACAGCTATGTGAGGAATGTATCTCAGAGGAGGAGAGTGAGCCTCAGAGAAGTTGAAGGCAATGTTCAGGGTCACAGTCCAATGTCCAGGCTGCTTCTCCAAAGCCTGAGCTCTTCCCACGCCAGTGAAGAACAAATGGCTTATTTCTCAGCCTCTCCCTGGCTTCAGGCTGAGCTAGATCATGGCCCTTGGGCAATATGATGAAGCCTTTTTCTTGTCTGGGAAGTTCAGCCTGTGTCTCCACCCAGGGGCCCCAACCACAATTTGGCCATCAGCCAGCTGTCTTTATCCTCTAACATCTTTGCTAACAAGACCATTTGTAGGGGCAAGCTCCTAACCCAAGGAGCAAAGGTTCACCAGTGGAATTTCTAGCAGAGAGGAAAGCTTTTTTGGGCAGGCACCCTCTTACTTTGCCAAGAGGGAGGGCAATCCTGGCAAGAGGGCCTAGCATGACAGAAAGAGCTGCAAATGTTCTCAAAAATCACCTGGGAGGTTGCTGTAAATGCATATTCTGGGGCCCCATCCCTACAGAGTTCAGTTAAATAATCTGGGATGGGCACGGAAGTCTGAATTTTTAACAAGCCCCAAAGGCTGTTGATGTGGGTTGTCAGAGGACTAACAAGAAATTGACACGAAACAAGACTTCCGTTAATGCACCTGAAGATCACACCAGTATCTTGTGCGGATTCATTTCACAGTTGATTGGCACTCATCTGAATACCGACAATCTTTCAGTCTTTTTTTTTTCTTTTAACACTGTGGATTTCTTGGATTCCACAAGCAGATCCTTACACTGAACCCCTTTCAGACTCATCTCTTTAAATGTGGCCTATCCACCCAGTCTGACCAAACCTTTTTGGATCCCAATTTTATTATTCAGCACATTTCTCACTCTTCTCAGCTTGGATGGTCTGCAAATTCTACCAACCACATATCCACTCAAGTTCCTGATAAACATGTCGAAGGGGCCAGGACCAAAGCCATGTAAGAAGCTCTCGCCACACCACCACAGGTAGGCCTCGAGGCCTAGCCCCTGAGGAGTCACAAAGCCTTCAACCTGAACTGCTCCACCCTCCAGGCCTGCATGGCAGAGGACGCTATGAAAGGCTTGCTGGAATCCAGCCACCGGAGCCTGGCCATTCTAGTGTCCTCCCTCAGCCCATCAGCAGGACACGGAGGCTACCTGGATCAGATGCTGAACTCCTTCATGGCTTACTGCATTTTGCATGGACAAACCCATCCTTTCTCAGTGCATGTCCAGAACTGTGATATCAAGTTCACAGATGGGTAGAGCAGGTTTCTCTCCATACCCCTTCCTGAGACTCAGGCCTCCTTGGTGACTATACTGCAGTTTGGCAATCTCTAGGCCAGGAGACCTATGTATGTATATACCTGTGACCCAGAAGATAGGGTGGAGGTAGGCAAGGAGTAGGCAAGGAGTGGAGAGTTGGGGAGAGGTGAGATACTTGTGGGAATTTGGTTTTCCTTAAGGCTGGAGTTTTGAATAAGTGGTCAGTGTAATTGGCCGTAAGCCTTGGAATGAAACTCCTCCTTTCCCACTGGCAGAAAGGGCTGAGCCGCTGCCTAGCACATCCCAGGCTGGAACTTGAGCCCCGCAGCTGGCTGTGTGCGACGTGGGGAAAGAGGGGAAGAGGGGACTCTAACCGAAATGTTCTGGGCCTGGCTGGGAATGCTGGGCTCAGAAATTTGATCCGGGACTGAAACAACTCCAAATGTTTCCCACATTTCTTGGAAATGGAGGCGTTCTCACCAGAACCTGGGTTTTCTTTTGAATAACACTTTCCCCTAAATCTGTCCCCCACCCTGACAGGGTGGGAGTTGAGGCAGGAAGCAAGCATTGACCACACCATCAGCAATCCTGGGCTGTTTGTCTCCGAAATTACCATCAACCACTAGAAGGGAAAAGTGAGGAGGCTTTGCAGAAGAGGTGCAAGAACCATCCAGCATCCCCAGCTCACGCTGCTGGGCTGCTGAGGTCCAGAGATTTATGTTCCTCTCTCTGCCCTGGTTCTAAAGCTCCTCCTCTGAGTTCAAGCTGAGTGGAACTGCCTCCTGCCCTCCGAGGGCAGCTGTCCTGCAGCTCGCCCCTCCCCTGGCTGTCCACACCTTTGGCCTCTGCTGCCTGACTCCTGCTCTTTCAGGCGCCATGGGAGAGAGAGGCCTGACCCCTGGATTTTCACTGCCACCTCTTAGTCATTAGCCTGGCGCCTGAGGCCCTCCTCACACCCCAGGCCATGCCTGGGGCTGGGAGCCCTTTGCTGCCCACATCTGCCCCTCTCAGGAGCTGGAAGAAGCCACTGCTATGATAGAAGTTTCCATCGGAAAAAGGAGAGAACGTGAAGGTTGCAGAAGGAGGAGAAAACAAAGCCTGTGTCCATCTTTGCCCATGTCCAGATCTGCGGCCAGACAATCGCCCCTCAGGGGTTCAGCTTTGAGTCACAGCTGTGTCTGCCTTGGGGAAGGAGGAACGGCCTCCCCCAACGCCTGGTTTTCCATGAGGTAGAAATGGGGCACCTAAGGAGAGGCATGCTCAGTAGCAGACCCCCCTTCATACATATTATGCCCCCCAAGAAAGCGGGGGGCCTGGGTTCAGGTCCACTTTGTCACGAGCTGACTCCGGGGGAGAGGCTCCCACCTAGGCTTCTCTCTCTTGTCGATGTGGACTGTGTGGGTGCACAGGGTCATGCCAGGGGTTCCAGATGCTGTAGGACAAGCGTGGCTCATCCTCGAGAGCACCAAGTTTACCAGACTATAGGAAGAAAACCACTGTCATTTTTATATTGAAGTAGCCATGTGTATATTATGAAGGAGGATGCAAAACACATGTCAATTTTTAAGAAAGCACCACTTTTCCAACAAATCTCACTGTTGGAGCCCCTTGAAGCTACTCCCTCAGATGCTCACTCTCCACTCCCTTCAAATACACCAGCCCTCTGTGCCTCAGTTTCTTCAGCTGAGAAGTGAGACAGTGTTAACTCCACACATGAGGAGAGGCTGGTGGGGCTGGGTGGAGGTAGGGTGGGACGGAGCCAGGCGGAAGCAGGCCTTTCCTGCTCCTGGGCCTGCAGCTTGCAAACCCCAGTGCGGTGTCCCCAGAGGAAACCTTCATTGAATGGGTCACTGGGCTTCCCCCAGCTGAGCGGGGTGTGATGATCTCCAGCTCTTGGCCGTGTGCCCGGTCACCCAGATCCCAGCGGCCTGGAGACTTCCTGCCTGAGCCTCTTCGGACTGAGGCTCCCAGGGCAGGTACAGCATCTCCATCAGGGGACAGCCCTGAGGCAGGGCACAGGTATGTGGGCAGGGACTGGGCACCCTCAAGCACCCATCCTACCTGCTCCTTTCATTCACTGGCCCTGGAGAAGCTGGGGGAAGAGGGTTTGAGGGGAGGGAACAGGGCATTCCTTCTTCTGGAGGCTCAGAGCATCAGGAAGAAGGTTGTGAGCTGCCAACATGCTGCTGAAGCTGGCCGGTACTGAGATTAGCCTGGCCCACATCAGACTTCGCAACATGGAAATCCCACCCAAAAGGGTGGATTTCTTTTCTTTATTTTTGACGGAATCTGACTCTATCCCCCAGGCTGGAGTGCAGTGGTGCAATCTTGGCTCACGGCAACCTCCACCTCCCAGGTTCAAGCAAGTCTCCTGCCTCAGCCTCCTGAGTAGCTGGGATTACAGGCATGTACCACCATGCCCAGCTAATTTTTGTATTTTTAGTAGAGACGGGGTTTTGCCATGTTGGCCAGGTTGGTCTTGTACTCCTGACCTCGAGTGATCTGCCCACTTCGGCCTCCCAAAGTGCTGGCGTTAGAAGGGTGATCCACCGTGCCTGGTCTGGAATTGGTATTTCTCTTTAAAAATTCAGGCCTGACCAGCTTGGCTTATATGGCACTCATGAGCCACAGTGTGCAGTGACTGTCCTATTGACAGCAGGCTTTACCATAGGCCCCACGGCCCCTAATGCCCCATGCGAGGCCCCACTGTCCACTTCTCCCATTCCCATCACCTGCTGGCAATTGTGGGCTGGAGTGTGTGGTCTCTGATGTCATCTCCCGTGAGGAGAGATGTTTGGTCAGCTGGGGCATGACACCCACAGCCCAGAGAATGCTCTTTGAAAGTCAGAGCCTTTCTGACCCTCAGGCATGGCTGGTGAGAGGTGGGTGGCGAGGGAAGGCCCCAGAGCCTCCTCTTCCCACTCCCATGGGGCACCATCAGCCCTTCACATTGCCCTGGGCTTTGGAGGCACCTGCGGCTGCAGGCAGAGAGCCCTGAGGGAGCTACAGTTCTGCTGGGGCTGCTGGAAAGAAACATGTCCCATCCCTTCAGCCCGTGACCCTGGTGACTGGCATCCCCCACACTGCCCCAAGCGGGTGAGCTGTCAGCACTGACACCCGCCTCTGCAGATCTCCCAGGCAGCTTCCCTGAAGGCCAGGAGCTCCCACTTCCCAAACATCTCCAGGCTGTGGGTGGCCAGGGGGTGAGGCCAGGGGGCTCTTTGTGTCTCTGCCTTTTCCAGACACTGACACTGCCAACCTTGTCATTCATTCATCACATAATTGTTAGGTGCTTACTGTGTGCCATCTAAGATGTGAGGCACCCCTTCTGACTGTGTGACCTCAGGCAAACCACAATCCTTGCACCTTACCTCTCTTATCTGTAAAACTTGTTTATGACAGTATCTGATTTAGGAGGTTGTTATGAGGATTACATGAGATGATATATGTCTCCCAGGCTGGGCGTGGAGCCGGTACACAGCAAGCACTCAATAGATGTTGCCCATGTCACAGATACTATTACTAATAAGAACGGGTCAGCTTCCTGCCCCCTTGGTGTCTCCCGGTCTCTGGCCTCCATTCTCGGCTTCTGTCCCTCTTCTTCCTCCCTGCTCTCCGCAAGCGCCCCCAAGTCTGCACCCTGAAGCCGGACTGCGGCCTCCCTGGGGTCCCAGGCCCGCAGGCGGCCCCCACCAGCCTCCTCCAGGTGCACAGAGACCCCATTCTCCGGGGGTGCGTCCCTTCACTCGCTCCGGGAGGGACCCTGCCTGGTGACCTCGCGACCCCGCCGTTTGCGCGGGTAAAGAGGGGCCTTTTGTTCCCTGGCCGGGCCCGCCAGGCCCGCGCGGCTCCCGCCCTAATCCGGCTAATTACCGTCCACACGGCGGCCGGGGCGCGCGCTCGCCCACCACTTTCCCACGGCCGCGAAGAAAGCCCCTCAGTGCGCCCCGGGAACAGAGCAGCGATTCAGCTGCGCCCTGTGGCCTGCTGCCGCCGCGGCCACCCTTCACTGCATCTTCTGCCGTTCCCTTGTCCTCTGCCTCTGTCTGTCGGTCTCCGGGCCTTCCACCCACCGGCTGTTTCTCTTTTGGTCTCCCTCTCTGTGTCTCCCCATCTTTCTCCCTCTGTTTTGATCTTTGTCTCTCCCAGGCGTTCTGTTCTCTGCCCCATTCTCTCTGCCCCTCTGCTCCGAGGCCTTCTGCCTCTGTGTCTCTGTCCCCTGGGCCTCTCCCATGGCCGAGGTTCAGCCTGCCCCTCACTGGCTCCACGTGGGGTCCCAGCTTAAGCTGAGCATCAGCTTCCCTAGCCCAGTAGCCGCAGGTCTCTGTTCTCTCCCTCCTGGTGACCCCAGGGTCCTGGCCCCTTCTAAGGAAACCAAGGAAGCTCTGGAGCTGGCACGCCTCCTAAACAATTTTTGGGGAAGCTTCACAACAGAGAAGTGCCTCAAGATGTCCAGTGCTGGTTGTTGGGGGAGGGGCAGGGAGGGCTCCTGCAGCAGCTCCTGATGGTGTGCTGTGGCCAGGTCAGAAAGGGGAGCCACTCTGAAGTAATCTCAGCCTTGGGGACAGCCAAGGAGAGAGTCTGGTTTGTGCTTGACTGGTTCCAGACCAGCCACCATAGAGTCCAGACAACTGCTTTTCCAGAATTCACTGTGAGTATGTGTCTAAAGGGTGCTGGACAGGCCACAGAATGGGTCTTTTGGGCAGAAGAAATTCATTCATTCATTCATTTTAGGGCCCAAGAAATACATTCATTCATTCATTCATTCATTCACTCAGCAAGTATTTGTAGAATGTTTACTGTGTGCCAGAGATTGTTCTAAGCAGCAAGGAGAAAACCATGAACAAAATGAAGATCCCTGTGCTACATTCTAGCAGAGAAGGCACATGGGTGAAAGGTAGGAGAAGCAGATTGACAGATGGTGGGAAGGGCTAAGGAAAAATGCAAAACCAAGAGGAGGCTGGCCGTCGTGGTGGCTCACACCTGTAATTCCAGCACTTTGGGAGGCCGAGACAGGTGGATCACCTGAGGTCAGTAGTTTGAGACTGGCCTGGCCAACATGGTGAAACCCCATCTCTACTAAAAATACAAAAATAAGCTAGCCATGGTGTCACACGCTTGTAATCCCAGCTACTTGGGAGGCTGAGGCAGGAGGATGACTTGAACCCAGGAGGCGGAGTTTGCAGTGAGCCAAGATTGTGCCACCACACTCTAGCCTGGGCAACAGAGCAAGACTCTATCTCAAAAAAAAGAGAGAAAGAAATAAAGAAATAAAGAAATAAAAAGGAGGAGTCAGGAGCTAGGAGAAAGGGGGTCAGAGGTGGCCTATCTGGGTCAGTGACACTGGAGCAAGACCTGAAGTAATGTCAGGGTGTCCTCCCTCCAGGGCAGTGGCTGGGCTTGCAGGCAAGTTCCCACCAAAGCTGCCAGGTGGCTCTGCCCAGTGCCCTCAAGTCCCAGTTGCTGGGAGACGCCAAGACCCACTGAGGCCCGGTGGTGGCCCCCAGCTCACCGAGGAGCAATGGCTGGGAAGAGGTTGGCTGAAAGACTTGTGCTGCAGGAAAACTCCTCCTGTCCCTCATTTTGCTTTTGCTTTTTCCTCATCACTGTCAGGGGGGTTCTGGCAATGATAACCTTTGAATGAATAGGCCACAAATAAACCCCACAGCCCCATGGGAGAGGTCCTGACCAGGGCCTGGTGGTCTGTGTCCTAGGGAGAAGTAGAGCCCTCCTGTCTGCAGAGAAAGCGAGGACTTCTTTACATCAAGGTAATCAAGGGAGAAGGATTAGTGAGTTTTGTGAGCTCATAAATCACAAAACAGCCCAGTGGTGTTGTGGGTGTCCAAATCAGGGGGGCAAGAAAGATAGAAAAGGGCAAAAAACAAGCAAACAAACAAACAAACAAAAACACTCTGGTGGGGTCATGTTGGCCTCGGACAAAGCAAGAGAACCTGGGGCATAGCCAAGGCGGGACTAATGGAAACACCGTAGGACCCACAGGTACTGGGGCTGAGATTTAGGGCACTGAGGGAGTTTGACAGCCAGCCAGGGGGCGCCATCATGAGTGTGTTGGCTACATGTGGTTTGTGTGTGGCATATAGGAGGATGGAGTAGACCCATGTGACCTTCCTCAACCTCTCCCAGTAGCTCGCTCCCCTGCCCTCATTGCCCCATCTGGCAGAGCCTGGTACTGGCTGAACTACCACTGAGCCTATGTGAGCCCTCATCCTGCCAAGCCAAGGTGGGGCTGGTCAGGTTTAGGGGCCCAGACACCTTCAAAACTGGACCTTTTTCCCATGGGTTGTGCTACTTGGGACTTTGAGAGGCAGACAAGTGCCACAATTCTGTGTAGGGCTAAATGAAGGAATCCCCAGCTGGGTCTGGGAGCCAGTGTGTTCCTTCATGGCCGTGACCCTCACTAACTGGGGGCCATAAGTGCACCATTCGCCTTCTCTGGGCCCCACTTTCCGCACTTGGAGAAAAGGAATGATACTAATAATCATCCCTCTTCACAGGGTTACAGTAAGAATAAATGAGACTGGGATGGAAAAGGCATTCTGTCCGCCAGTGACCTCATCTTGTTTGACCAATACATGTAAAATTTTGACCTATTAGTCACACATATAATCGAAACAAAAGTTTATACTTGTCTGTCGTATTCTGTTGAATGCATTGATCTGGTCTATCCTGTTCTGTTTCTTTCTATTTTTAAAAAAAATCACAGATCATAATGCATTGGGTCTTGAACTACAGTTTGAAAAACACTGTCATAAACTGTGGAATGGGATATAAAAGCATTTATGGTTTTACCACCAAGAGAGCTTGCTGGAAGTGCTGCCTGGAGTAGCCTTGGGAGCTGCCACCCTAGGCACACCAACAGTGACCCCAGTGACCCTCATCACTGGTGTTATGTGGGCCTGCTTCTCTGTGGTGGACTTGAACCTAACTGCTCCAGCCATCTCCCCTGCCTGCCTGCCAAGCCTCCCTGTTGACTGTAGTCAGCTTCATGCCAAAGGCCAGACATGGCCTGCCAGACTTGGATGGGACCTTAAGGGTCACCTCATCTCTCACTTTATATAGGAGAAAACTGAGGCCCAGCCAAGGAAAGTGATTTATTCAGTGAATGGGTGGCAGAACCAGAACTAGAGTTCCGATGTCCCTCTGTCAGCCCAAGGCTTGTTTTCATTACGGCCTTGTTATCTGCCTGATTGCAAACCCAGTCCCTCCTTCTCTCTACCTCTTGGGTTTGGGAACCGCTCCTGGCCTGAGTAGAGCAGGAATAAAGCAGCAGGGCCAGTCTAAAGTCTGTACATACTAACCACGTGGCCAAAGGCAGGCCTGTTAATACTTCTAAGCCTCAGTCTCCTTCTCTATAGAGTAGGAATGATGTTTTCTGCTCTTCGTAACACTCAGGGTTGCTTTGTAAATTAAATGAGATAATATGCGTCAAATAGGGTTTGAAAAACCTTTTAAATATGCTTAAAATGGAAGGGTTCTTGAGAGTTGGGGTATGGTTGAATAGCTGAAGCATAGGGGTTTTCTTAGGTGGGTGAAATTATTCTGTATGATATTGCAGGTGGATAACTGACACTATGCACTTGTCAAGACCTGTAGAAATGTATAGCATGAAGAGTACATTTTTACACAAAATAAAATAATCATTTAGGAGATCAGAGGATCCTAAGATGGAATGTAAAATGTGACAAAACTATTTAACTGGATTAAAAACATGTAAAACAACTTCACTGAAGTCGGGGAGGGGTAGGAGTTTCTGATCTAAGTAGCTTTGGAAATGAGTGGAGTGTATAAGACTAAAGACTAAAGAAATTGTGCCTAAACACTGTACTCTAGTTGATAAAGTTGCTTCTCACGGAGTGTGGTTAACAATTCCATTACCACTATACATGTATATTGGAATTGAATGAGTAAGTGAATGGATAGTGGATGGTAACAGACAGGTGTCTCACTGTGGGAGTGGAAGGTTACAGACAGGCAAGGGGAGAAGGCTAGAATGATCCTTGTGATAATTTATTAGAATTGTAATATTAGTATGAAATCAAGTTTAATATAGATACAGATAGTGACATATAGAAATATTTATATGTTTGTGTATATCTTTTGTGATATACATACAGGTTAGTAGACACACATGTATTTCTATGCTCTGTCAGCTAAGAGGGCCTAGAAGCAATGACAGCCCAGTAGCAATGAGCACACTTAGTGCTCAGATTTCGATTTCTAATATCATTCTCCAATTAAAAAAAAAAACCCACAAAAACCAGGGCTTCTTGCAGAAATGGCTGATTCTAGGATTGGAACGGGAAATGTACAAGATATACATGGAACATCTTGTAGTGCCAGAAGGTAAGGAAGATCCAAGGAAGAAATAATGGGAGTATGTCAAAGGGACACAGGAGACAACTGGTAGAGCTCCAGTGGCTAAAGCTGGAACAAATTGAGCAATAAAATAAATACAGTAGTATTGGATTATTACTCAAAATATGGGAGAAATATCCTGGCTCTCACCTGTAATCCCAGCACTTTGGAAGGCTGAGGTGGGCAGATCACAAGGTCAGGAGATCAAGACCATCCTGGCTAACACAGTGAAAACCCATCTCTACTAAAAATACAAAAAATTAGCCGGGTGTGGTGGCAGGTGCCCGTAGTCCCAGCTACTCAGGAGGCTGAGGCAGGATAATCCCTTGAACGCAGGAGGCAAAGTTTGCAGTGAGCCAAGATCATGTCACCACGCTCCAGCCTCAGTGACAGAGCAAGATTCCATTTCAAAAAAAAAAAAAAAAAAAAGAGAAATATCCATGAGTTCAAACTTATATAAATAAATGACTATATAGAGAAAAGGGGGAGAAGATACAAAAATCCAGAATTGCAGATGATATTCACTGCATATCAAGGATGAGCATAGCTCCCTGCTCCTTAAATGTGGACTCCACATAGCCACTTACTTCCAAACAGTATACACAGGAAGGGGAAGAAAGAATAACTTCATAGTGGAGAAACTTGACAAACACTACTTCTGTTAACTGTGAACACAGTTAACATCGACAGTGACAGGTCATGGTGGTGGTGTATACCCTTTATAGGATGTAATGAAAGTTCACTTCACCTCTGAGGTCTTCCTCCCTCAAACCCCTAACCTAAAACATCAGACAAATTCCAGCTGAGGAACATTCTACAAAATACCTGACCAATACTCCTCAAAATCGTCAAGATTATCAAAAACAAGAAAAGTCTGAGAAACTGTCAGACTTGTCACAGCCAAGGGAGGCCTAAGAAGACATGATGGCTAAATGTAATGCTGCATCCTAGAACAGAAAAAGGATATTAGGTTAAAAAAGAAACAAACAAACAAAAAAACAAGGAAATCTGAATAAAATATGAACTTATACTTTAATAATAATGTTAATCTTATAGGGCTGATATCAATAGTGGTTTATTAATTGTGGTAAATGTACCATACTAATGTAAGATGATGATAATGGGGAAATTGGGTGTGGAGAATATGGGAACACTCTATATTATCTTTGCCATTTTTCTTTAAATCTAAAACTTTTCTAAAATAAAAATTTTATATCAAAAATGGAAAACCTTACATTGGTAATTATTCACAACTTATGGCTAAGACAGGTGGAATTAGGAGAATGCCCTGGGAAGGTTTCAAGGAAGTATAAGGGAGGATTTAGGGAATTGCTTAGGGGTAAGAAATACAGTTTGGGAGACAGGGCCGCGAGGAAGCTGGGTGCATGTCTCAGACGGAGGAGGTGTCAGAGGGAAAGGATCGTTGGGACAGGGTGTCTTGGGACCCTTCCCTGACCTGGGAGGGCTTCTGGAGGAGGAGGTGAGTGGGTGGGGAGTGACGGCCTGGCTCTTTGCTCTCCTACCTTATCCTGACCCACCCTGCCACACCTCTGGGGCCAGCCCTGCTCCTCATCTGGAGGCAACCCATCAGAGGAGTTAAAGGGTCAACTCTGGAATTGGAAAAGCTGGCCACTCACCAGTGTGTGACCTTGGATAAGGCTCACACCCTCTCTCAGCCTCAGACTACTCAGCTACAAAAAGTGGTGAAAAATCTGTGTCAGAGGGTTGTTGCAAAGGTAAGTTGAAATAATGCCCACGACGGCCAACACCTGAGACACACGGGGGACTTGGTGAGTGTTACAGTCAATGTATCTTCCCTTTAGTCTACGTTGTTTGAGCAAGATCAAACAGTCAGCCACTTCGCCCTCATACCTGGAATCCAGCCCTTCCTCTGGATCCCAGGCCCAATGTGGCAGTTTTAAAACCTGGCCCCCAAGTTCCAACACTCTTTGCATCTAGAGGTCAGCTTTTTTGAGACAGAATTTCACTCTTGTTGCCCAGGTCGAAGTGCAGTGGCACGATCTCTGCTCACCGCAACCTCCACCTCCCGGGTTCAAGCGATTCTCCTGCCTCAGCCTCCCAAATAGCTGGGATTACAGGCATGCACCACCACACCAGGCTAATTTTTGTATTTTTAGTGAGATGGGGTTTCTCCATGTTGGTCAGGCTGGTCTTGAACTCCCAACCTCAGGTGATCCGCCCGACTCAGCCTTCCAGAGTGCTGGGATTACAGGCATGAGCCACTGCGTCCAACCTAGAGGTCAACTTTATATCCCCTCCTGTTGAATCTGGAATATGTAACTGCTTCACATAATAGAATATGGCAAAAGTGATGCTGCTGTCAGCTCTGGGCCTAGGCTTTCAGAAACTGTCATCTTCTACTTCCTGTCTCTTGGGGTTTTCACTCTTGGAATCCAGCCGCCTTACTGAGAGGGAGGCTGAGCAGCCCGTGGAAAGGCCCATATGGAGAGGAACGGAGGCCCCAGCTCTTAGCCCTGGCTGAGCTCCCAGCCAGCAGCCAGTTCTCGCTGACTGCCTGAATCATCTTACAAGTGAGCCCTCGAGTCCCCAGATGAGCTGCCCCCGCTACTGCCTGGCAGAGAAGAAATGAACCTTCCTACCATGCCCTGCCCGAACTGCAGATTTATGAGCGAAATTAATCATTGATGATATTTTAAGCCATTAAGTTTTGGAGTTACGAAGCCATAGTAACCTGAACATCTGCTAACTGGGTCCAGGACTGTTACTATTCCTCCACCTCCTCCTCCTCCTCTCCGCCGTGTGCTTGAGTTGTGATGTGGGTTGTGGTGTGGTGGTTTAGTAGGTGGGCACTGAGCCACACTACCTGGGCTCAAATCCTGACTCTCACATATCAATCGTATGACTCTAAGCAAGCAATGTAGTCTCTCTGTGCCTCAGTTACCGTGTCTGTAAAATGGGGGTGACAGTAGATAGTACAGAATTGTTGGGAAGATTAAATGAACTAAGCAACATAAAGCACATAGAAAAGCACCTGGCATGTGCACAATTATTCTGCCAGGCCAAGGCCCCAGCCCTCCTGGGTTCTGGGGTGCTGACTCACTGGGGCCTCCGTCATTTGAGATGATCCCTACCTGGCCACTTGAGGCCCCAGACTTCCCAGGTGCCACCAGCCTCTGCCTCCTCGGACTATCACTCTTCCTGCTGGTGCCAGGCTCTGGCCATGAGGCCAGCCTTACTCACTCCCATGACACTTCCAGCTCTGCCCCCTGGTTCCTCCCTGCACTGCTGTAATTCTGACTTCCTTTTGGCTGGGCTGTTGGAGAAAAAGAGAGAGTGGTGAGGTGGAGGTAGAGACCCCCACCATAGAGGGTGGTGCACTGATGGGTGTGTTGTGGGGGGACTAGCGAGAAACACACGCACAATATGAGCAAGGCCTGCCGTGGAAAGCCAGAGAATTTTCACTAAACCTTTCTTAGGAATTGCATAATGGCACATGGCAGATTCCCAAGGAAGCTAGGGTTGTGTCTTAATTAGGCTTTGCCAGAGAAAAATGAACGTGCTCTAAGACACTTTCCCACATATGTGTTCGTGCAGTTTGTGAGAACTCAGAAATGCTTTGCATCCAGGCTGTGCCCAGGACTCAGATTTCACTAGCTCCAGGGGTTCTCTGTTGCAGCAGGAACACAGCGGTCTCCTCATTAGAGCTTTTCAAACCAAGGTGGACACTGAGGAAGGGATTGAAAGTCCCCTGGGGCAGAGAGATCTTTGAAAGGGGGAGCCACGAGGAGCAGAGAACGGTGACCTGGGGGGCGTCTGTGGGGACAGCCTAAGTTCCGGAGCTTGCTGGTCCTGCAGCGCTACTTAAAGATCACCGCACCATCTCCAGTGATTCCCCAAGCCTGCCCTGCTGCTTCCAATTCCCCCAGTGGGCCTGGAAGAATGACCCACTTCATGCTGGGAAAGCCACGCTGATGCTGTTGACTTGCAGGAATAGAATTTGGAACCGTATCCCTCCCTCCATACCCTCACAGGAGACAGAAAGCAGGGAGGATTGAGAGGATCTGGGCACACGGGGGCTGCTCAGGAAGCAGGAGGGGGCTGATTGCAGGGAGAGAGAGGCAGGAGTTCACCTGGGAGAGGAGATGTGTGGAGCAGGCTTGCCACAGCACCACCTGGCCACATGATCCTAGGTGGAGTCTCAGGAATCCCATTTCTGGAGGTATTCAGGCCACGTTGAGTGTGTGGGGAGTGTGAGGCGGAGAGAGCCCTGAGTCAGAATCCACACCATGCCACTCACCATGGTGACGACAGCAGGCACATTCCGACAGGGACAATATTGATTAGTTCAGTAGTTCCTGACCTATCTGGATGCAGAGTTGAATCTCCTGGAGCCTTAAAAAGAAAACAAAAAACGATGCTGGACCCCACTGCAGGCTAATGGAATCCAGTGGGGGCCTGACGCTATCCAGGTGACTGATGGCCAGGCAGGACTGAGGACTGCGGGATTGCACTCGTTAGAGGGCCCCCTCCCCTAGTGCCTTCCACTGTCCCCACAGCCGTGCTGAGGTGAGCAATCAGGCTGCTGGGTGGAAGGAAGGAGGTCCTCAGTCCCCTTGGGGCAGGATGGAGGCAGATGCCTCTCCAGCTGCTGCTGGCCCCTGGCAGGGCTCAGAGGATGCCCCTGCATTGAGTGAGGACTCGTGCTTTCTGTCTCCCAGGACCCTCACGTCCTTCAGCCTCTGGTGCCTTTGGGGCACCTCTGTGGCCAGGGTGGCTGGGTGGCCTCCGTGTGCTCCCCAGCCCTGATTCCACCAGCCCTGTCAGCCTGGCACGGCCTGGGTCTCCTCCCAGGTCTGGTGTGCAGCTGGCATGAGGCCTAGAATCTGTCAGCGGCTTCATTGAGATGCTGCCCCAGCTCTGCCCTAGTTCAGGGTTTCAGAGCCTTAAGGCACGCATCCCAGTCTTTTCCTGCTCCCTCTGTCACCCTGGAAACAGGTCTCAGTTTCTGGGGGTCCAGGGTGGATGGTGGGGTTGTCCCCATAGGGCAGGGTAGGGCATGAGTGGAGGGCAGTGCTGGCTGGGTGAGTCGGGACAGACCTAGCGGAACCAAGGCTTGGCAGGGTGTGGGGGCTGGGGAGGGCCAGGGCAGGCCCACGCTGAAGAAAGGGCCCTTTCCGAAGTTCACCGGCATAAAGGGAATTTTTTGTTGTTGGTTCGTCTTCCCTGGTGAGGGTGCCTTCTTCTAATTTACACAAAAGTATCGTATGTGTTAATGGTGGCCAGGTGTGTGGAGCCTGTCTCGGGTTCCCTGGGCATTTCCTGAGCCCAGAATCTCTGTCACACCCACCTGGTCAGTGATTTATCTGTGGGAAAAACCTGGCAGCTTGTGGAGTTCTGGCAGCTTGTGGGGTTCGGCCCTTGAATCTCCTGTGTTGGGTGACTCTGGATGTGCCCAGCCCCACCTCCAAGATAAGGAGAGACAGGACCTTCTCCTCCCAGACTCCCAGCCAGCCACACTCCCCTTACCAAGCCCCAGAGGGGAGAACGGTGCACAGCTGTGTGGAACCTGTCTGGCATTCTCTGGGCTTTCCCAAGCCCAGAATCCCTGTCACAGCCACCTGGTCAGTGATTTGTCCATGGGAAAAACCGGGTAAGCACTAGAAACCCTGCTTCATTCTTCTTGCCCCGACTCTCCTGGACTTTCTCCCCGCAAAATCTGAACTTACACACTTCCCACAGCTTCATGAGGTTTCAGGGGAGGTTGAAGACCCTGCTCTGGATGTGAAGTCATTCGGCCTGGGCTCTGGTCCCAGCTCAGCTGCTCCTGCATTCCCGCAGTTCCCAGGGCCCCTATTTGCCCATCTGGAGACAGGGCCTTGCCCTTCCCTGCCAGGGCTGCAGGTGAGCGTGTGAACTGGCACCTGGCTGGCCCACTGGGGTCCCCTCAACTCTGAGTGAGGTACATCAGTGGCTGCTGTGGGTGCTTGCCGAGGTCTCTTCACAAGCCCATGATGCAGATCCCAGCTGCTATGGGAGAGTTGGCTACTGAGGCTCACTGCTGCCTGCCTCTCTGAAGAACTGTCCTGTCTGTCCAGCTGGGAGATTATCCCCTCCCAGATGCCCATCCCCCAACTTCATCCCCATCCCCAAAAACCAATGTCTGCCCCAAGGTAGCAGAGGCCAGCCCCTTTGCCCTCAGGTGAGACGGACCAATCGCACAGTGCTCCCAAGCTCCTTGGGATCCAGCTGAAGCTAGAGGCCACATCTTTGCCTTGGTTTCTCCCTGGCCCCGTCCCGCTTCCCTCACTGCCCTGTTCCTGAGAACACTCCTCAATAAACCACATTCACTGGGTCCCCTCCCAGGCTCTGCTTCTAGGATGGCAGGCGTGGCCTATAAGAACTCTAGGGCCCTGTGGCTCCAGGAGCACCTGGCCCTGGTCCAGCGATGAAGCAGGTCAAGGCACTAGCTGTCCTTGGCTGCTGGAGCTCAGAGTGGGTGAGGGAAGGATGGCAGCTCAGGAGCCTGAGCTAGGGGCATCGATCTGTGCAGGGAAGGCAGGCTGGAGGAGCAGCTATCCAGCCTCACTCACCGTTTCCCCAGCCCCCACCCTGAGCCTGGCCCCTGGGAGCCACATTTATTAGTCCTGTCTTACAGAGGTGGCCGCCAAGACCAGATAGTCACTAAGTCTCTAAACCGTAGGGGACCCAGTAAATTGAGTGCCTCTGCTGGATTCCAGTGCCTGTGTCTCGCTCACTGCCCCGGGTAGTTGCACAGTGTCTGCCCTGGAGGCATTGGCAGAAGCCAGGGCCTTGGCAGGAAGGAACTGGGGGAAAACTGAGTACTGGGTCTCCCCTGGTGTGGGGAAAGGAGCTGACCGCATTAGAATGGCTGGAGCAGCTGGCCCGACCCATCTGGCGGGCAGGCGGATTGGGAAGTTGGGGAGCAAGCTTCCTGCAGAACTTCCTTCCCTTTTCTTGCCAGGAGGAAGGGGTCTTACAACTTCCCATCCTCATGCTGACTCTACCCCTCCCTGCATGTGCATGGCTGGGTGGCTCAGTGTTGAACACAAAGGCAGGGGTACAATGGGAACATTTCAGGCACCATCATTGTTGAAATTACAGACACTCTCAGGATAGAAGACTTCTTGAGGCTCTCTTCATATCACCAAGTCATGTACACCGTGCCCTGATCTCAAAGAGCAGGGAAGGCCTTTGACACTTGGACCATTCCAACCTCCTCCTTCCACACCCCTGCACACACCACAGCCTGCCTGAACATTGGGACACTCCCTGGGCATTTGGAGAATGGGAGTCTGGAAGAGCCTCAGGGGAGAGGCCAGCTGCCCTAGCAGAGAGGGCTGAGGCCAAGGAGGAGGAGGAAGTGCTGCATGCTTTAATGACCCGTTCATATTCCCATTCATGTTGGCTGGGCTTGCATTGACACTCCTGGGCCAGCGCAGCTGGTCACTTATGTGCTGCAGCCACTGCTTCCTGTGCTCAGCTGGTGGTGAGGCTGCAAAGGCTGGGGTCGCCAGCACCAGCGGACACCCTGGCCCCAGCAGCTGCTCTGATAAGCTCAGGCTTGGCCAGCGGAAGGAGGGTGGTGGCCCCTGGCTCTGCAGCCTGGCCCAGAGAGCTGTGGCCATTGTGCTATCTTGCGTGTTTACTCCACACCTTCCTTCTGCTCACTGCCAGGAAAGCTATGGCTCTCTGGACTCCAGGGAGGGGCAGGGCATGTTTAAATGAGTGGCTTTTGGGTTTGTGAAAGCCTCCAGCGCAAGGGCACACATGAATGGCGAGGGGGGAGCTGATGCAAGTCTTCTGGGGGCAGCTTAGCAATGTGGATCTCAAACCCTAAAGATGTGCATGCACATGCAGGGAGGGGTAGAGTCAGCAATCTACCAGGAATTGATCCTAAGGAAATAATATTAAGTTCATACAAGGTGTGAGTATAAGGACACTTATCCCAGCCTTGTTTACAACTAATACCAGTCAATGGCAGATTGCACATTCACATAGTTGAGCGCGTGGCAGCCATTTACACAGTGATGAAGTTATCAATAAAGCTGCCATGAACATTCTGGTACATGTCTTTTGGTGGGCATATGCACACCTTTCACTTGGGTACATACCTAGGATGGGTTCATAGGATTATGTGTGTTCCATTTGAGTTGATGCTGCAAAGCAGTTTATGAGACTCCCACCACCAGTTTATGAGAGCTTCAACTGTCCTGACAAAGATGTCAACGCGTGGTATTGTCAGCCTGTATCACTTTGGCTCTTCTAGTGAATGCATAAAAGTGTTGCATTGTGGTTTAAATCTGCATTTCTAAATATATGCAAACAGAAAAATGGATAAACAAATTGGAAATCTACATGGCAATTAAAAAGAATGAACTATGGATTCATGCAACTACATGAATAAACCTCAAAAATCAATTATACTAAAATGTGTACACAAAAGAGCACATACTGTACGGTTCCATTTACAAGAACTGCCAAAACAGGCGAAAGTAAGGTGATAGAGGTCAGAACCATTGCCTGCTCTGGGATGGGGAGGTATGGACTAGGATGAGGGAAGAGGATAAGGGAACTTTCTTGAGTATTGGAAATGTTTGAAACCTTGTTCTAGGTAGTGGTTTAAAAGTGTATATACATGTACAATTTTATCAAACTTATCTTTGCATTTTGTTGTATATAATGTATACTTACATAGAAAAAATTTAAATGTATACTAAAAGGGGGAAAATAATGTAGATCTATATTGATTAATCTGGAATTATGTTCAAAATAAAGTAAATGTAAAAAGCAGCTTGCAAAATTCTATGGACATCTAGGGCTTCCCTCATGAGCTCTTTTTTGGTGAAAGTCCAAAACTAACGTAAAATGTGGGGTTTTAACCTAACATAAAATGTAGGAATTACCCTGAATGATGTGCTAAAGATTCAAAGTGCATAGGAACCATTGAATAGAGATAAGAAATAACTCAATGGGACATTGATAAGGAAATCAAATACTACAGCTCTCAGCACCACATTTTGAAGGACTGTATGTGATAAGGCAGGAAAATCTGTTAATTATATGGATTCTGAATATTGAAATGAAAATGGTTAAAGAAATTTGGAATGTTTAACCTGGAAAAGAGACAACTTAGAAGCAAATATATTTAGGGATTTGATGGCTTACCATACGAATAAGGTCTCAAACTTATTCTGCATCATTAGAAAGAGAAGCAAAAGGAAACAAGATGGATCTCATCAGAGAAAGAAAGTCTATTGATGGGATATTGAATGAGTGGTCATCAAGGTTCCTTCCAACTCGGACTCAAAAAGTCAGATGATAAGGGCTCATGATATATCCAGACTCCAGAATCTTAATCCTATACTCTAGCAGTGAAATTCTATAAGCAAGTTTGTGGAGAGGAACAAAAAAGGGATGTGTAGACTTAGCAAAAATAGCAGCAATACTCCGTCCCATCCCCACAAGAACACCTCTTCCCAATGTGACTTTTTAGCACCTCCCATCAAGAAGTGAAGTCTATTTTTCTGCCCTTTGAACCTGAGTTTGGCCCTGTGACTTGCTTTGGCCAATGGGTCATTAATAAATGTGAAGAAACCAAAGGCTGGAAAAGAACTTGCACACTGGACTTGCCCTCCTTTCCTGCTGTTATGATTGCCAACATGTGAATAAGCCTAGGCAGGCTAGCCTGCTGCAGACATGTCCCAGTCATTCCCATTACTGCAGCAGATAACCAAACAATAGCAGTTCCAAACCCCAGATGCAAGTGAGATCATCCTAACCAAACAGTCCCCAGCTGACTCACCAGCTGACTATAGCTGCCTGAGTGAGCCCAGGTGAGGCCAGCCAAAGAACCAGCCTGCTGAGCCCAGCTCCAATTGCCAACCCTCAGAATTATGAGCTTCTAAGTCCTTAAGTCACTAAGTTTTGGGATGAGATGTTAGGTAGTAAAAGCTAACTTACACAAAAGGCTGGCATATTTTGAATAAAAGGTCATAAAATCCCATATTTCAGAGATTCTGGAGGCAAGAAGTAGCTTAATTAGTTATGACGTATTTTTGTTTTTATTTTTTGTTTATCTTTAGTGAGACAGTATCTTGCTGTGTCACCCAGGTTGGAGTGCAGTGGCACAATCACAGTTCCTTGCAGCCTTGACCTCCTGGGCGCAAGTGATCCTCCCACTTCAGCCTCCCAAGTGGCTGAGGCTACCAGTGTACACCACCGGGCCCAGCTAGTTTTTAAGTTTTTTTGTAGAGACGGGTTCTCCCTATGTTGCCCAGGCTCGTCTTGAACTCTGGCTCAAGTGATCTTCCCACCTTGGCCCTCCAAAGTGTTGGGATTACAGAAGCAAGCCACTGCCCCTAGCCATATGTATTTTTTAAATGAGGATAGTCTCAGCCTTGGATGGAGGCAGACAAGTTCCTGGAAATACAAACAAGAGACATAGAATAATAGGTATGAGGACAACAACAACAAAGATTGCTAACATTACTGTGCCAGGTGCATGCCTCAGCCCTTATCACATATTATTTCACTGAATCATCGTAACAAGCCTAGGAGTCTGTTCTAAGACATGGACAGGCCCATGGACAGTACTGATGGTGGCTCACCCAGCTGGGGCTTGTGACGGGTAGAGCCAGGAAGTGATCTTTCAGAGCAACCTTGCAGGGAGGGTGTGTTTTATGAGGGCCCGCTGCCCGCTCCTCCCTCCCCAGGTGGGAGGTTGTGGCCCTGATTTACCTCCCACACCATAGCCTCCTTTCCTCCATCATCCTCACCTGTCCTCTCTGTAGAAAATCTTCAAGGACCTTTCATGATGTGCTCAGTGATTTACAGACTTCCCAGTCTGAGGATCTCCCTTTCTAAGCTCTCATCCCCCACGGGCGCTTCTTCCCACCCTACCCCACTGCCCTTTTACATAACTTCAAGGCTGAAAGGGTTTTGGAGCTGCCCTTTGCACAGAGACCAGGAAGCAGAGAAGTCAAGGGACTGGCCAAGGTCACCCAGCTGGTCCTGCCGACCCGCCTGGGCCTGGAGGACTCAGACTTCTTGGGTCCCGATCCAACTTTTTTTTCATCACATGATGCGCATCACCTGTGGGCGCATCAAGGCGCTGCTCGTGAGGCTGACGGGACTGAGCTCTGCACTTGGGCCCTGGGATCCAAAGAATTTAAAGACAATCCTTAAAGTCTCTGCGGTTGAGCTGAGATGGAAACAGCAGGATCTGCGGCTTCTCCCACTGAGCAAGGCACAGTGTCTCCTGCTCTGCCTTGCTTGCTGCATTTTCTTCCTTTATTGTCTGAAACAATTTCAGCCTCTCCCAGTGTTGGATTTGCCCAAACTCCTGGTGGAGGTGGGTGTGAGGGGTGCCATTGTGTGATGTGTAACTGGGTAGGGGTACTAGCGTGGGCACACACATCATGGCATGTCTGTGCCAGCAAGCATCTGTCGGTCTGGGTGTGATGTGACTCAAATGCTGAGGCTCACATTTCCTCCTCAACCCCTGCCCCCCACACCCCTTCCCATCCCTCCCCTCCCCTCTCATAGCAGCTGTATTCCCCCCTCTCCTCCCAGGGAAGGAATGTTCCTGGCAGCCTCCATGCCCACCCCAGGCTGAAAGCAGCACAGGTGGGACATGTGTCCAGCTGGCCCCAAGACAGGGCCGCCCAGGAGAGTCTCCCCCAGTGGCCCCCTATCAGTGCTGCCTGTAGCAGCTGTTGCCTTGAGGGACAGGATTGCCCCAAGAGGAAGTGCCTGGAGGCCAGGCAGCCTGTCTCTGGGAGCCCATCCTGGGTTCTGCCTCAGGTCCAGTCCAGGGGAGTGGGGTTGGCTGGGAACCCTTGGGGGCCAGAGCTCCATTCCCTGTGCATCCCTTGGTACCCCATCAACAGATACATCCTCAGCACCTACAACGTGGCAGGAGCTGGGGCCTGGCCTAGGAGCTTTCAGTGCAGGCAGGCAGAAGTTCCCACATAAAACTCAAGTTGTCCGGGGGTTGCCAGGTGGGCGGTGGCAGGGGCCCCTCTTGGAAAACGGTCCTGTGGTTCTGAGAAGTGCGAAACCCACTACACTAGGGGTAAAAACTAGACACTATGAACTCACGTGACAACAGCAGGTAGGACATGCCCAGGGTTGTGAGAAAAGCCCAGAAATGGTTTTAGTGGTTTAGAGCGAGGCACATCTGTCCTTTGGGAGTAAGAGTGGGGAGGTAGGGTGATGCCTGCGATGGGCATTAAAGGATGGGTGGGAAGCAAAGGAGAACATGGAGAAGTGTGATCCTGGCAGAGGCACAGCACAGGCAAAGGTGTGTGCCCCTAAAGCACATCTGGTTCCATTGTGGGACCAAGGCTTGTGCACAGCCAAGAGGCCAGTAAATGCCAGCATACGGACAAATATCTGTGTTTGAAGTGTTGTAATTATGAGGAGAGGCACCTGGTGAGACCTAGTGGGGTTGGGAAGGCTTTGGAGAGGAGGGGAGGTCTGAGACAGGGGAGAGAAAGGAAGAACACAGAAGGGCCCCTCACTCCCGGCCTTGATCCTAAAGGCCAGAGGCCCAGGGACTGTGGTCCAGGACTGCTGTATCTGGGACAGCAGGGACCCTCAGCTTGTCCCAGCAAGGATAGCTAGGGCTTAGACCAGAGCAATAGGGACTCAGTGTGTCTTGGGGGACTTAAGTCTGGTGAGCCTCCCTCTGGTCCCTCTTCTTCAGCTCCCAGGAGGCCCTTGCTCTCACACAGGCCACATCTGTGGAGCACAGAGTTGAGCAGGGGACTCTGTGAGGGTCGTCTCATTATGGCTAAGCAGCTTGAGTTGTGCTGTGTGATCTCACACAAATCACTCACCCTCTTTGAAACTCAGTTTTCTTGCCCATAGTACAAGGGAGTTGGGCTTCGTGGGATCCCAAATAATTCCTACCTCACTTGCCAGTCCTGATTAACTGTTAAGGCTGTATGGAGGATTGTGAAGCCAAGTCCAGGATCAGAGGGATGGATGCTGTGATGGATTAGTAATGTCTGCTGTAGCCTCCCAAGGTGGGTGGGTGGCACCTGTGCTTCACCTCTCCTGTCTTCATCACACCCTTTGTGACATCCTGTGCTCTAACAGTGGGCAGAGGACCAACCCTCCATGAGAAGCGGTTAAACTTGTGACAAATCTGTGTGTTCCCCCAGGGTCAAACATCTGGACGGAAGGCATGTGTCTCCAAGCAGCTGACACTTGGTCTCATGTAGACAGAAGCACAGCTGCAGTTTCATAAGGAAGTAGAGGAAGGGTGGATGGGTGCAGTGACCCACTCCTGTAATCCCAGCACTTTGGGAGGCCGAGGCGGGTGGATCACCTGAGGTCAGGAGTTCAAGACCAACCTGGCCAACATGGCAGAAACCCACCTGTACTAAAAATACAAAAATTAGCTGGGCATGGTGGTGGGCACCTGTAATCCCAGCTACTCAGGAGGCTGAAACAGGAGAATTGATTGAACCCAGGAGGCAGAGGTTGCAGTGAGCTGAGACTGGGCCATTGCACTCCAGCCTGGTTGACAAGAGCAAAACTCCATCTAAAAAAGAGGTAGAGAAAGGGTAAATACCCACAAATCAGAGTTCTTGGTCCATTTACGTTTCTGGCATATGGAGAAATTGGTACCCAGCTGCATTTATTTATAGCTAATAAGAAGGAAAATTTGGGTCGGGTGTGGTGGCTCACACCTGTAATCCCAACACTTTGGGAGGCTGAGGCGAGCAGATCACTTGAGGTCAGGAGTTTGAGACCAGCTTGGCTAACATGGTGAAACCCCGTCTCTACTAAAAATAAAAAAATTAGCCAAGTGTGGTGGTGCGTGCCTGTAATCCCAGCTACTCAGGAGGCTGAGGCAGGTGAATTGCTTGAACCTGGGAGGTAGAGGTTGAAGTGAGTCAAGATTGCGCCACTGCACTGCAGCCTGGGCAAAAGAGCAAAACTTCATCTCAAAAAAAAAAAAAAAAAGAAAGAAAAGAAAATTTGTTGTGTTTTGCTGAAACAGAAAAAAATTGGCAAGAAACGAACAGATTAAGAGAAATTGATGAGTTATACAATTGGGTTTAAATAGAGCCTAAAATCTTGAGAGGAACTTTAATCAGAAAATAAGAATAGTTTTGTGAAATGTGTGTATTTTGTTGTGTGTCTGTTGAAGTGTTTGTAAATGTAGCATATGTGCGTAGACTGTTGATACACAAGGCATAGGTTGATGTATACATGATGTGAATGTGTATTTGGTGTATGTGTGGTATGCAGTAGGTATGTTTACATGTGTTTGGTATGGGTACATGCAGTATGCCTATTGTATGCAACAAACAGAAAAGGTAGGTATGGTGTGAATGTGCAGGATATGTGTGCATCCTGTGTGTGCATGTAACCCATGACGTGTTTTTCGGGCTAGTATATGGTGTCCTTGCTCTGTGACGCACTGGCCTTGAGCAGGGCCCAGCAATGACGTGAAGTAACATCAGAGTCTGAAACAGCTCCCGGTGGCGCTGCGTCGAGAAATGAAAGAGAAGAGGCCTGTGACTTTCCCAGGGCTTGCCCCTCCAGGAGGTAGTGAGGAATTTTAGGGGTCTGCTTCCCACACCCTGCGAAATCCAGACATGCAGAAAGCGACTGGGGTCCTGTGGAAACCTTGCTGCCAGCTCACGGCGCCTGATGAAAAAGCTTGCAGCTTGAGGCATACAGAGCGGTAGGACGGACCCTGGAGACTCGGAAGGTGGGAGGGGTGGAAGGCGGGAAGGGAGGAAGGTGGGAGGGGTGGAAAGTGTGGGGTGAAAAACTGTATATTGGGTACAACGTACACTACTCGGGTGACGGGTGCACTAAAATCTCAGACTTCACCACTGTACAACTCATCCATGTAACCGAAAACCACTTGTACCTCAAAAGCTATTGTAATAAAAAAATTCCTTTAAAAAAAGCTTGCAGTTTCCAGTGTCCAAGAAAAATTGCTCATCAACCTTTCCAGACCTTTTCACCCCTTCAGCAAAGATGGGAAAAGTTCCCAATGGGTTTTCACTGGGAAGCTGAGCAATTTCCATGATAGATTTAGAGCGCTTCACTGGTGATAGCAAAGGCTTAAGAAAAGTAATAATTAACTGACAGACAACTGGAGTTTCCAGAACGACTGTTTTCAGTGAAGGTTGCTTTGCCCAGCACATTAGCACATTGAAGATCACAAAATGAGAGGAGAGAGAGAGCGAGAGCGAGAGCGAGAGAGAGGCAAAACAATCTCTTAACTGCAGGCAAGATGTCCAGAGGATTTTATTCCCCTGCAGAAGGCCCCAGGCTGGGGGTGGGGTGGAGAGAGCAGGAGTGCAGGCTGCTCTCCATGTGCCCGGCAGAAGTCATGGTGGCTTGCTGAGCCTCAGCTTCTGATGTGTCCGGGGGGACTGTTGACCTCAGCCCTTCCTGCCACACAGGACGGCAGGGCCAGTGCAGAGGCAGCAGCTGTGAATGTTTTTGCAGAGTAGAAGGGACAGTCCCCAAGGGCAAGGTTGTTCCTGGCACAGGGCCTGCTACCAAGTAGGTGTCCAGTAAATAGCTGTTGAATGAATGAGTGGCCCAGCAGGGACCATCCAAGAGAAACAGGCTGATTTCCACCAACCTCGGAGCGGGGCTTCCAGGGCAGGGCTGGGGGCAACATGTCTGCCGGTCCAGCTGCCCCGTTTCCGCCTCCTCTTTTCCGGCCCTCTCCCCATAACCTTGGGTGGTTCCCACACCCCGGCTCGGAGGCTTCTACTGCCATTGTTTGGCTTTTATCTGGGCCCAGGCCTCTGCCAGCCCAGACCTTTCATTGGATCAGGAAAAGGAGAAGGAGAAGGCAGATTGTTGGGGAATGAAAGCTTCAGGGATTGATGAGGAAAAGAACCGGATATCAAATGCATCTGAGGGGTACAGCCTCAGGTGAGGAAACCAAGGTTTAGAGAGGAACAGGGATGTTTCCACGGTCATACTGAAAGGTGATAGAAAAATGATGATCACAATGATTTTGGGAGGGACACCAACATGCACACCATAGCAACTCTCAGACTTAGCAGTAGAGCCCTTTCATAAAATAAAAGTGTATTGTGGAAAACTGAAAGCAGAATAAAGGACCTGCTGGTTGAGTTGGGGTGGGTGAGGTTGGGATGAAGGCACTGAGCCCAGCTGATTAATTTCCCCATTTTTCTTTATGCCCCCTGAGGCACCTTGGCTGGAGCAAAGATAGAAAACCACCCATCAAAAGCTTGATTGTAGCTTTCCCCAAAATGTATTTCTAGAAAGTCTGTTTTATCACTATGTGTCCCATGAAAAAAGGGTTCTGGCTGGGCCTGGTGGCTCACACCAGTAATCCCAGCACTTTGGGAGGCTGAGGTAGGTGGATCACTTAATGTCAGGAGTTCAAGACCAGCCTGGCCAACATGGCAAAACCCCATCCCTCCAAAAAAAAAAAAAAAGCCAAGTGTGATGGCACATGCTTGTAATCCCAGCCACTTAGGAGGCTGAGTTTGGAGAATCACTGGAGCCTGGGAGGCAGATTTTACAATGAGCTGAGATTTTGCCACTGCACTCCAGCCTGGGCAACAGAGTGAGACCCTGTCTCAAAGGAAAAAGAAAGTTGTTGGGGGTGGGTTCTGTGGTCAAATAAGTTTGAGAAACACTGGATTAACCAAAGTGAGTTGGGTCTCTTCAGGATTTCTTAGAGATTTGAATATTTACATTGTGTACTGGGAGCCTTAAGAGGGTGGCTGGTGTGTAGGGTCCTGTGAACCTACCTGTTCTATTGAGGGCCATCCCTATAGGATGGTGCTAGGCAGAACACACTAGGGAAATGATTTTACTGGAGAATAGTAATAATAATTTTCGGGAGGCCAAGGCAGGAGGATTGCTTGAAGCCAGGAGTTCCAGACCAGCCTGGGCAATAAAGCAATACTTCGCCTCTACAAATTTTTTTTTTTAATTAGTCAGGTGTGGTGGTGTATGCCTCTAGTTCCAGCTACTCAAGGAGGCTGAGGCAAGAGGATCACCTGAGCCCGGGAGTTGGAGGCTGCAGTGAGCCATGATCCTACCACTGCATTCCAGCCTGGGTGACAGAACAAAACCCTGTCTCAAAAAAAAAAAAAAAAAGGAAAAGAAAAAAAATTACCCTCTGTCATTCCCTCAAGACCTAGGAGAGGGCTAAACACTAAAATGAGGGTAGAGGGGAGGCAGTATATACTCTGGAATGAATACAAGCTTTAGTCTTCCCTGATGCTAGAGTTAAATAAGTCCTGTGGGAAGCCCAGGCATTTCCAGGCCTCTTTCTTCCTTTCTCTGTCCTGCAAACAGAAACACAGCCTGGCCCAGCATGGATAAGGTGAGTCCTAGGTCCACCAGCCAGTTATTCCTGACATATCCCCATCCCAGGGCTAAGCTGGCCCTTTGGCCCAGACAGGAGGCCCCAAGCTTGGGCTGGGCCGTGAGAGCTCCGGGAAACCTGGTTCCCACTTGGCCTGTGAGGCTGCCCTGGCCTCTCTTTCCTCTTCTTACTGGTGGGAAGAATTTCTGGAAATGCGCTGGTTCAGTGACAATGAGGCAGGATGCCCTCCCCACTCCCCTCCCCGCTCCCCAGACCAGCCTGGCTGCAAGATCCACTACCCCTCAGGGGCTGGGGCCCACAGAGGTAACCTGGCTAACCCCCTCCTGCCCTGTCACAAGGGGGAGGGCCGGCCAGCCTCTGCTCAGGCTGCCAGAGCAGGTTGGGGAGGAGGGCAAGCCCCTGGGCCATTTCCCAGAGGCCACATCCATGCTGGGCCTGTCTGGCCTCCCGTGGCCCAGTCTTTCCCTCTTTCTTTTTTGCACTTGGACAGACAGTGGGGCAGGGGGAAGGGCCCCCTACCCCCCCAACACACACCAGGTGCTGGGATGCACCAGTGACCAAGGCAGCTCTGTCTCTGGGGCTCAGGGTGAGGTCGGGGGGTCCCACACGTAACCCGGGAATGTTGATACAATGTTTTGAGGGCTTTGACAGATACCTGAGCCTCAAAAGCTCCAGCCTGGGAATGAGGAGGCCTTCCTGGAGACACCGTTTATGAAGAAACTTCCCTCGCTTCTGGGCCTAGAATCCATGAGGAAACCTTACTTTCAAGGAGTTTCTGCTCCGTGTCACTCCTCCTCTCCACCTCTTTCTCTGCTTTCCTTTTGTCTGACTGGCTGCGCCCCTACCTTTCTCTCTGAATCCATCACACCCCTCCCTGACTCCTACCAGGCCACGGCGGAATTGCTGTTCCCAGGAAGGATGGGGAAACGCTAGAGACGCAGCCGACCCTTCCCCATAGCACCCTGGCTTGGTGTCCACCCCTCCGCCATGGATGGCAGGAGGGACAGCCCCCCACCCTGGCTGCACCTTTGCTCAGCTAGCTTCCCTTCTCGGTGACTCCATTACTGAGGCCACAGCCAATCACCCAGCCATCCTTCGTGGGGGAGATTGGGCAGGAATTTTGTACATTAAGAAGTTTGTATTGTCTGAGTGGAAGCAGCCAAAAAAGAAAAGTGCTTTATCAGAGAATTGGACTTGACTTTCCCTCAAAAACAAATGGGGTTTCTGAGCAATGGATTTTAGGGGCACTAAGGCCTGGGGCCAGGAAGGGCCTGGGAGTTCTGTGTCTCCCTTTAACTGGGGGCTCCCTGAGGAAGGGGCTGTGTTTCCACCTCAGAATGGGGGCTCCCTGAGGCCACAGCCATGTCCCTCAGTCTGTGCTGCTTGAGGGTCAGAGCCCTGCCTCCTCCCTGACTGGCGTGTGACGATCAGACGCCCTGCCCCACCCCTCAGGTCGAAGCAGGCACTGGGATCCTAAGGTGGTTCAAGGATGTTGCAGGGACCAGTGTTCCTTGGCCAAGGTTCTTTCAGTCCAAGATTCATCTCCCCGCCACCAAACGCTCTCCTTTGCTCCCAGGTCTCCCAGAGTCTCTTGGGCCTTTGCTTTGGAGACTTCCTGCAAATTCCACAGCCTGGCCCTGGCCCTGGCCCTGGCCCTCTGGCCTGATCAGCTCAGTTTCTCTGGTCCGGCAACTCCTATAGACCTGCTTATTCTGTTTTTGGGTTTTTGTTTTTGTTTTTTAAGACAGAGGCTTGCTCCGTCACCCAGGCTGGAGTGCAGTGGCACAATCTCGGCTCACTGCAACCTCTGCCTCCTGGGTTCAAGCAATTCTCCTGCCTCAGCTTCCCAAGTAGCTGGGATTACAGGTGTGTGCCACCATGCCTGGCTAATTTTTGTATTTTGAAAAGAGACAGTGTTTCACATGTAGGCCAGGCTGGTCTCGAACTCCTGACCTCAGGTGATCCACCCACCTCAGCCTCCCAAAGTGCTGGGATTACAGGCATGAGCCACCACGACTGGCCTAGCCCTGCTAATTCTCATATTTCCTCCCCATCCCCCTACACACCCGCTGGTTTCTACCTCTGGCCTTTCTCATGCCATCCCCTGGGCCTGAAGCACGCTTTCCATCTCTGCACTTAGCAGTTTTTATCATCTTTTCTGGCCCAAAACGAAGTCCTCCACCTCCCAGCAGCCTGCCCTGACTGCCCTACCCCATGCTGGCCTCACCTCTCTCCTCCCTCCCCTGAGTTCCCCTCAGAGCCATGCACCCATCACTTTATGGAGTCTGACACCTCCATGCTCAGTCCCATGCACCACACAAGCTGCTGGAGGAGGGGCAGGGGCAGAATGATGGATGAAGCTGCAGTGGCTTTGCTCCCTGCTGGGGCTGTGGTTAGATCTCCCCTCCAAGAAGCCTGATATTTTCCAGGAATTTCCTGAGGGGAGGGGGCCAAGCACTCTGGAATGAGAGCCAGCTGTGGGGTTGAGGCCTGAGGGTGGGGAAGGGGGCTCTGGGCTTCCTGGCTGAGTCAGCAGACCATTCCTAGGTAATTTATGGGCTGAGTCAGAGCTGTGGCAGTGGGGCGCGGGATGGGGTTGGAAGAGCTCCCTGGTCTCTAGGCAGTCTGTGGAGGGGAGGGCAAGAGGACTGGCTGGAAGTAAGTCTGGCTGAGTCCAGCACAGACCCCCCTCTCCCCTTCGGCCTCCCCGCTGCTTGGAGCCTGTAAAAGCAGCAGCGAAGAGATGCAACCATGGGGGATGGATGCAAGCTGGCAAAAAGGGAGAAGCCTCTGGCAGGCACTGGGGGTTCCTGAAGACAGAGGGGCACACTGGCAGGGAGGGGCTTGGGCCAGCCTTAGGGCTCATTTGGAGGTAAAGAGAACTGCTAATTCCAGCACTTCAGCCTGGGTGCCCCCTCTCACCCTTTTGTAGTAGGCCTGGGCTGGGCTGAAAAGCAGATCTGGGTTCGAATCTCCCTTCTGCGTGGACCTGCGGGTGACACAGGCTTGGTGCCTTCTCTCTGAACTTCGAGTCCTTACTTGGACAAGATGGCCTGGCTCCTCCCCGCCCTGGATTTGGAGATGCTCCGATGCTGCCTGGAAGCCCAGTGTGATCGTGTGGCCTGGAAGTCAAGGCTAAGCAAAGCAAGCCTGAAAGAGCTGCCCTCTAAGCACCGCAGCAGGACTTGCCCCTGAACGGAGATGGGGCTGGGGCAGGAGGGTGGCAGGGAGGGGCTGGGCCCTGTGACTGTCACCTCCAGGTTGGAGGAGCTGGGGGGAGGGAAAGGCAGGGCAGGGTGCATTATCACACACACACTCACCCACATACACTCAAACACACACTACAGAGTCCAATGAAAACCTGTTTCTGTCCCAGCACTGAGCCAGGGATCCCACACAAAGAAGGGTCCTGGGCGATAGCATTGGTTCATGCCTGTAGTTCCAGCACTTTGGGAGGCTGAGGTGGGAGGACCACTTGGGGTCAGGAGTTCGAGACCAGCCTGGCTAACATGGTGAAACCCTGTCTTGACTAAAAATACAAAAATTAGCCAGGCATGGCGGTGCATGCCTGTAATCCCAGCTACTCGGAAGGCTGAGGCAAGAGAATCGCTTGAACCCAGGAGGCGGAGGTTGCAGTGAACTGAGACTGAGCCACTGCACTCCAGCCCGGGTGACAGAGCGAGACTCCATCTCAAAAACAAAAGAAAAAAAAAGAAAGAAAGAAAAAGAGAAAGAATGGGTCCTGATGAAGTTCCTAGGAGGCTCCCTCCTGCTGACAGAGCACGGCAGGAGTGTCCCCCGGGCGATGGGGCCCAGCTTTCCCATATCACTCACGGATATCTGTTGCATCATGATATCTGTTGCAGAATCATCCCATAGTGGCTTCCAAGCAGGGCGTTGCAGCTGAGACTGGCCCTGGTCTCAGCATCTTCGGAGAGGCCCCAGATTGATAAGTGTCTTGCTCTGAGTCATGGCTCAAAGTCTCCATGGCAGACAAGAGTCCCTATCAGCATGGTAGATTTCATAAACCCCAAATTAGGGCAAGAGACCTGAAAAAGAATCTGGGGGATGTGTGATAACATGTGAGGGCATACAAATAAGGACTCTTACTTACTCAGGACTAACAAACTGCATGTCTTGAAAAGAGTAGCCAAAATGAAATCAAATGTGGGCAGCAGGGTCCTGAATACACATGGGGTCACTGGTATGGCTGGCCCTGGGCTACCCTCCTCCCCCTCACCACCCAACTCCACCAGAGCCTTCTAGAGGAAGCATTCTCCCCCACTGGCTGCGTGGTGGGGTCGGGGCCTAGACAGGGGCTGTTGTAATCATCCAGGTGGGAAATGGCAGAGAGGTGGTGAGAGGCAGGTGGGCTCTGGAAGAAGTTGGAATCCTGCTGACAAGATGCTCTAGTGGATTGGACGTGGGGCTGAAAAACTCCAGGACGGCTCTCCAAGGTTTCGGCCTGAGTGGATGAAGGGATGGGGTTGCCACTCACTAAGGAAGAGAATGTATTCTATTATATATTTAATTAATTACTTTGATGGGAAAAGTCCAAATAACAACTATGTCTGGAGCTGAGCAGAGCATCTGTGGGACCACTGCCCACAGGCACCCAGGGCTTACTGGCACCACCCACCCCCATCCTAGGAGGCCCCAGAGGCCCCGGTGGAGAAAGAGGGAGGCTCACCTTCTTGCCATGGTGTGTGTGTTGGGGGGGCAGTGTGAAAAGGTTTGACCCACCTGAGTCCCCTGGGCTGGCAGGAGAACTGGGGGTGGTGTTGGAACAGGAGGGGTGGTGTGTGAGCCTCTCTCGGCACAGACCCACCGTGGCCCACAGAGGCTCTTTCTTCCCAGCCTGGGTGTGCTGTTACTAGAGCCTTCTAGAGAAAGTGTTCTCCGAGCTAAGGGCGGCTCTTTGATTCTGCAGGCCACAAACCCCTGCAGGCCCAGCCTGGCCAGAGGCGTGCCTGTGCATCCCGGCAAGTGAGTGCCTGGGGACTCTCGGCCAGAGAGGCTGTGAGGGTGGCTTTGTGAGGGTGGCTTTGTGAGGATGGCTTTGTGTGGCTGCACATTGCCCTTGGCCAAACCCCGCTGCCAGGAGAGGCAGCTCGGCTGCCAAACCTCCTGAACCCAAGTTACCTGAGCAAACAGCCCTATCCCCTAGCCTGCTTCTCACTGCCTCGCCTGCCTTGGGCCTGCCTGACCCAGGGGGTCACCTGCCTTGTTCCCCATCAGTGGAGACCAGGGACAAGAAGACAGCTCCGTGGGAAGAGCCAGGAGGACCATTTGGGAAAGTACAGGTTCCAGGTGTCTCTCCAGACCTCGAGAGTGGGTGTCCTGGGGAGAGGCCCTGATGAGATTTGGGGAGATTCAGATCTGATGAGATTTGGGGAGCCCTGGCCTCTCCATACTTGAGGAGATGGGACACACAGGACAAGCTACAGGCAGGTGAGGAGGTGTGTTCTGCTTCACTGAGGACAAGAGAACCCTGGATCCTTGAGGGCTCTCAAGGGGCATTTGCAGGGTCTGAGCCGAAATCAAGGCATCAGGTCCCACAGAGGGGGAGGGTGCATGTACTCAGACAACCAGGGGTCCCGCAGAGGCCACCAGAGCCCCCAAGGGGGGGTCAGAGAGAGTCCACTTCCCGCCGGAGGTGCGATGTGGCCTAGTCCTTCTTTCTGCCAGCCTCAGCCATATGATGAGGACCCAATGCCTAAAGCTTCCCGAGCTGGAGAGGGGAGGCAGGACTGGGGAGACTGGAGCTGGAGTGGAGTGGGCCTGAGCTGGGGAGAGTGGGATTCCTGTGGCCCCCGCAGGGTGAATGCCTGAGCTGGTTGCTCTGGATATGTGACCTGCTCCTCCCTCCTGTAAACTCTTCACCCCGATCTGGAGAAGGTGATCCCCAAGGGCTAGGACCCACCCGCCCAGAAATACACTAAATAAGTAAATGTACTCTGTCCAGATTTTATCTAATCAGGATTCCAGAGCACAAGACAAACGGCCTCACGTCCCTCGGCTGGGAGGTGTAATTCATTCTCCTGGGTGAGTCCAAAGCCTGGGGCAGAGTGGGGAAAGGAGGGGTGGGGTGGTTTAGGGTAGTGGAACATGCCCTAAGTGTCTGGGAGGCCCCGAAGCTTGGAGTGCAGGGCGCAGCGCCAGGACCTCCAGAGCAACCCAGCCTTCCTCAGGATCTGCCCCGGGATGGAAACGAGCCCTAGTGTGCTTTCTTTCAGGGAGTCTGTTTCTGGGACTAATTCTAGGGAATATACATAGGTGGTCATTCAAAGATTTAGCTACAAAGTTGTCCTTCACTGTGACTTTTAAGCCTGAAAAACCGGAAGCAACCTAAACATCCAAAAATGGGCATGGGTTAAATACATTGTGAAACATCCAGAATTGAGCCTTTAAAAATGATGTTGTAGAAGAACATCTAATGACATAGAAATAAGTTGACAGCATAATGAACAGAATAACACAGAGCTGAGATGTATGTAACATAATCTGATTTTTAAAGCATTGATTGGGCTGGGCGCAGTGGCTCAGGCCTGTGATCCCAGTACTTTGGGAGGCCGAGGCAGGCAGATCACCTGGGCAGGCAGATCATCTAAGGTCAAGAGTTTGAGATCAGCCTGACCAACATGGAGAAACCCCATCTCTACTAAAAAGTACAAAATTAGCCGGGCTTGGTGGCGCATGCCTGTAATCCCAGCTACTAGGGAGGCTAAGGCAGGAGAATTGCTTGAACCCGGGAGGCGGAGGTTGCAGTGAGCAGAGATTGCACCATTGCACTCCAGCCTGGGCAACAAGAGTGAAACTCCATCTCAAAATAAATAAATAAATAAATAAATAATAAATAATAAAGTATTGATTTATGGAAAACATTGGAAGGATATACAACAAAACATTGACCAGTGGTGAGCTAAGGGGTAATTTTAGTTTGCTTCTTTTCTTTGTTTTTATTTTGGTTTTGCTTATTTGAATTTTTAATTTTTTGTAGCATAATCATGCACTTACACAATAGACAAATATAAGGAGAGCTGTTATTTTACAAACCAGAATCTCCAAGATTTAGCTCAGGAAGAATTCCTGGGTAGGAGAGACAGCTGGCTCAACCAGCCCTCACTCCACCTCCCTTTGTGTGCTCTCCTCTGTGCGTCACTTTTTTTCACTCCCATGACTTCTTTCTGGCTGGCCCCCCAGGACGCCACCACCTTTTCAATTCTGTGGACCAGACATAACTAGAAACCCAGCCTTTGTGGTTGTTTCAGACCGAGTCCCGCTCTGTCACCCAGGCTGGAATACAGTGGCGTGATCTCGGCTGACTGCAATCTCTACCCCCCGGGTTCAAGCAATTCTCATGCCTCAGCCTCCTGAGTAGCTGGGACTACAGGTATGTGCCACCACACCAGCCTAATTTTTTGTATTTTTACTGGGTTGGCCAGGCTGGTCTTGAACTCCTGGCCTCAAGTGACCTGCCCACCTCGGCTTCCCAAAGTGCTGGAATTACAGGCATGAGCCACCACACCCAGCTGAAACTCAGTCTTTCGCTTCTTTTAACAAGCACAGCTAAGAAATCTGGGAAGATCAGACCAGATGGCACTAATAAACCTGAATGGAAGGCAACAGAACGTAAACATGGTGCCCAGAAGAACTGTAAACCCAATCCAGCTTCCCGAGGCAGGGGTGTCCAGTCCTACCTTAACCAGTTACCCTCTGGAGGCTCCCAGCTCCTGTCCCATCCTATGTGGAGGTTTATGAGGGGACAGAGACCCCACCAAGTCCTTTGTCCCATTGTAACCTTTATCACCTTCTTTTCAGGTTCACTTTCCACTTTGAAGACCCGTTTCTTCCTCAGGTGACCTGATCTTGAAAATGACCTCCTCTTTCAGGTAGGCCCCACCATGCCATATGGAGAGCGCTCTAGCCCTTGGTCCAGGCTCCTGATGAAAATATCCCAGCACACCCCCAAGCCACAGTGCTCATTTCAGAGGACTGGCGCCTCACACACAAAAACGGCCTCTCAGGACCCAAGAAGTGCCCAGGCTCCAAGAGCAGATGCACTGGCTTGGCAGCTCCAAGCTGTTCTTCACACCACTCCACCTGCCCCGGTGAAAAACAGACGAGTAATCAATGAATTACTTCCCCATTAAAACAAACCAATAGCATCAAAAATTGTAATCTAAACATAGGCTTAATGTAAAAAAATATGGAAAATCTGGAAAAGTATAAGACATAAAATGAAAATACTCAAAAATAATCACACTAAATGTAGATAACCATTATTAGTCTACACATACACATTTAAATGAAACTGGGCTAATACCATGTGCATACACACATACTTATATATAAAGTCCTGATCTTTCTTCCATATAAATTACATCATAAGAATTTTCTTGGGTCATTAAAATATTCTTTGAAAATATGATGTAAAATGGCTGCATAGTATCCTATTGTATGGCACACTAGATACTAAGCCAATTTCCTAGTGTTAGGCATGTGAACTGTTTCCAAATTGTTCATTATTTTACATAATAATAAACATTCTTACACATACATCTTTGCATACATCTCTATTTCTTTCTCTCTCTCTTCTCTTTTTTTTTTTTTTTTTTTTTGAGACAGAGTTTCACTCTTGTTGCCCAGGCTGGAGTACAATGGCATGATCTTGGCTCACCACAACCTCTGCCTTCCGAGTTCAAGTGATTCTCGTGCCTTAGCCTCCCGAGTAGCTGAGATTACAGGCATGTGCCATCACACCTGGCTAATTTTGTATTTTTGGTAGAGATGGGGTTTCTCCATGTTGGTCAGGCTGGTCTCGAACTCCTGACCTCAGGTGATCTGCCCGCCTCAGCCTCCCAAAGTGCCGCGATTGCAGGCGTGAGCCACCGCTCCCACCTTCTGATTGTTTCATTAGGATAAAGTCCTAGACGTGGGATTATGAAGTAGAAGGATGTGAATCCCTGCAAAGTTCTTGCTGTCTGGGAGCAATGTGTTTTTGATCAACTGTGGGACTGTAGTCCCCTCTTATCTTCGGGGGACATGGCCCAAGCCCCCCAGTGGGTGTTTGAAATTGTAGTTAGTATTGAACCCTATATACGCTGTTTTTTCCTATATGTACATACCTATGATAAACTTTAATTTCTAAATTAGGCACAGTAAGAGATTAACAACAATAATAAAATAGGTCAATGATAACAATATGCTGCAAGAAAAGTTATGTGAGTATGGTCTTTTTCCATGTGTCTCAGAATGTTATATTGTAGATCCTAGCTACCTGAGCTAAGATCTGAGATCTAAAATCTTGATTTTTTTTCCATATAAATTATGTCATAAGAATTTTCCTGGGTCATTAAAATAGTCTTTGAAAATACAATTTTATTTGATTTATTTATATATATTTTTTGAGACAGGTCTCTCACTTTGTCACCCAGGCTGGAGTGCAGCAGTGCAATCATGGTTTACTGCAACCTTCACCTCCCAGAGTCAAGTGATCCTCCAGCCTCAGCCCCACAAGTAGCTGGGACCACAGGTGTGCACCACCATGCCTGGCTAATTTTTGTGCTTTCTGTAGAGACGGGGGTTTCTCCATGTAGCCCATGCTGGTCTTGAACTCCTGAGTTCAAGCAATCTGCCCACCTCGACCTCCCAAATTGCTGGGATTGCAGGCGTGAGCCACAGCACCCGGCCTGAAAATACAATTTTTAATGGCTGCATAGTATCTCATTGTCTGGCACAATATACGCTTTTTTCTTTCCTTATTAAGTCAAGAACTTCCACCTTTTCACTTAAAGGAAGCACTTCACGGCTTCTCTTTGGCATATCCAAATTGCCACCATTGCTGCTTTTGTGCTTTGGGGCCATTACAAGGTAAAATAAGGGCTACTTGAACACAAGCACCATGATACCTTGACAGATGGCCCCTAAGGGACATGTAGGCGGGTGGCAGCCACAGCATGGATACACTGGAGAGAGGAATGATTCATGTCCCAGGTGGGACAGCAGGGGATGGCCTATTGGAGTAGGAGTGAGGAGGCCGGTGTGGCCGGAATGGAAACTTGACATCTGTTCTCATGACTCTTTAAGGGAAGGGAACCCCACTGTGACAGCCGAGCCTAGGCCAGAAGGCGGGAGAATGGCAGAGGGCAGCTTTCACAGCTCCAACATCTGCTCAGGTGTTTATGGCAGTGAGGAGGGAGAGCATGTCCCAGAGCTGGGTCCCACTGTGCCAGGTGCTGAGAGTCCAGGGCTGACTAGGTCATGACTCTGTGTCTAAGTTTATTGTATAAATTAGGCACAGTAAGAGATGAACAACAATAATAAAATAGATCAATTATAACAATATGCTGCAATGAAAGTTATGTGAGTATAGTTTTTCTCTCTATGTCTCAAAATATTGTAGATCCTAGCTTCTAAGTTCAACTTATAAATTAGGCACACAATCCCATGGGGCCAACAGATGGATACTGTTAACAAGCATATGACATGACAGACAGGGGAGGCTTCCTGGAGGAGGTGACATTAGAGTGGGGCATTGAGGGATGAACAGGTGAACTAGATTTCAACAGGCAGGGAAGATATTAATACCTGTTTGCTGAGAAGCGCATATTAGGGTGTGGACCCATGGCTTTGATTTGCGATTATCACTGGGAAGTAGACAGAGAGTGAGAAGAGAAGAGGTTTCAGAAGAGGACCCTGGGCCACATGGCCATGTTGAAGGTGGGGTGAGAGGTGGGGCTAGAAAGTGCTGGAAGAGGGCTGAGGAGGAGCATCAAGGCATGAGGAACACCAGTGGAGTGGGCTGTCACAAGATTTAAGAATGAGCAGTGGAGAATATATCACATATTGATGGAAGGCCAAGAGAGACAGGCTCCGAGGAGGGCCCAGGGCTGGCAAGCATTTGGTCCCAGGAGACCCTGGCAGGGGCAGGGCTGGTAAAGTGGGCAGGATAGAGGTGGGGGGCATTTGGTTCCTGTGGCTGTCATGGTAACAAACCACTACAAACTGAGGGGCTTAAACAACACACATTTATTCTCTTATAATTCTGGAGGCCAGAAGCCCAAAATCAGTCTCACTGGGCTAATGTCAAGGTGTCAGTCGGGCCGGTTCCTTCTGGAGGCTCCAGGGGAGAGCCATTTTCTTGTCTTTTCTGGCTCAATTTCTCAGCTTGTGGCTCCTATCCTCCATCTTCAAAGAGCATCACTGCAATCTGCTCCTCCATCAGGTCACCTTCTGCCTGACTCTTGCATTCCTTTCAGAAAGACCCTTGTGATTCCATGAGGTTCACCCAAATCACCCAGGATAATGTCCCTGTCTCAAGAGGCTTAATCTAATCACAGGTGAAAGCCCTATACGAGGTGGCATGGACAGATTCTAGGCCTAAAGACATGAACATCTTTGGGGGCATCATTCAGACTTCCACGGGTGACAAGGGCCCCATGGTGGGAGAGGAGAAGAGGAGGAAACAGGAGAGTGAGGATTCACTGGGAGACTTGCCCGAGAAAGGAGAGAGGGATTGGACAGGCTCAGCCAGCAGAAGACCGTCCTCCCTGGAGGGAAGTGGCTTTTAGGAGTTTTCTCCTGAGCCTGTTGTGTCTCCTTCCCTCCTTTCTCCCCAAAATCCAATTAGAAAACTAGAAACATAATCTGTTGTGTTGACTCCATAGGTCTTCCTTCCCCTCACCCCAGACACCCACTCGCCCAAGGGTCTTCCAAGCTGGCTGAGTTGGAACCTGCATTTTTTAACCACAAGGAAAAGAAGCCCAGAACTACCAAGAATAATATTTTATTGACTTGGAAGGAGTTTTGGAATCTGTAATTTTAATAAGCTGCCCAGGTGATTTTGATGATCAGACAGTTTGAGGTGGTTTTCTTTTCTTTTTTTTTTTCTTTCCTCTTTCTCTTCCCTTCAGTAAACTGTTTTTCAACTTTGTTTTTCAGTGAAAACTGTTTCCTCCTTGCCGTGGCGCAGGTCCAGAGGCTGCGCCCATCTCTCCCACGTCAACAGTCCTGTGTCCTTGGCGAAGGACGGTTCTCTCATTCCGTGCCCTTCCTCTCTTCCTGGGCCAAATCCCTGCTCTGTGTCTCCCTGCAGCTCATAAAAAGCTGAATTACCTGAGGTAGGGAAAGCCCCACCCGCTGTCATTCTCAGGGAGGAGTGGAGTCTGCAGAGGCCGCAATGCACAGCTTCCCTTTCCTCCTCCACCCGCATTTTCCCAGAGCAGCTCTTTTCCAGGCCTGGGGGTGTCCCTGGGCCGAGGTGGAATCCAGCCCTGACCACCTCCCAAAGCCAACAGCCCTGAATGAGAGTGCAGAGAAGCAAGAGCTGTTCCTGATGCAGAGCAAAGACATCTCCCAGTCGGGGGGGATGAACTGATTTGGGACAAAAGGCAGCTGTTGGCTGAGGAAGGCAGGATCTGGGGGAGTCCTGTGCTGAGTGGAGGTGGCTGAGTGTATTTCCTTGGCTCGCAGAGGCCTCTTGTCTGGTGGGATCAGCTCCTCCAGCCAGTTGCCACCTGGTCCAGCTTTGGGAGATGTGGAGAATGACTTTCACAGTGATTTCCACTGGGCCATGGCATTGCAACAGCTGCAGGAGGGGACACAGCTGGTGCCACCCCCACTCCACCCATTAGAGCTGCTGTGAAGGAATGCCATCTCCCCATGGGGAGTGAGGGGGCCCTACTTGCTGTGGTTGGTTCCAGGGACCATGGAAAGAGGTGAACCCCTATTTTCAAGGGCACAAATTGGCTTTTATTAAAACAAAATTTTATCATCACTTATTCCAGTGACTTCCAAACTTGGCTAAACATCAGGATCACCCAGGATGTTTGTTAAAAAATAAAGATTACAGCCAGGTGCAGTGGCTCATGCCTGTAATCCCAGCACTTTGGGAGGCCCAGGCGGGCAGATCACTTGAGGTCACAAATTCGAGACCAGCCTGGCCAATATGGCGAAACTCTGTCTCTACTAAAAATAAAAAATTAGCTGGGTATGGTGGTACACACCTGTAATCCCAGCTACTCGGGAGGCAGAGGCAGAAGAATTGCTTGAACCTGGGAGGCGGAGGTTGCAGTGAGTCGAGATAGCGCCACTGCACTGCACTCCAGCCTGGGTGACAGCGTAAGATTCTTGTCTCAGGAAAAAAAAAAAGAAAAAAGAGATGAAAAAAGAAAGAAAAAGAAAAAGATTAATAAAAATAAAGAGTTTTAGAACTCATCCTAGACCAAATCAATCAGAATCTCTTTGGGTAGGCTTGGGCTGGGATCAATGCGAATCCATCTAATCAGATTTCTTTCCTGATTCCAGAAGGTTGAACCCATAGAACAGGAGTGAGAAGATGGAAGGGTGAGGGGGCTGGGATGATGAAAACTTGCGCTTGCATCCACCATTCATTAGAGAGTGCCGGGGGCCAGCTGCAGAACTGTAGACTCCTCATACATCATCGTGTTGAGTTTTCAAAACAAACCTATGAAGTGTGCCCAGTTGTTTCCATTTTGCCGGTGAGAAAGTGGGAGCTCAAAGTGGCCACACACACAGCGAATAAGAGGCAGAGCCAGGACTCAGGCCCAGATCTTTCTCTTGACTCCTCTGCCGTGGAAGGGATCACGAGAAAGCCTGGCCCTAGCTCCAGAGTCAGGCCATCTCATGACCCAACTGTCATGCCAGCACAGGCTGCCTTCTGGACACTTCTCTGGTGGGTTCTCTCTGTCTCAGGGCTTCAGCTGCCCCCTGCTCACTCCCCTCACATCAGTCACTGTGTAGCTGGGGACACAGAGGTTGTTGAGACATGGCCATCATCAAGGCAGGGGGTTCATGGAAAGGGCATGAGCTATAACCAGGAGAGAGGGATTCTGGTTCCAGTGCCACCACCCAGAGCTCTGAAAGGGGCCCCAGCACGCTTTCAGAGGGACTAGACTGGGTGGTCTCTGGGGGTCCATCCACTCTTAAAAGGCAGAGTCTGATCACCTGACCACCCTGGTGCCCCTACTCCAGCATGTGGCCTTTGCTGACACATCTGCCCTGCAAGGCTGATGGGCTGTGGCTTCTTGCCTCTTTGGCTCCTTCCAGCACCGAGGAGTTTCTGGTACATAGTAGGCATTCAGTGGGGCAACTCTTCATGGATAATCAGCAATTATGTATTAGGCACTATTGATAGCCTCAGGCACTGGACTAAAATACTGGGAATTCAGAGAGGGCCCTACCTCCATGGAGTTTATAGCCTTGTAGGGGAGAAAGACAGAAAACACCAAGAATCGACTACAATTGTGGTCAGTGCTAGGAAGAAAAATAATAGGATAGTTTAAGAATGTGACTGGGGGAGTTCTAATTTAGATGGAAGCATTAGAAACATTTAACCTGAGACCAGAAGGATGAATAAGAGCCATATGGAAACTGGAGGTAAGGTGGGAGTGGGGACAGTGTTTTGGGCGAAGGGAGCAGCAGGTGCAAAGGCCCTGAGGTAGGGAGGATGGACATTAGGGAACCCACTGAGGGCCAGTGTGGCTGCAGGGAGTGAGCTGGCCGGAGGGGCTCAGGAGCAGCAACTGACATTGAAGATGGCCAGAGTCAGACCATCAGGGTCTTGGTGTTTTTTTTTTTTTCTGTCCCCCAGGCTGAAGTGCAGTGGCGTGATCTCGGCTCACTGCAACTTCCATCTCCTGGGTTCAAGTGATTCTCCTGCCTCAGCCTCCTGAGTAGCTGGGATTACAGGCACCCGCCACCACGCCTGGCTAATTTTTATATTTTTAGTAGAGGCGGGATTTCTTCATGTTGCCTAGGTTGGTCTCGAACTCCTGACTTCAAGTGATCCACCCACCTCAGCCTCCCAAAGTGCTGGGATTACAGGTGTGAGCCACCACGCCTGGCCGGCCATCAGAGTTTTATAGCAAGAATTTTGACCTTTGTCCTTAGTGCAGTGGGAAATCTTTGAAATACTATTGTCTTGCTCTGCAAGGAAAGGTTATTTTGGTGTGAAATGGATAGAGGAAATGCAGAGGGAGCCACTAAAGGGGGTTCTGGTAAGATCTGGAGCCCTGCTGGGATAATCTGACCAGAGAAAGCAAGGATTCCAGAGAGCTAGACACACTTGCCCTACCTCCAGCTGCACACAGCTAGTTCCAGCTTTGTCCTGATCTTCGGTCTGGCATACAAGGTAGACCCACTGGTACCTGGTACCTCACTCTGGGGGTGAGGCGGCCACCCACCTAGGTCTGGGCCCTGTAGCAGTTTGGCAGCAACATCTGAGTGGTAAGAGAAGGCAGTCTGACCTACTCCCAGGGACAAGAAGCTTTGATTCTTCAAGATCATAAAGTCTTCCCTCCTGTCCTTGGGTCCTCCTGTTGCTGGAGAGGTGAGGTGGGGTGGGGTCCTCCGGGAGGGCCGGCTTAGCAGAGCCCAGCACCATCTCAGTGGACACTGCCCTTCTACTCTCAGTGCCTCCAAGGCAGTGAGTGGCTTTCTCTTGTCTAGAGGACATAATTTGTTCCTCACGTGGACACAATGAACCTGTCTGGGATTTGAGGAGCATCGAGGAGGGAATTTAGTTTCCGCAGACTTCAGAGAAGACTTCCTGGAGGAGGTGATGCCTGAGAGCTATCGAAAAGAGAAGAGTGGAAAAATGTTAAGCAGTGGAAAAGCATGAACCAAACTATGGCTGCATCTTCCCATAGGTATGTGCAGGTAGACTCAGCATTTTACTGTTTCTGGGCATAAAGGATAGTACCATCTGTCCTAGGAAGCCCTTCTGCCATAGTAAATAACCTCACATGGCTTCCAAAGGGCTCTTGGGCACTTCAGGGATCAGTGCCCAGCACACTGCTGGGGAGGCCAGGCCATGCCTGGGTGGCCTGAGCTCTGGGAGCTTAAGCCAACATGGATTATTGTCAGGAGTGAGTTTCATAGCCTTGCCTCTCCCATTCAGAGGTCTCCACTCCCTACCCAGCAGCCTTGAGTAGGGTCTAGGATTCTTCTCCCCATGTCACAGGTGGGCAGAAGAGGACCCTGCCTTAGGGAAGGTTGAAATGAAGATCGTAAACTAAGTTGGGCTGCGGTTAAGTCTTCACAGATAGAGGATGCTCCTTCAGCATGGACTGAGGTCTGAGGGCCCAGATCAGGTCATCAGACACCTGGGGTTGCTTGCAGGGTAGAGAGGGCCTCCCTTCTGATGAGTCCCAGGACTCAGCACTGAGTAAAGAGGGGGAGGGGCCACGCCCATTTGACCAGACGTCCCATAAGGCAAGAGATTCCTGTTTTAGCATCAGAGCTGGAAGAGGCCCAGGGAGACTGTCCCTTGAAGCTTGAGACCCTGAGAGGGACACTGGTTATGGGAGGATGAACAATGGCCCCAAACATGGTCACATCCTTATCCCCAGAGCCTGTGAATATGTTCCCTTAACATGGCAACAGGGACTTAGTGCGTGCAATCAAGGATCTCCAGATGGGGATAACCCAGGTGTGCCCAACCTAATCTCAGTGTCCTTGGAAGAGGGATGCAGAAAGAGTGAGAATCAGAGAAGAAGGTGACAGGATGAAGGAAGCCAAAATTAGAGTGATGTTCTTTGAAGATGGAAGAAGGGGCCACAAGCCGAGAAATAGAGGTGGCCAGTGGACACTGAAAAAGGCAAGGAAATAGACTCTCCCCTGGAGCCTCCAGAAGGAACCAGCTCTGCCGACACTTTGACATTAGCCCAGTGAGACTGATTTTGGGCTGCTGGCCTCCAGAATTGTAAGAGAATAAATGCGTGTTGTTTAAAGCCCTTGGTTAGTAGCAGCCCTTGGTTAGTAAAGCCCTTGTTACAGCAGCTAGAGGATAGAGGCGGAGGTGAGGCCCCGAGGAGGCCCACAGACCTGGGCCTCCAGGAAATGTGCGTGAGTGTGCACGGGTGCGTGTGTGAGAAGGGGAGGAACTTGTCTTCTTCGTGCATCGGGGATTTTCTAGGCAGACAATCCTCCAAAGTCATGTCAACATTTTTCTCTCCAAGAAAAAATAACTCAAGTCTCTATCAGAAACGTCAGAGTTTCACACGCACACCCATAGACAGACTTGTGGGTGCCAGCGAGAAATGAGCTGCACCCTGGCCCCGGGCACCTTTCATCTTCACCGGGCGGGGAGTTAGGCAGAGGGGGCGGGGGGGAACCAACACAGCCACTGTGGACACATTGTGCCATCTGGACTTCCCAGAGCTCAGGGAGTCCTGTTGTGGAAGTGCCCCCACCCCCACCACGCAGTGCTTCCCACTTACACCAAATCTCCGGGAAGATTCAACACATTTCTTAGCAGCCAAGAGCCATTGGAATTTCCAGCCTAATCCCAGATGTGGGGCTGACTGTGACTGGAGTTTGGCCTCGTAAGGCATCTGGGGGTGCTGGCAGTGCTCTCGGTCCCCCCAGCACTGGCCCGGCTGGGCTAACCTACATGGGCCTCCTCACTCTGGGTCCTGCCACTGGGCTTTCCATGGCAAGCCAGAGAGAGCCCATGCCCGTGTGGAGCTCTTCACACGTGTGGAGAGAGCTGGGGGGCCTGAAGCCAGCAGGCTGGAGCCCCACAGTCAGGAACAGGCAGACGGCCTCTGGGGCCAGGAGTGGGGGGCCCTGACAGGACAGGAATCCAGAGGGGAAAGGGGACTGAGGGAAAGCCAGAGAGGAGCGTTCAGGGACAGTGGACACAAGCCTGAGGTCTGGCGGGGACTGGATGTGGAGCCGGGTGGGTGGGGATGAGGGAGGCTCAGGGGCTCAAGGGTTTGGTGTGACCTGGGGTCATAGCTGGTGCCTGGCCACGGGCTGCTGGGAGGGTAGGAAGCGGGGACGATGACTCTTTACCAAGCCGGTGAGCCCTAGTTCCTGATGCCAAGAGCTGCTCACTCCAGGGCCAGTATTGTGGTGGGCAGGTAGAGAGCTGCAGTGGGGGACATGCATGCCCATGACTGGCTCACCCATGGGTGGAGAAAGGCAGTGGCCATGAGGGAAAGTGCAGAGGAAGACCTGCCAGGGCCAGGGGGCTCCTCAGCAGGAACGTGAGTCCCCACTGGGTAAAAACACGGGGGGAATAGGAATGTCACCCCCTTTGGCCAGTCTGTGATTGGTCACCCCCTTTTGCCAGTCTGTCTGTGATTGTCCTCTTTGTTAGAATAATGGCTCCCTGAAGATGTCCACATCCTAATCCCTAGAACCTGTGAATGTCACCTCAAAGGCAAAGGGGCCTCATAGATGTGGTTCTGCTGAGGGTCTTGAGATGGGGAGATTATCATGGATTATCTGGGAAGGCCCGACATCATCACAAGGGTCCACATAAGAGGGAAGCAAGAAGGTCAAAGGCAGTAGAAAAGGCATGTGTGAGCAGACAGAAGGAAGACTTGAAGATATCACGTGCAGCTGACTTCATTTGTTTGTTTTTGTTTAGAAACAGGGTCTCACACTGTTGCCAAGGCTGGAGTGCAGTGGTCTGATCTCGGCTCACTGCAAGCTCTGCCTCCTGGGCTCAAGTGATCCTCCCACTTTAGCTTCCTGAGTAGCTGGAACTACAGGCATGTACCACCACACCAGCTAATTTTTAAATTTTTTGTAAAAAAAACGAAAAAAAAAAAAGAAAAAATAAATAAATAAATTTTTTGTAGAGATGGGGTCTCACTATATAGATCAGGCTCAGCTGACTTTGAAGATGGAGGCAGGGGCCCCAAGCCAAGGAATGCAGGCGGCCTCTAGAAGTGGGAAAGGCAAGGAAATGGGTTCTCCCCCATATCCTCCAGAAGGAGAGCAGTCCTGCCAACACCTTGTTTTTAGCCCAAAGATGCTGATTTTGGCCTTGTGGCCTCCAGAGCTGTATAATAGTAAATTTGTGTTGTTTTAAGCCGCTAAGTTGGTGGCGATTTGTTACAGCAGCAATGGGAAATAAACACACTTTCTCATCGTGTGGTAGGCTCCAGACTCTGCCTTACTCTCTGCGGCAAGGATTTTCAGCATGACATGGGTAAGGGGCCTCCCTTCTGTCTGCCCCCTAGCACTGGCTGAGCTCCAGTGCAGGGCCTCAGGCCAGGAGCAGAGCTAGGCCTTGTCCACGGCTTTCCCCTGCACTTGCCCTCATGGCCACTGCCTTTGTTCACCCATGGGTGAGCCAGCCATGGGCGTGTGGTTCCTCCACTGCAGCTCTCTAACTGCCTCCCACCATACTCTGTGGCTCCACTGCCCCCCTGCAACAATGAGAATAATGTTTACCGGTGAGAGAGAGAGAGAGACAGCGAGCGCTCTGGAAGGTCTTGCTTCCTGGGAACTGGTTGTCAGCAACACCTGCTGTAAATGAGGTTTTAACAAATTCAGGGGTTGTGCTGAGGTGGTGGGGAGGAGGTGGCCAGGCTGGGTCAGTGTGTGTGGACGTGGGACAGTACAGACGACCCCACATCCCTGCCTCCTAGAATGTTGAGATGTCAGAGTATCCCCTTCCCCAGGTCACGTATTTTTCTCTTCTCTCCTTACAAGCCCAAGCACAGACAACTGTGCACAAATCATGCAGGACTCACGTGCACACAGATAAACGCAGGGCCACAAGCAGTGCCAACATGTGCAAAGAGGGAATGGGCAAACACACCCAGAGACACCACCCAGCACACTTACAAACATGCATGCACCCACAGACACCTACATGCCCACAAACGCAGATATGCCCACTTCCCATGCTAACATACCCCCACATGGATGCACACAAATACAGACACACCTAGGCATGAGTCCAGATCACCTATGCATGTGGACCCCCGGACATCCGTGAGCAAGGCGGGAGGCACATTCCTTCCTCCACCCCAAGCCCTCTGCTCCCTGCTCTGGAGACCTCTGCTGGTGAGGCCAGGAATGGACGGCCAGCCCCTCCTTGGCTCTGGAGCTGAGCCTCGCCGGACTGGAGTTTGGAAGGAGGGGAGATGGGCAAAGAGGGACCAACCAGGGCCAGCTTCCAGTCTTTCGGCACTGCTGCCTCCATCTGGCCCACAGGACTTTATTCACTGTCCATTTCCAGCACCGAAGGAGAGATTTCTCCTGCAAAGATCTCTCTTGGGCTTTTTGCTGACCCAGGCCCACCCTGTTCTATCAGTGGACACTTTTAGTGTGTCTGCTGCAGAGGAGGGATCTCCCTCGACAGAACAAGGCTCCTTCACTTTCCCATGCTGGCTCCCCACACCCCCCTCACCCTACCAGAGCTGTTTTGTGGCGGTCCTGGGCAGGCAGTCTTCCTCCCTGACGCCCACTGGAGATCTGACTGGGCTGTTTGAACTTCCACCCCCTATGGCCCCTCATAGGTCCTACCCTCCTGCTCTCAAGGGCTTTTTCTTTCCATTTTGTCCTGCGGGAAGGGGAGGAAGTGAAGATCTTCACACTAAGATGGATGAAGCTGAATTCAGATCTCAGCTCCAAGGTGGGACTGGCAGCTCTCAGTAGCTCTTAACCTCTTGGGCAGCTCCCCTGACTGCCCTCAGCCTCAGTGGCACCAGGTGGAATGGAGCTCCTGATAGTGCCCTGGCAGGGAGATGAAATGAGATGACATGCTTAGTGCTCAGCACCCAGCAGCTTCCCAGGGTGCTGTCTTTTGGAGGCACTCCAACATCACTGGAAATAAAAGGAGACCAACAGAACCATATCTGCAACTCCTCTAATGGACAGTTGCATGTTCTGTTTTAATGAGTGGTTTGCAATAGAGTGGTTAGGGATACCCCCAAAAGAGCAGGTTAGTACAATAGCAGTCAGTCTCTAAGGAAGGTGGGGAGGGTCTCTGCAGAGTTTTTGTTTGTCTCATTGGGGCGAGAGCTGAACCGCTCAGAGGAGATGGAGTGTTGCTAATAGGGACCCTTTTCTCTGCCTACTTGGTAATGGGGACCCTCTTCTCTGTCTACTCCCTCATTCCTCCAAGCAGAGATCAGTTTCTGCTACACTAAATTCAAACATAGTAAAAGAATATGGCTTTGATGGGATATGAAATTATTTACCTGCCTGGAGTCTCCATGTGTTTCCACTGGGCCCTTCTTGTCAGGTAGAAGTCAGTTGGGTCTCTCTCCAGTCTTGGCCCTAAAACTCTCTCCAGACCCTCCAGTCAACCCAGCCTCCTCATATCTCTGCCTAGTCTCTGTGCTCACATTGCCACTTAACTTATCACTCCACACCTCCTTCCCCCAACGTTAGGCCACTGGCACAACCCATTTTGGAAGCCTCAAGACTTCTTCAAGGATTAGGATTTCCGTTTTGGGGAAATCAGATAGTTCTCATATACTAGCCTGTTTGGAATGGCAACAGGAACAGGAACAAGTAGCCACCATCCTGCCCAGAAAGCATCTCATGACCTTTCCTTTAAATATCTTCGTCAGGCTATCCCGACTTTCCAATGGGTTAGATTTCAAAATGTTTCTATGAAGTGGTTTGGCATTTCACACAATGAGCCAATAGAAAGTCGAGAACTCAGGGCTATGAATGGGGCTCAGTTTTCCAGGTTGGGGCATAATAAATGCCCATTAAACCCATCTCAAAGCTGGGCTGCCACTCAGCTACACAGGAAGGACAGAAAACCCTACTGTTGCAAGACCTGTAGTAGAAATGGAAAAATAATAATGTGGATCTAAAAAAGTCAACCTATTTTCTCTTGAAAACTGGTGGTCGAAGGAAAGCAGGGTTCTTAACAGGAGGATGGGCAGATGGGTGTGGCATTCTGAAGGAAACTTCTAAGTGCTTTTCAAGGGCTTTTGAAGTTGAAAGGCTCTATTCTTCATCATTCTAGTTATCTCTCTGACTTTCAATCTGTCTTTTTCTTGACTTGGGGGTAGGCCTGCCCTGTCTCAGTCAGCACGTTGACTGGGTACACGGAACATACCATGGGAAAAGGACCTCTTGAGGTAAACGGGGTAGGGTCGGAAGAAGGGGAGATGATGGAAGTAGGCTCTGGGATTTGGAATTTGTGTTTTAAAGGTGGCCTGAGGAAGAATGAGCAGAACTGAACCCATTACAGTTTAAAACAGAAACAAAAAACAGGGAAGAAAAGAGAAATTATGGAACATGTGTGATCCCCCCCACCACCTCCCAGACAAGTTCCAGGACTGGCCACCAGGTGACACCACAGGCCCAGGACAGCTTGGTTGCTGTCTGCAGTCAGTGGGGGGCCTCGAGTAAGTTGGGGAGCCAGCCAGCGGTTCTGATCTGCCTTCATTCTGACTGCCCTGGAGGCAAAGCCAGCCAATGCCCGTCTCCTGCTTTCCTGGGTCACCACCTGGGCTCCCCGAAGGGATTCTGCTGATAACCAAGGTGAGGTGGGGCATGGTGCGCAGAGGGCCAGGGGCCAGGGAGAAGAGGCTGAATGAGGAGCAGAGGAATGGGCTTGGGAAGGCAGTCACAGAACCCGATAGCAGAGGGAATGGAAAACAATGAACCTTTATTGAGAGTCCACCCCCACTCGCAGGTTCTGGCCAAGAGAGACCCAGAGGGGAAAGCAAGCGGCCCCACCCACAGGGCTGCCCACAGATGCAGGTGATTCAGAGTTTAGGCTGGGCCGATAACAACCCCTGCCAGCTGAGAATGGGGCCTTTGTGCAGCACCCTCCTCAGGCTCCCTCACAGCTGGGCCAGCTGCAGCAAGGCTGGGAGGAGGGCTGGAAGGCAGGCAGTGGGGCTGGCTGGGAAAATGGAGAGAAATCCAGTAGCTTCCACAGTGACGGGCTGGGTGGGAACTTTGAGGTGCCACAGGGCACATGTGCGAGGGAGAGAGAGGCGTGGTTGGAGCACATGCACTTTCCTTACAGATTTTCCATCTCAGCTGTGTCCCCCAGCCATTCACTCATTTCCCCAGGGACAAAAAAATTGCCACTTGCAGTACTAAGGGTTGCAAATGGCTCAAACTCGACTTGGAATCAGCTTGGTGAGAGGGGGATGTTGACTATTGGCTCAAACAGGGCAAAGACAGAACAGGCCCTGGAGAGGCCAGAATGAGGCCTACTCACCCACCAGACTATCTCTTCTCCCTGCATCTCTCAGAGATGAGCAACACCCTTTCTTCCGCAAATGGGCTTTGTGCACCCTCCTTCCCCTGCAGAAATAATGCCTGTGGTCGGTTCAGCATTACATCCTCACCGTCTCATGACCAGAAAAGAAATTGTACTGTCTGCTACCAGGCTTGCTTAGAAAAAGTCATGAGGGGAGTTTGAGACCATCCTGGGCAACATAGTGAGACCCCGTCTCTACAAATTTTTTTTTTTAAGTTAGCCGGGTGTAGTGGTGCATGCCTGTAGTCCCATCTACTCCAGAGGCTGAGGTGGGAGGATTGCTTGAGCCCAGTATTTCAAGGTTGCAGTGAGCCACAATCATGCCACTGCACTCTAGTCTGGGCGACAGAGCAAGACCCTGTCTCAACCTTTTTTTTTTTTTTTTTTTTGAGATGGAGTGTTGCTCTGTCGTCCAGGCTGGAGTGCAGTGGTACAATCTCAATCTTGGCTCACTGCAACCTCTGGCGCCCGAGTTCCAGCGATTCTCCCACCTCAGCCTCCTGAGTAGCTGGGATTATAGGTGCACCACCGCACCCAGCTGAGTTTTGTATTTTTAATAGAGACGAGGTTTTGCCACATTGGCCAGGCTGGTCTCAAACTCCTGACCTCAGGTGATCCATCGTCTTGGCCTCCCAAAGTGCTGGGATCACAGGTGTGAACCACCATGCCCAGCCTTCAACTTTTTTGGAAAAAAGGAAAGAAAAGCAAAAGACCTGAGAAAGAACCCTGATTGGATCCACTTGAATCATGTGCCCAGTTCTGGGCAATTGCGGTGGTCAGAGGTCATTTTCCCAGATTGAGTCCCTTGCCTGCCCCTGTGGCCGGGGGAGTGGAGCACACGGCAGACAAATCCAAGAACCTCCTTGCTGTGCACTTGGGGTCTCATGTGGCAGAACTGCTAGTTGTCCCCCAAAACAATTTTCCCTTTTCTCTCATAGACCAAAAGGTGTTTACTGAAGGAAAATCTACATTTTCCAGGCTCCCTTGCAGCTAAGGATAGCTATGTGTCTAACAGTTCTGGCCAACGGGATGTAAGCAAAAGCATTGTCTGCAACTTCCAGATGGTGTCCTTAAAAGGAGGGAACCTGCCTCCGGAGCCCTCTCTCCCCAACTTCGTGCAGGCTGGAAGCCTATGTGATGAAGTGTCATCTTGGATCCTATGGGTGAGGGCAGGACCAGAGGGATGGTACATCAGTAAGCGAGTTAGAAGAAGAACAAGTGCCTGATACTATTTGGATCCCAAACTGTCTATGCCTGGACTGTTACACAAGAGGAAACAGCGATCTTGTTTGAGCCACTCTTATTTTGGATCTCTGTTATATCAGCCAGGTCTATATCCTAATTAATACATCTTGGGACCTTCTGTTGGTACACGTTGCTGTGGGCTGAAACTCTATCTCCTGTGTGAGGACTAATTTTGTTCCCTCCATCCAAATCCAGAAAAATTCTGCCTGTAACCAGTCTCCCCTCTGCTGAGAGTATGGCAAGACACACCACAGGGCCAGATCTGCTCACCCTAACCTGAGAAGTTAATTTCATTTTTCCCCCTCTATCCTGACTCCATGTCACTGGTACATTCAAAGCATTTTGCATGTGGGTTAGAGCAGCGTTTGCTTCAGTTCAGGAGCTGCTATGGAGTGGAGGTCATGGCCCTGTCATCCGCTGGGGGTCCTGAGTGCCGGAGCCATGGAGAAATGTAAAGGTATCGCTCCCCGCTCCACTGAGTATGGGAGTGGTGCTCCTCTCGTTAACGTAAAGACTAGCACAGCAAACAGCCCATCTCCCTGTGAGACGGGGAACTAGAGGCCCAGTTACTGAGAGCTGAGTAATGGAACATTCAAGAAGAACTGCTCTTCTCCTGGTACCTGGGAATGTACCAGCGCTAGGATCCCACCCAGATCCTCTATGGCCTAAGGAGGGAAAAAGAAAGGGCCAGAGGGCTGGGTGTGGTGGCTCATGCCCGTAAATCCTAGCACTTTGGAAGGCCTAGTCAGGAGGATCCCTTGAGCCCAGGAGTTCAAGACTAGCCTGGGAAACATAGGGAGACCCTGTCTCTATTATTTTTAAAACAGTTTTTAAAATATATAATAAAAAAAAAGAAAGGGCCAGAGGGCATAAGAACACTAGTGCGATAGGTCCTGGGCTCCTGGGATTGGGGAGAGGCAGTGTCTGATGTGCTATAGGCCGATATAAGAGGCGGGGCACAGAAAGTCATCGAATGGTTCTGTGTCTAACAATGCCCCACCCTCATTCCAAGCTTTCGTAATTAAAGCAGCATAATTGAGTGGAGACCAATTGGGAAAATCCAGAAGGAAACGTTGCCTCGGACCACAAAAACCGGCGGAGGCTGGGCTGGGTTCTTCCTTTCTGTGCTGATTGTGTTCAGCAACAATGGCAAGCAGGCCCACGTTTCTCTTAGAGCCTTCCTTGGCTCCCAAGTGGCTGGCTTTACCCCTTCTTCTTTCCTTCAAGCCTCCTCCCTTAGATGGGGGCTCCCTGAGAGCCAAAATGGTGCCTTTATCCTCAGACTGGAGTCAGAAGTCCCAGGGAGTTCCAGGGCCACGGGAGCCTGCAAGCCCCACCTGAGCCGGCAGGAAGACAGTGTTCGGTTTCCAGGCTAGTCCTCTGTCCCCGCCTCTAACCAAGACAGTTCTCCACACTGGTTTCCCCTGACACCAGCACTGTAGCCAAGGAAGGAGCAGTGACTTTTTGATCCTCCCTCCAGTGAGGTACATTAAGCCCGAGGGACAAATGGGGCTGGTGACACAGTAGCATGGGGGCGAGATGCTGACAGTTGACCCTTCCACACCCATGCCATTACGAGAAACATGCAGCCACTTGTAGCTTGTGAGGTGTAGCCAAGACTGACCATCCATGAGACCCGGGGTCGCCTTCCCTCCCAGGACAGCCCGACTGACTTTCTTCTCTGCTGAAGCTGAGTCCTGATGTGCTGCTTACCCCATCGGCTCTGCCCCTCCCCTCTGCTCTTGCACAACGCATGCTGGAGCTTTTGCACCACAGTCAGCACACTCCCCTGTATCTTCAAGCTCTTTTTGGAATGCTGCCTCCTCCTCCAGGCCTTGAACCACCACCACCTCCAAGCAGAGGCTATTTAATATCACATTCTCTGCACCTCAGGGCTAAAAGATTGGAGTTTTGGCCTTATTATTCCTCATTGTCATTTCCAGCACATTACTCCCAACCTCTTATACAACCCTGCACCACCGACACTCCTGTCTCCTGCTATGCTGCCCTCTGTCCTCTCCCTGTCAGCTCCCAGCCCCCATGCACTGGAAACTCCAGCTCCAGCCTCCTCTTCTCCACTCCACCTCCTGCCAGTATCCTAGACAACTGGAGGGACCTATGTCCATACTCTGACCTCTGGCTTCTTTCACCCTCATCTCAAAGAATTCTGGTCTTAGCTATTCATTTATCCCTTTAAACTTTATGGTCACCAGAAAGCCTCACTCCTTCTGAAATCAGAAATTCTCTCCTTTGACTATATGTCACCTCCAAGCCTGTCTGCTTCCTGGCCTGGGTGCCCTGCCACAGCTCTCTGTTCTCATGGAGATCTCCAGTTCATTGGTACCCTCACTCCTTCTCCATCTGTCAACCCCTCCTACCTTCACTTCTCTCCTTTCCCACTAAGATTCCATGGCTCATGAATGAATCAACTGGCAATATTCATGCAACAGAATATGCTAAGCAGGCTAAACACATGAGCCACAGCAACTAAAACAATGTGGATGAATCTTAGCAAGATACAATTAAGCCAAACACTTAAGTCCCGTAAGGTTATGTAGAGAATGATACCCTTTTAATGAAGGTAAAGACAGCTAATATAAAAAGATGTCTATAATATAAGATAGACAGATGCAATATAGAGAGATGCAATAAAACCATATAAAAAGGAAAGCAGGGTTGCACCTTGTACACAGAATTCAGGATGATGACCACTTTGAGTGGAAAGAGGCAAACGGATGGGATGTGGAAGGGGAACAATATGGTGAAACGGGGGTCACTGTCAGAACTTTTGTTTGGGTGGTGGTTTTGCAGGTGCCTATTACATCTTTAAAAATTACAAATTAGGTTGGATGTGGTGGCTCACGCCTGCAATTCCATCACTTTGGGAGGCCCAGGCGGGAGGATTGCTTAAGGCCAGGAGTTTGTGACCAGTCTGGGCAACATAGCAAGACCCTATCTGTGTTTGTCCCTTTTGTATTGCTGTAAAGGAATACCTGAGACCGGGTGATTTATAAAGAAAAGAGGCTTATTTGGCTCACAGCTCTACAGTCTTTACAAGAATGGCACCAGCATCTGCTCAGCTTCTGCCAAGGCCTCAGGAAGCTTTTACTCATGGAGGAAGTCAAACTGGGGAGCAGGTGTGTCACATGGCAAGAAGGAAAGCTAGAGAGAAGGGAGAAGGTGCCAGGCTCTTCTTAAAAACCAGATCTCACGTGAACTCATTACCACTCATTACACTCAAAGCCATTCATGTGGGATCTGCACCCTTGACCCAAACACCTCCCATTAGGTCCCACCTCCAGCATTGGGGATCACATGTCAATGTGCAGTTTGGAGGGTATAAACATCCAAGCTATATCAGAAAAAGTATATATATATATTTTGAGACAGAGTCTTGCTCTGTTGCCCAGGCTGGGGTGCAGTGGCACGATCTTGGCTCATTACAACTTCTGCCTCCTGGGATCAAGCAATTCTCATGCTTCAGCCTCCCAGAAGCTGGCACGTGTCACCATGCCCAGGTAATTTTTTGTATTTTTAGTAGAGGGGTTTTCCCATGTTGGCCAGGCTGGTCTGAAACTCCTGACCTCAAGTGATCCACCCACCTTGGTCTTCCAATTGGAAATTTGGCTTAATTGTATCTTGCTAGATTCATCCACATTGTTTCGTATTGCTGTGGCTCATGTGTTTAGCCTGCTTAGGATATTCTGTTGTGTGAATATTGCCAGTTGATTCATTCATGAGCCACGGAATCTTAGTGGGAAAGGAGAGAAGTAAAGGCAGGAGGGATTGACAGACGGAGAAGGAGTGAAGGTACCAATGGACTGGAGAGCTCCATGAGGACAGAGAGCAATGGCAGGGCACCCAGGCCAGGAAGCAGATGGGCTTGGAGGTGCTGGGATTACAGGCGTGAGCCACCGCACCCAGCCCCGCCCCAATTTTAAATTTTAATTAGCTAGGCATGGTGGTACTTGTCTGTACTCCTAGCTATTCTGGAGGCTGAGGCAGGAGGATCACCTAAGCCCAGGAGTTCTAGGCTACAGTGAGCCATAGTCACACCACTGCCCTTCAGCCTGGGCAACAGAGCAAGACCCTGTCTCTAAAAATAAAAAGAAACAAATTAATAGCTAATTAAATAAAAGTAAACCATGCATGGGTCAATGACGAGTGTATCAGGGAAGCAATGCTGTGGGTAGATGTAGGGAGTCCAATAAAATAAAGATTCCTTAGGTTATTATTACATTACTCTCTTGCAAATATACTGATCCTTCCTCATTGTCTTGCCACAGAATCCACAATCTCCCTGTGTCTGCACCGATCTTTTCTCATTCTTTCATTCACAATGGAAGAAGCATCCTAGTTTCTTCCGTCAAAGAAAAATTCCATGTCTTATTTCCTGAGTCCCATCTTTTCTCGTCTTCTCAAGGACTTTGTTCCTTTGGTTATCCCCTCGCTCTCTCCCCTCATCAATCTCTCCCTCTCTCATGGATTATTTCCATCAGCACACAAACATGCTCCAGTCTCTCTCATCCGAGAAACAAATTTTTATTAGGACAAAAGTTAGGCTGCAGGCCAGGCACGGTGGCTCACGCTCGTAATCCCAGCACTTTGGAAGGCCAAGGCGGGTGGATCACCTGAGGCTTGGAGTTTGAGACCAGCCTGGCAACATGGCAAAACCCCATTTCTACTAAAAACACAAAAATTAGCCGGGCATGGTGGTGCGTGCCTGTAATCCCAGGTACTTGGCATGTTGAGACAGGAGAATCACTTGAGTGGTGGAGGTGAAGGTTGCAGTGAACTGACATTGCACCGCTGTACGTCAGCCTGGGCAACAGAGGGAGACTCTGTCTCAAACAAATAAATTAATTAACAAAAGTTAGGCTGCTGTAACAAAGAGACCCCAAAAGACAGTGTTGCAAACAGGCAGAAGGTTAACTCCTGCAGGAGTCTGGGAAGGCAGAACCAGGGTGATACAATAGCTGCTTCTTTCTGTTGCTCTCCCACCCTTAACTTGAGGTTTCCCTCCAAGGTGGATGCTCCAGCCGCTGATAGCACTTCCACCTTCCAGCCAGATGGAAAGGGATAAAGAGGAAGAAGATATACCTTCTTCCTTTGAAGAGCATGGCCTGGAAGTTGCATACATCATGTCCGCTCACATTCCATTGCCTCAGACTTGGTCACGAGACATACCTAATTGTAAGGGAAGTTAGGAAATAGAGTCTCTAGCTGGCTGTTAAATGTGTTCAGTTGAGTATTCCACCACTATTGAAGAAGAGGAGAATAGATATTGATGAAAAGCTAGCAATCTCCACTATACTCTGCACCTTTGGTTACCCAAATAAATGCACATTCTCTTCCCAAACATGGAACATGATAATCGCCTACCCAATGTAAAGCCCACAGGTCCTATCCATTACTGCAACTGTCTCAAGGTCCAGGCTTTCTTAGTAGTTGTCTGATCTTTATATGAAGTTCAGATATTGGTCCAGTGATGTATAAACTAAAAGATAAGCCATCTATTTGTCCCTCTCCACCAGCCAACAACACGTACGCAATATACAAGAGACATAGGAACAAGATAACCACAATTAAAACTGCCATTTGGAAAGGGACGAATAGAGAACCCATAGCAGGCACAAAGCAATTAGTAAATCCCACTGGGCAAGAATTCCAAAGGTTCCCTGCCTCCCAGGGGACGAAGTTCCTTAGTACTGATTCCTGGGAAACATTTCCTTTATCCATTATTCCCTGCGGCTCCTGGCTCTGCCTTTTGAGAGGTCCTTCCTTGTTTGCTGTCCTTCAAGGCCACATCTGAAGAGGCCACTGGAGAACATGCTGTGCTCCGGTGGCGAGAGTACGGGTTTTATAGCCCATTTCCTGCTGGTGCAGGTTTGAAAGCTCAGGGCTTGTTTTAGGAGTTGAGCAATCCCATAGTTGTGCAGGCCAGGCTTGCAGACATTCATTAATTAATCTCCCTCAAAAACTTAGTGTAACAATACATAAATTAAATTTAAAAGAACGATTTTATTTATGATCATATTGAAAAACACAAAATCCTTAGGAAAAATTTAACAAAAGAAGTTCAAGACTTGTACATTGGAAACTACAAAACATCAAACACCATTAAAATAAATTAAAGAAGACTTAGGTAAATGGAAAGACACCCTGTGTTCATGGATTGGAAGACTTAATATTGTTAAAATGGCAACATTCCTGGAAATGATCTACAGGGTCTATGCAATCCCTATTAAAATCTAGCTGTCTTTTTTGCAGAAACTGAAAGCTGATCCCAAAATTCATATAGAATTGCAAGGAACCTAGAATAGCGAAAACAATCCTGAAAAGAAAGAACAAAGTAGGGGGACTCACACTTCTCTCTTTCAAAACTTATTACAAAGCTATAGTAATCAAGACAGTGTGGTACTGGTATAAGGATATACCTGCACATATAGATCAGTGGAACAGAACTGAGCTCTAGAAATAAACCCTTACATATATGGTTAACTGATGTTCAGCAAGGGTGTCAATACAATTCAATGGAGGAAAGAATAGTGCTGGGACAACTGAATATTCACATTCAAAAAGTATAATTGAATCCTTACCTCACATCATATAAAAATTAACTCAAAATGGCTCATAAGAGGAAAAAGTGCCATAACATAGTTATTAAATATATTTATCCCAAAAGTAAAAAGAAAATGGATCCTAGAACTAAATGCAAGAGCTAAAACCAGAATACTTCATGACCTAAGATGAAACATTGGTTTCTTTGATATGACACCAAAAACACTTACAAAAGAAAAAATAGATACATTGGGTTTCATCAGGGTAAAAAACCTTTGTGCTTCAAGGAACAGCAGCAAGAAAGTAAGAAGTATGACCCACAGAATGGGAGAAAATGTTTGCAAATCCTGTGTCTGATAAGGAACTTGTATCCAGAATATATAAAGAACTCTTATAATTCAATAATAAGAAGACAAAAAACCCAATTTTTAAAATATGCAAAGGGACCAGGTGTGGTGGCTCACATCTACAATCCCAGCACTTTGGGAGGCCGAGGCTGGCAAATTGCTTGAGTCCAGGAGTTCGAGACCAGTCTGGGAAACATGGCAAACCCCATCTCTACCAAAAAAAAAAAAAAAAAAGATTAGCCAGATGTGGTGGCACATGCCTGTAGTCCCAGCTACTAGGAAGGCTAAGGTGGGAGGATCACTTGAGCCTGGGAGGCTGAGGCCGCAGTAAACCATGAGTGCTACTGCACTCCAGCCTGGGTAACAGAACAAGACCCTGTCTCAATAAAATAAAATGTGCAAAGGATTTGAAAAGACATTTCACCAAAGAAGATAAACAAATGGCCAATAAATACATGAAAAGATGCTCAACATCATTAGCCATCAGGGAAATGCAAATTAAAATCATAATGAGAAAGCACCCCACACCCAGTAGGATGGCAATAATAAAAAAGACAAATCATTACAAATGTTGAAGACAGTGAGGAAAAACTGGAACCTTCACACAGTGCTGGTAGTAATGTCAAATGGTGCAGCCATTCTGGAAAACAGTTTGGCAGTTCCTCAAGGGGATAAACATAAAATTACCTTATAACTCTGTACTTTCACTCCTAGGTGTATATATATCCAAAAGAAGTGAAGACACATATCCACACAAAAACTTACATATGAATGTTTATAGCAACATTATTTATAGTAGCCAAGAGTGGAAACAACCCAAATGTTCATCAGCTGATGATCAGATAAACAAGTTGTGGTCTATTCATACAACGGAATATTATTCAGCTGTAAAAAGGAATGAAATACTGATGCATGCTACAACATGGATGAATTTTGAAAACGTTGTGCTAAGTGAAAGAAACCAGACACAAAAGGCCATGTTATTTAATTCCATTTATATGAACTGTCCATAATAGGCAGAGCCAAAGAGACTGAAAGTAGAGTAGTGGTTGTCAGGGGCTGGAGAAGTGGAGGGAGGGGAATTGGGACTAACTGCTAAAAGATACAGGATTTCTTCGTGTGGCGATATGAAACTGTTCTGCAACTATGTAGCAGTGATGGTTGCACAACTATGAATGCACTAAAAACACCTAAATTGTATACTTTAAGAGAGTGTAAAATAAAGTGTGAGCTTTATTGTATGTGAACTAGCTGTCACTATAGTTATTTAAAAATAAAAAAAAAACCTAGTACAGTATACTTCTACCCTATTGGTTTCCAATCTGTTCCATGAGCAACTAACTCAGGCAAAAAGCTGGTAGACACAGTTCTGAAGTCTGCAGACACGTATATGCATATTATTTACTGGTTTGGCCATCTCTATATTCTGCAATCTGTCCATTTCACCCTGCTGGACCTAATGATAGTTCCTGAGGTTATCTGTCACAGTAGGTCTGAGTGAAAAAGCAACCCTCTTAATCTGATCTTGACTGCTGGGTTAACTCCTATTGTCTGTCAGGGAATTCTTAACTGAGCTGATTGGGGAAGGCTTAGGGCCATAGTCTTATTTCCTGGTACAGCTGCCTCTTTGGAGCCACTTGAGACCACTGCTTCAGTTCAGAGCACAAAAGCAGTTGGCTTTCTAAACATGTGGAAGCTCAAAAACACTGGACGACAGCTTAGATGATTGGCCACAGGCAGGAAGAGCTCCATCAGCAAGGCTGCGTTCACTTTCATCTCTGCTTGCAAACTCCTGGCTCTATTCTGAGTTTCTTTGTCTTACAGGGCCCTGCACCAAGTGGAAAGAAGCCAATACCCACCAAACATTGGACCTTTTCTAGCTACCTCGCCCAGAACTGGAAGCTCAGTAGGCATGTGAACTGCCTTCCAAGATATCATAAGAGATAGTGTTACCAAATGCTTTGCATAATATGAGTCACCAGCCTTCCAACCTGAAATATCTGCCCACTGTTTGACAATATCCCTCATGCCTCATATTTAGAATTTTGCCACACCAACACTCTACTTCTAGATATACGATTCAATGTTAGTTAGAATATAGTTTAGACTGCTGTCACAAAAAGACCTCAAACCACATTGGCTTAAACAAAGTAGAAGTTTGTTTTTCTACTATGTAAGTTGATGGTCTAGGGCTGATACACCATGGCTTAGTGGTTTTGGAGGACTCAGGCTTTTCATATCGTATTACTTCATGATTCTCAATATGCTACTTCCATCGCAGAGTCTAAGAAAGACAGCGGGTCTGCCATAGGTTGGATTACTCAGGGAACTGCCTCTGAGACAGAGATTTGCAGACAGGGGTTTTATTGGGAGATCTGTTGGGGTCATCCCTCATGGACTGACGGACAGACATGAGAGAAATAGGGCTGGGCACAGGCAAGAGTTGAGCTGTGACACAGTCACAACACAGGCCTTGGCCACCCACAGAAGCTCTGCATCTGGGGTGGTCTTGAAAGTTGTCTCAATGAAAGCAAGGTGCTGGGCTTATTACCCCAGCACTCATTGTATTCAGGCTCCATATGGTACCTCCAGGAAGGAGGCCTAAATTTGGGAGACAAGTTTCTGCGGAAAGACTCAGCTGAGCTATGAGCTGACAATACTCTTAGCAGTTGGGGGAAGGAGTACTTATTTTGAATGGGGTATTGGGGAACACACCACAGGGTCCTCCAGAGCTGCTGTGATTCCTACCATGAGGTTTATCCATCCGGTGGGAGGTGGAAAGCCCCCCACAGCACTTCCACTTACGTCTCATTGGCCAGAGTTAGCCACACTGTCGCAATGACCTGAAAGAGCCATGTGCTCAGCTAAAGGCTCAAGAACAAAAGCAAAAGTGAAGATTGGGGTCATTGGGTCATCGCCCATGTTCTTTGCTTCCATATCCATCTCCAGCCATTGCTCCGGTTGTCCGTTCCTCCTCAGAACCTGGCGGGGGCAGAGAGCATGGTTTCAGGCTGATTCAAGTGCATTACACTTATAGTGCACTTTATTTCTATTATGATTACATTGTAATATATAATGAAATAATTATACAACTCACCATAATATAGAATCAGTGGGAGCCCTGCGCTTGTTTTCCTGCAACTAGATGGTCCAATATGATGGTGATGTGGGACAGTGACAGAATATGAGGCATTAGATTCTCATAATGAGTGCACAACCGAGATCCCCTGTATGTGCATTTCACAACAGGGTTCATGCTCCCATGAGAATCTGATGCCTTTGCTGATCCGACAGGAGGCAGAGCTCAGGCGGTAATGCGAGCAGTGGAGAGCAGCTGCAAATACAGATGTAGCTTCGCTCACTTACCCACCACTCACCTCCTGCTGTGAGTTCCTAACAAGCTACAGCCCAGTTCCTAACAGGCCACGGACCAGAACCAGTCCATGGCCTGGGGTTTGGGAACTCCTGCTTTAGGTAATGAAAGTGGAAGATCATTGCATAGTTTCCATGGGTCCTGATACAAAGCCAGAGCTGCTGGGGTTTAGTTCTGGTTCTTCCCTAACTGCACAATGGGGATATGGCAGCACTGGATGTCAAGATGCTGAGATGGGGTCATGTCCCAAATGATCCAGGAGCAGGCTGGGGTGACATCATGGAACCACAGGAGCCAAGGTCCCCCCAGTCCCCAGCTTCCCCACTGGGACAACAACATGGCTCCCATATTCAGCTCACCTTTCATATCCAACAATCCATGGTTGGGGCAACCGACTCAACCTGGTAGATAGCTCTTTCTACTCTCTCCTCTTCCCTACAGCACCCCTACTCTGTGTCCAAGCTTCTGCCTTCCCCCAGAGAGTAAGGAGGTGAGCTGCCCTTTGAATCTGCAGTGTATGACCCAAAGATACAAACTGTCAGGGGCCTCAACACATTTTGCATTCATTTCTATTCTTACTAATAAAACCTAGCACATAGCAGTCATTCAATAACTACTTGGAGAATGAACAAGTGCATGAATGAATGAATGAATGGGCAGATGGATGCAATCACTGCTCAACTTTGCTCTCCATGACCCCCAGCTCCACTCTTTGGGAGACAACTCTTTCCTCTGGGATCCTTGCAAAGAGGCCATCATGCCTGAGGATCACCTTCCTCTCCCTCTAACTGAAACCCACAATGATGGGGCTCTGTCCACAGTTTGGCCCACTGCCCAGCTGGTAACGATGCCCCATGTCCCCATCAAATGTAATTCTACATAATTAGTTCCAAATCTGTCGCTGGCCAGTGGTGGGGCTGGCAGGCATAGGCAGTGACACCCAGGGCCATGTGAGAAGCTTTCAGAGCCACGTCTGTGTACTGTTCAGGGTGGCAGATGCCTACCTCCATGTCCTCCTGCCCCCCAGCACCCTCAGTTTGCCATCTCTCAGAACTGAAGTTGTGTTTCCTTTCATTTCTCTTCAACATCTTTCCCTGATATGATTGATGTCTGCTGGTATTCATGCCCCTGTATAGTTCCCTCCCACATTGAATAGGGTTGCCCTGTTGAAACTTTGGGATATTCTGGAAATGACCATGTGTGACTTCCAAGGCAAGGTCATAATAAAAAACATTGCAGCTCCTACCTTGTTGCTCAGATCACTAGTTTGGGGAAAACCAGCTGCCACGTCATAAGGATGTTCAAGCAGTCCTACAGAAAGTCCAAGTGGCCAGTGGCAGAGGCCTCCTGCCAGCAACCAGCACTAGTGAAAGGCATGTGAGTGCACCATCTTGCAAGCAGCTCTTCCAGCCCCAGTTGAGCCTTCAGATGACTGCAGCCCCAGCTGACATCTTGACTACAACTTCATGACGGACCCTGAGCAGAACCTCCAGCTAAGCTGGTCCCAAATTTCTGACCCCCAGAAACAGTGCAAGATGATACATATTTATTGTTGTTTTAAGCTGCTAAGTTTTGAGGAAATTTGTTGCCCAGCAAGAGATACTCAATACACTGAGTCATTCCCCTAACCCATAGCACAGGCTGAGTCCCCAAACCTGCAATAGAGGCAACAAAGAGGGAGAAGCCGTTTTAATGGAGCTAACTGTGCATTTGGGGAGAAAGATTCATCCTGAGTCCATCTGGGGCCCATGAGGGTAGGTGTGGGATCTGGTGGGGGTGGTCTAGGGCCTAGACCAACTAGCCCTGGTATAGGACACCAGGAAAACAACTCAGGGCAGGATACAGAGGGTCCTTGGGTAGGCTCCTAGAGCTCCTGGGGAGCTTGGAAAGACCAGGGTGATGAGAAGAGAAAGCACTGCAGGTTAAGGAAGCAACACAATTGTCTGTGAGCCCTCTCAGTAATATAACCACAACACAACTCTGTTACTGATACTACTGACCATAATGACAACCAGAAGAACTGCCTGCCCTCTGAAGCATGATGAACAGGTACTTCCACATTGTCTCTTGCACTCTTATGTAAAACCCAGTGTGCATGTGCTTTTATTATACCCATTTTACAGATGAGAAAATTGAGACTCTGGGATGTTAAGAAAGTGGCTTGCCCAAACCCACCCAGCTAATAAGTGCAGGGCCAGGATTTGAACCTGAATAGTTTGACTCCACAGGCTCCATACAAGTGGCCTAGAAAACAGCATGGGTCCTCCATAGGGCCTCCTGTTGTGCACCACAGAAGCTCTGGCTCTGAGGCTGACTTTGTCCCAACCGTGGAGTTAGCTGAGTGGCTGGAGCCATGGCTGTCCACAGGCCTAAGGCTGCCTCCTGGCCTGCTTCCCTCCTCCCTGGTTCCCTGGCCCCTGCACCTGCTGGATATTCTCCTTTTCCTAGCTCTGGGGACCTCTCAGGCTCACTGCAGGTGCTGCAAGGCAAGGCCCCTTCTGTATGCCGCTGGGCCTATCCTGCTGTCTGTGGCCCTTAACCTATAGCACAAAAGGTCTGCGTTGGCCTGGAAGCAGGGCATCAGCTGAGGGAGCTGCGTGCGTGGTCAGCCCAACCTGGCCTTGTAGTGAGGAGTTTCAAAGCTTGAAGCCTCCTTCTTTGGGAGATTCTGCAAAGGTGCCAACCCTTTGCAAAGGAGCCCTGGCATCAGAACCCTCCCCAGGGGTGTCTCACAGAGTGGGGGTGCCCTGGGCCCTGCAGCCCATACTCCTTGAGGGAAGCAGGCTATGGGGTACCCTGGGCATAGCTTTGGGAGGCCTGCAAAGGATTTCTGTGCTGGCGGCAGGAGATACCCCATGGCTTGGCAGAGGATCCGCAAAGTCCCCACCCATGACAAGGTCTTCTAGGTTGAGAGCGGGCTGGGGAATGGGTTGGGCAGCCAGGGTGCCAATGCAAAGAGGCCCCATCGAGGCATGAGACACAAGTATCCCAGGCATGTCCTGCCGTACTCCCTATGAGACCTGGGGAACAGCGCCATGCCTTCCTGTGCACAAGGTGGCAGGAGGAAGAACCAACCGTCTGACCCTAGTGAGAGGGGAGGAGGGCAAGGCCAGCACCTCACCCCACACAAGCACAGGAAGAGGGGTGGCCCCGCCAGCCCAGGCTGAGATGACCCCCACCCTGTCAGAGGAGGCACTGGTCTTAAAGGCACCTGCTTCCTCCACCCCACCTTCCATTTTCCAGAGAGGCCAGAGTCAGAGGGGTGCAGAAGAGAGAGCAGAGCCCCCTTCCCTGGGCACATCTGGGCTCACTGCATGGGAAAGGGCCCTGGGAGAAAGGACGATGGGAAGAGACAGGCCAGGCCTAAGGAGGGGGAGGGCCTGAGATCAAAGATAGGAGAGAGGAAGACAAGAAGGAGAAGCAGAATGAGAAGGTTGGAGAAATCCAAAGAAAGAGGCAGCTAGGGAGAGTAGTAGGTAGGCGGAGGGCAGGCAGGATAAAAAAAAAAAAATGATTCCTTTTGAACGAGCCCGGGGCTCCTCCAGCACACTGACTCAAAGATGTGAGCAGCTGAGCCTGCCTGCTTTGTGCTGTGGCTTTCTCAGTCAGTCCAGGACCACTGGGAGGAGAGTGGTAGACACCCGGCCAGCGCCTCCTCCAGCAGGAGCACCCACAGTCTGTGATGACTGCCCCCAACACCCTAAGTCAATGTTTAACCATGGCCCAAGCCCAGGAATGCTCTATCTGGGACAAGCAATTACAGGGGGTTGGGTTACAGTCCCACCACTGGCAAGAGCTTGGTGGCAGGAGATAAGAAGGTGGCACCAGGAAGGGTTGTGTGTGTGCTCAACCGTGGGCTCCCAGCACACCCCCGGGGCTGGCTCACAAGGCTCCATTGTTGGGGTCTGGCTCCCAGCCCATCACCAGCCAGATAGGAGCTGCTGTTTTGAGAAGGCAAGAAAAGCACACCCCAAGTTCGTACAGATCCCGTACCCCATTCTTATCAGGTGGAAGGTAGGGAGCTAGCAAAGCTAATGTTGATTTAGAGAAAAAAAGGAAGAAATATTAGCAATCATGGGAAAAGTCAGTTCCAGCAGCTGAAGGCAGGGGTGGGAATGTCAAAGGCTGGGGAAGAGGCCCCAGAGTTCTGTGCTGAGTGCTATGGTGCGGGAGTGGAAACCAGGCATGGCCATTCTGCTTCCTAGGACTTGGAGTCTAGTTAGGAAAAGAATAGTTCATTTCTTTACCTAAATATACAGGCTCTGTTGTAGGTGCTGGGGGGATTCAAGTTGCTGACCTTCTAGTGGAATGTGCTTAAAAATAGAGAGCTGTGAACATCTGCACTTAGCTGGGGGGACAGGGCGGGTGAGACAGAGGGAAGGCGGGGGTCACTCCAGGGTAGACAGTCAGGCAAGGCCCTGAGGGCTGAAGGAGAAATGCAGATTATTACCAGGAGGCTGGGTGTGAATCTCAGATCCTTCTCTACCAGTGGATTCTAGTAGAGGAATTTTGTGTCAATGAGCCATAATCTATAAAATGAGGAAGACAGGAGAAACTACCCAAGGTAGTTAAATAGAGGATTGGAGGAGAGAAGGTATGCAGGCGCTGAGCACGAGGTGGCCCCTCTGGAAATCAGTATCACAAATGGGCAAATCACAGGCAGCTGGTCATCCAACGTGGGAGCTAAAGTGTGGAAAATGTGGGCAAGACCCCAAGCTGGTGCTGTAGCCTAGGATTGGGATAGTTGGCAAGGAGCAGAGAAGGCAGCTCTGGGGGAGAAAGGAGCCCAGCCTGCCGTGAGGGTAGGGTCACATCCCCTTTTTCCCCACCACGAGGGGCCGACACACCACAGACATAGAGGGCAACTGCCATCACCACTCAAAAACTCTGCGATGCCAGTTTAAAGTGTGTTCTAAAATGCAGATTTGGAAGAAATGAGCTGAGTGGATCACTTTAAGGATGAAAAATCCCTAGAAAATGTCAGTTTGGGCCGGATGCGGTAGCTCACACCTATATTTCCAGCACTTTGGGAGGCCAAGGTGAGTGGATCACCTGAGGTCAGGAATTCAAGACCAGCCTGGCCAACATAGCAAAACCCTGTCTCTACTAAAAATACAAAAATTAGCTGGGCGTGGTGGCAGGTGCCTGTAATCCCAACTACTCAGGAGGCTGAGACAGGAAAATTGCTTGAACTCAGGAGGCAGAAGTTGCTGTGAGCCAAGATCACACCACTGCACACCAGCCTGGATGACAGAGTGAGATTCAGTCAAAAAAAAGGAAGGAAGGAAGGGAGGGAGGGAGGGAGGGAGGGAGGAAGGAAGGAAGGAAGGAAGGAAGGAAGGAAGGAAGGAAGGAAGGAAGGAAGGAAGGAAGGAAGGGAGGAAGGGAGGAAGGAAGGAAGGGTGTCAGTTTGTAGAATCTGCTGCCCCAAAAGCAATGAGTAAAGAAGCCCCTTCACTGAGACTGGACACTGATGAAGAGGCAAGGGAATGGATGTTGTGGAAGGTTGGTTGCTGGGGACCTACTGATGAGAAAGAGCCACAGGGTGACCTCCTGTCTTGTGCATGCAAGTCATGCACTGCTGTGGGTCTGCAACAAAGCTGCCCTGGGCAGACAAGGCATGGGAGAAAGAAAGGGATTGTGTTAGTCTGCTTAGGCTGCCGTAACAAAATACCAGACTGGGTGGCTTCGACAACAAACATTTATTTCTCACAGTTCTGGGGGCTGGGAAGTCCAAGATCAAGGCACTGCCAATTTGGTTACTGGTGAGCACTCTTGTCCTGGCTTGCAGATGGCTGCCTTCTAGCTGTGTCCTCATATGGCCTTTCCTCTATGTAGCAGAAGAGAGATTTCTTGGCTGGGCGTGGTGGCTCATGCCTGTAATCCCAGCACTTTGGAAGGCTGAGGCGGGCGGATCATGAGGTCAGGAGATCGAGACCATCCTAGCTAACATGGTGAAAACCCATCTCTACTAAAAATACAAAAAATTAGCTGGGCGCTGTGGCACGTGCCTGTAGTCCCAGCTTCTCAGGAGGCTGAGGCAGGAGAATCGCTTAAACCTGGGAGGCAGAGGTTGCAGTGAGCTGAGATCGCGCCATTGTACTCCAGCCTGGGCAATGGAGCAAGACTCCGTCTCAAAAAAAAAAAAGAAGAGAGATTTCTCATGTCTCTTCCTCTTGTTATAAGGACACCAGTCCTATGGGAGTAGGGCCCAACCCTTCTGGTTGCATTTCACCTTAATTACTTCTTTAGAAGCCCCATTTCCAAATACAGCCACACTGGGGGGTTAGGGCTTTGACATGAATTTTGGAGGGGCACAAACATTCAGTCCATAACAGAGGCCTTCTTTGGTGTGCAGAGACAAGAGAACATAGTGTGCAAGGAGTTAAGGCCTTTCCTGAGATTAGAACAGACTCACAGATACTATCTTCCTCCCGAGGCAGTTATGGTTGACAGCACAAGAGGAGCTACAAGGGGCCCATTGCTCCCTAGAGCCCTGAGAACAGTTGCTGGAGAAATTCTTAAATCAGTAAGAAACAGAGTTAGCTTCTGCAGTTATTAATTTCTACTAAGTAGAAACTTAGTAATGGTAATAACCGACCATGCCCAAGAGTTTGCGTTTCTTTAAATCTTAACCGTTGGTGGATAGAAAGTCTTTATGCTTCTTAGTTTAAGGGAAAAAAGCAATTACATAAAAAGCATGCTAGGGTAGACAAAGAATACTATCTTCCATCTCCTAATTATGAATACCTTAGAACATCTTAACTGGTTGGTTCACATTATAATGTTATTCATTACATATTGTTATATATATTATGTATATACAACATATGCGTAGTATATTGTTCACTTTATATATTGTTATTCATGTGGTGATGGCTGAGTGAATAGCAGGCAGTGTTTAAGGGGGAAGAAAAATAAACTTTTAGGCAGCCTATGTGCCTATTATTTTATATACATCATCTCATTTAATCTTAATAACAGCCATGAAAAAATTAGCATTAGTCCTATTTATTTATTTGTTGGCTCATTAGGGAAAGGTTAGATGAAATTTCCTCCATTTTTACAAAAAGGGAAACTAAGGCTCAGAGAGGTGACATGATTCTGAAAGTTCTCCAGCTAATAAGTGATAGAGTCACGATTCATACTCTGGGGTTTCTAATGCTGATGCCCATGTTCATTACATTCGTTGCTACCCTAATTTTGCACACCAAGACCATTGAGGCCATAACAAATGCTGTGCACACAAGCACCCAGTCTCTTTGCACGGCCCTGTATGCTTACATGTACCTCATGTGCCATGCTCACACATGTGTACACACAGGTCTGTGCCTGCCATATCCCCCTTGCTCACATGCAGCCACAGGTTGGCTATCCAGGTCCCAGCTGGAGAATGTCCACGTGATCCTGGCACAAGGTCAGTATGACATCTGCTGCTTCTCCTTCTGAACACCAAGCCCTCAACCTCCAATTGTGAATTCTTCTTTGCCTCATCCTTTTATAGAAAGTAGAGGCTACACACAGTTTCTGGGTCCTTTGTCTCTGTCTGCCCAGTCTTGCAAGCTGGCCTTGACAGTGGCTCCTCTATACACATTCAGTCCTGTGCCAGTTGACCCCACCCAGCAGGCAGCCATTTCACTGTGGGGCTTCCTGCATCAATGCACCAAATTGCACCCTGTCACCCCCATTCCAGTGTTCAGTGTGCCTGACTCTCTACTAAATTTTTAAGACTTAAGTAAGTTAACTTCTTCAGGAAGCCTTCTCATCTCCCACTCAAGGCCAGGTTGGGTGCCCCTTCCCTGAGCGCCCATGGTACCCTAAATCCCCTTGTAAGAGCCCCCACCCTTCCTTGAGGTACGGATCTCTTTTCTTGTCTATAGTAGGACCTCTCCTACTAGACTGGGAGCTCTCTGAGGGCAGGCACTGGCTCTGCTGTCCTTGTATCTGTGGAGGACAGCTCATAGTAGGTGCTCAATGAGGGCTACCAAATTTAACAAAAATACAAGATGCCCAGTTAATTCTGAACTTCAGATAAACAATGAATAGTAATAACAACATAATAACAATTAATAAAAATATTGCATTATTTTATCTGTCAACCCAATGCCCAATAAATGTGGATTGCATTAATTCATAGGTGAATGAGCAAACAGCACAGAAAAAGAAAAAGCAGTATATGTGGAAGAAAGCAAGAAGAATCAGCTGGCCAGGAACCTAAGACTTGTCCAATGATGTCACAAAGAGTAAAATGAGGAAAGTCCAGTAACCAATGCCCAGAGCAGTTCCTTGTACCCAGTGAGTACTCCATCAATAGTGACTGAGAGACTGAATGAATATTTCGCAGGTGGGAGGTGGTGTTGAATGCTAGAAAAAGTAGAAAGGATGTCAAAACAGAAATGGAGGGTATGGTGGTGACTGTGGCTTTGGTCATGGGACATTTGAGGGAGTCAAGTGAACAGCAGGCTGCAGCCTCCAAATCCCCAAAACTCGGATTCACAGAGTGGCCATGTCCATATAAGAAATCAAGACTCTCCTCCCCGGCATTGTAGGGGTCTGTGCCCGCCTCGGCACGGGGCGGTTCAGCAGTGGTCGGGGCAGCCAGCCCGGGCTGCAGAGGCCAGGCCCGCAGGCACAGCCGCCCCCTCCAGCGGGACCTCCACTGTCAACCTTGGCCTAACTGGATGCTGGAGGATCAAGGATCGTGATAAGTGCAAACCCCGATTCTCCCCTCCCCACTCACAGAGCAGAGGGAGCCACAGTTCCCCTGGGGCCCCTGGAGGGCAGGAGTCATAGCTCCCCCATCAGACTGGGCTTCCCCTGGAGCTCCACATGCAGAACGCGGCCTTGGGGGAGTTTCCCGAACCCTCTGAACCCTCTGAAACATGCGGCTGGGCTCCCAGGCCCCAGACTGCCAGGCGGTGTTGTGGGGAGAGGGATGGTGTTGAGCTCCGGGGAGGAAACAGACCCCCATTGTCCCCCTGGACCTGGCAGCACAAAGGGAGCCTGTGTCATGGCAGCAGCTGTATGTGGCTGACTGTGGTGGACACTGGCCTAGGAGAAGCATACAGCCTGGGGGACCCCCGTCTGCTTCACATCCCTCCTAGTGGGACCTGTGGGCTGGTTCTGTGTGCCTGAGGGAAGGCATGTATGTGGGGGCCACTGGCTGTCTCCCACGGTGCACACTGTGTGTTCACACCAGGAGGTCTGACTGAATGCGGGCAAGTGTATGCTTGCGTGTCTGCGTGTGGCGATACATGTGTGCCTGGGTGAGTGCAAGTACATACACATGTGGGTCTATGAGCGTGCGCATCGCATGGAGGGCAGGTGACACTTCTGCACACGTGGGAGCCCGAGTGCCCAAACAGGCTACCTTCCCCAAGAGCCTGGCCAGAGACGGCAGAACTGGCTGCCGAGCTTTCTTGGGAAAAAAAGCACCAAGACTGGGACCAAGGCTCTGTCCAAGGGAAACTCAGGCTGTGCGCGCGCGCGCGCACACACACACACACACACACACACACACACACACACAGTGGAGGTGCTGCATTCTGCCTGGTACAATGTTAGAGGGCAGGGCAGGGCGGGGTGGTGGGGGTGGGTTCTCCTGTGGGTGAGGGCTGCCCAGATGCTCCTGACGCTTTGGGTGTGGCTGCCTCCTTCACTCAGCCTCTCCTTGTCTCTGGCCTTGCCTTCCTTTCTGCTTCCTGGCATCCTGGACAATCAGGAATCTCTTCCGGGTTGGGGACCTTCACACAAGGAGTGGCAGGGTAGAAAGGCAGGAATGGCTGAAGCTCTTCCAGGTTCAGGACATGTCCCTAGAGCTGAGCTGCCCAGTATGGCCTTGCATCCCTCCCACCCCAACCCCCAATGAAATGGATCCCACCCACTCAGCCTGCACTTCCAACCTTACCAGAATCAGGAAATGAGATTTCAACTCCATTCAACTAAATCCAACAAATATTTACAGAGGATCTTCTAAGCACTAGGTTCTGTAAAGCTGGGAGGGGCAGGGAGAGGCCCTTTTCTGGGCCCTCCCTCCTGGGATGACTCCAAGTTCAGGACAACAAGGCCTTCCTTTCGGCTTTGCTCCCTACTGACACCCACAGCTGCTGCCTGCACCCAGCACCCACGTCTCTGCCCACTAGCCATGATTAGAGGCCCTGCCCATGAGGGATGTGTGGAGGAGCCTCTCAGGGATAATGCCTACTGCACTGGTTCCCCCCTCGCCCCTCCAGGGGTTGCCGTATCCCCTGCCCCCTTTAGGAGATGGTGCAAGGAGCTGACAAACTCAGAAGCTTGGGTTTCCTTCTGATTAGAAGGAAAAGCTGGGCCAGGCACGGTGGCTCACGCCTGTAATTCCAGCACTTTGGGAGGCTGAGGCAGGCAGATCACGAGGTCAGGAGATCGAGACCATCCTGGCTAACACGGTGAAACCCCGTCTCTACCAAAAATACAAAAAATTAGCTGAGCATGGTAGTGGGCGCCTGTAGTCCCAGCTACTCGGGAGGCTGAGGCAGAAGAATGGCATGAACCTGGGAGGCGGAGCTTGCAGTGAGCTGAGATTGCGCCACTGCACTCCAGCCTGGGCGACAGAGCGAGACTCCGTCTCAAAAAAAAAAAGGAAGGAAAAGCTATTACTCTCCACAAAGAGGGCTCCTCTGCCTTCAGAGTCCCACCTGCTGGGCTTTTGAAAATGGACAGGCATCTCCCAGCTTATCCCATGGGAAAAGATGGAAGCTCCCTCCCTCTATCTTGGTCTCCAAGGGCAATATGCATTATGACCTTTTGGGTTAGGGGTAAAAATATAGTGAGTCAGTTATTTTTTTCATCTAGAAATTTAAGAATGATTTGCCAAATATTTAATAAATGGATTGACGCAATGCCCTCTCTCAGTCTGTCCTGAGTCTGTCAGTCTGTCCTCAGACTGTCCTGAGTCCCCAAAAGGTTCTATAGGAATTCCGGGGATGAAGGTGAGTTCCTCAATGTGGGATGTGTCGGGGGGCACCTTCCCACTCTGACTCCCTTTCAGTGAACGGTTTCGTTATAACTGTGTAATCGTCCCAGCACCTCACCAGTGTGGCTGGTTTTATAGAAATGGTTCCTAAAACAGAATATTTCCATACTTCATGAATGGGAGAGGTAAAACAGAAAGCTTTTCCTTCGGCAATAGGTTCTCTGAACAAATCTGAGGACAATGTGTGCAGTTTTCTTTGACAGAAAGGTGAGTAGGTTCTAGATCACTGACCTTTCCTACAAGTGGCTGTGAGCAGTGTGTGACCTCAGTGGGTATTTCAGACAAAAACAGTCTGTCCTACCATATTATAGTGGACATTTTAACAATAAGAGAGAGAAACAGCTTTCAAATAAAAAATATGCTAGGGAGAGAGCATTTTGTTTTGTTTTGTTTTGTTTTGAGACGGAGTCTTGCTCTGTCGCCCGGGCTGGAGTGCAGTGGCCGGATCTCAGCTCACTGCAAGCTCCGCCTCCCGGGTTTACGCCATTCTCCTGCCTCAGCCTCCGGAGTAGCTGGGACTACAGGCGCCCGCCACCTCGCCCGGCTAGTTTTTTGTATTTTAGTAGAGACCGGGTTTCACCGTGTTAGCCAGGATGGTCTTGATCTCCTGACCTCGTGATCCGCCCATCTCGGCCTCCCCAAGTGCTGGGATTACAGGCTTGAGCCACCATGCCTGGCCTGGAGAGAGCATTTTGAAAATGGTTATTTGGAAATGTTTCCATCATAAGGTGATCTTAGTGCTGAAAACGATGTAAATATGTCAGTTATTAAAAACTCTACACAATTAAAAAATAAGCTTGGGGCTGGGTGTGGTGGCTCACGCCTGTAATTCCAGCACTTCGGGAGACTGAGGCGGGCAGATCATGAGGTCAGGAGATCAAGACCATCCTGGCTCACACGGTGAAACCCCATCTCTACTAAAAAAAAAAAAAAAATACAAAAAAATTAGCCAGGCGTGGTGGCAGGCGCCTGCAGTCCCAGCCACTTTGGAGGCTGAGGCAGGAGAATGGCGTGTACCCGGGAGGCGGAGCTTGCAGTGAGCCGAGATCATGCCACTGCACTCCAGCCTGGGCGACAGAGCAAGACTCTGTCTCAATAATAATAATCATAATAATAATAATAATA